>NC_091117.1:202807687-203407687 GCF_040183065.1 Periplaneta americana | reverse complement strand
GTGGACAGTCTATTGTTTCTAGTTGTTAACCGCTTGGAGCGCTTTATCACGAGATTTGCAAAAAATCACCTCAAGCTTCGCGACTGTATATAGTAGACTGTGGTATTACCTTCGAGTCATTTCGGAAATTGGTTTTCCACAGTCAGTCCATAGAATGCGCTGAGGGGAAATATAAGCCGCAGTGTTTTGTTAGTTGTTAAGCGCAAAGCGAAGTTATAATTTTTATTCCAAGTAGGTAAGTAATTTAACTTCTTAGTTTTGTTTACGTAATTTCGTTACTACTATGGAATCTCAGTAGTGTATTTCCTTTTTTTGAAATGAATTAAATAGGTTTTACTTTCCAAGTTATATTCTTTTTTTTTTTTTCTTTTTTTTTTTTTTTTTTGGTACAATTATTATTAACTAGCTGAAAGCACCCGGCGTTGCACGGGTTTTCCTTTCTGCTTCTATTTTTAATTAAACTGGTTATTACATTTTCGGAAATCTCGGAAACCTAACTATACACAATCAAAACGAATTGTCTTTACTAAGGTAAGATGAATATTTACTTAACGTCACTTACATGAATTGATGAACTCCTTAGCGAAATGCCTGCCAAGCGTTAACTCAATTTAAAACAGTTGTAAATCAGGCACCGAAAAGAAAACATGTCTCATGTGCCTGACGTTCAATGTTTTTTTTTTTTTCTAAATTTATATATTTATTTGTTTTTGTTTATTTATTCTGGTGTAGTTAAGGCCATTAGTTACTTCTGGTTATTCAATATTAACTAAATTATGTGGTAGCAGTCTTTGTAGTCTGAAAGAATTCTAGAATTCAGTTGAATAAAACACAGTCTGCTCACTATATACAACTGCATCGAGAAATTCATAAGATCCTGGACTGCGTAAAGATACTTATTGCACAAATTATCTAGTTTTAGCCTTCATGATGTGTATCAACAATGTTATATTTTAATTTCGTGTTATAATTTCCATGGCCCCGTGAAAGTCGACGTTGAATACAACAGACAATAATAAAAAAACAATTGACTATAGAAGATTGCATTTTAGTATTACACATGAATGTTTGATTGTACTTACTTTTATTTTTTTATTTTTTAATTAATGTAACGTCCATTTGCACAATTTTAATATAGCCTATGTTTTTCTCCTGGTTATGAAGGTTAAATGTGCAAACTTTGGCATATATCGGTCAAAGCGTGTAGATTTGTATAGAGAACATACATACATACCCACATTCACTTTTATATATTAGATGAGTCAAGTGAAACCAATATGACCTACTACGCCAAATTGATTATACATTAATTTCCAATATATTTTGTATCTTTTCTTTTGTTTTAAAGTCATGGCATCACCCCGAAATGGAAAGAAAAGAGGTAATTTGTCCAAAGAAGCATTAGAGAAAGCAGTAGAAGCCGTTACATCCAAGAAAATACCTACCTACATTTCGGAGATATAATTCCTACTCCAAAGAAAAAAAGTCAATCAGAAATATCAATAGAAAGCTTGCTGTAAATAATAAAGGTTATTCTTCTCAAGAAAACTATATTTGTGAGTCAAAAGAAAAAACATATGCTCCCAAACACAGCACAAAATGAATAGACAAAGAAAGTTGTAAAAAAAATAGACCTACACTCAAAAGAAGACGAAATAATCCTGGTATTGCTACCTTTGCGATGAAGAGAACATTATTTATAGTCTTGTCGCTGTTATTTTCGGCGTGACTCCTCCTCTTTGCTTACGTCTTAGGAAGTGAAGGCTCTATAAAGTCTAGGTACATAGGTAATATCGTTTGCCATTTTTGTTCTTTCGTTGCCGAGCTACCAGACGAGGAATCTATTTGTCGCACCGTTAAACATTATCATATCATAGCTCCTATGATAATAAATCAAACGCACTGTAATTGAGCAAATAATTGAACGGCAAATAACGTCCTCGTGTGCTTTCTGCGAGCGCCAGCGAAAGAGTCAAAATGGCGGGCGATTATAATAAGTTTTGTCGAGTCTTAGGAAATGCACAACGTCATCTGCAGAGAATCACAAGACGCACACTTTTAAATGTAGCCGACCTGCAACGTTATTGGCTGCCGGAAATAAGAGCGACGGGACTATATACAGTATGCGTGTATTTTAGTGTAGGTACTAAACATATACTAAATTTAACTCGTATTGTTGAAAATACAACAATAACAATAGTCTTGAACAGACTGTTCAATTCACCGAACACATGGGTTATGCAGTATCCAAGTACATTAAAATGATGTTGCGCAACCAAAATTATTAAAATTTTTCGAACTACTTCAGATGGCGCAATTATTCATTTTGCTGTGTACACGATGTCACTTTTGAAATTGCACGCAACTTAAAACTTGTGAGTGGCATCTGAAAATGTTCAAGTAGCGCGTTTGTTTACATTGTGTAATTCAACTTTTCTTTCGCAACTCGACATGGCAAGCAATTTAAGTTGCAATGTAGATGAATATCTTTAGTCAACATTAACTCAGTTCAATAATATCTACTAACAACTTTACCAGTAAGAGTCGTAACAAAATTTATTTAGTAGTTATACAAAAGTTATTGCTAGAGCCCCATGAATTTACACAAAGTATAATACTTTCTTCTGTGATACAAGCTCTTGTCCAAACATCCATACAAATCATTTATCTTGAGGCAATCCGTTTCACTCATTGCGCTTCTCTGACCGAGCTTGATGCCTTTCTTCTTTGGCGTGATCGTAGGCAGGCCTTTTCCTTTGCTGAAATATCAGATAAAAATTAATTAAGCTATAGTGAGCAATACTTATATGAGCGAACAAACTAGAATACCCATTTGATTGCATCTTCCATTGTTGCATCGTAGTACTTAAAATAAACGCACTGCGTACCTGACGCAGAGATTAGAATCCTACTGTTATTTTGAAAACTTTTCAGTTCATCTTATGTTCTCATCGTAACACTTTATCACAGATTTTGAATATTTACAGTATAAACCCATCTTTTATTCATACATTATCACTGCACTTGAGACAGAAAGTAATGCATACTTGGTTGCCATGCAAAATTGCGCATTGCTACTAAATACTTGGTTATTGTTTACTGACGTGTTTTATTTTCTCGCTGTTAGTGGAATATTTACAACGTTAATTAGTCCGACATACTCTCATGCTGGATTGCAAGAAAACAGACCTATAAATAATGTATGCCTTCATTAGTTAGTGGATCTTCAAAGTTTCTGGATTGTTGGGTTGCAGAGAAACATTTAATGCTCCACTAGTTAATGGATCGTTAACCAAGCATCTTTGGATTTCACAAGTGACGCAATAGTACGTGAATGAATAAAAAGTGAATATCGGCTGCGAGACTGATGTGAGGCATTGCTTTTATTGCTGTCAAAATTTACAATAGAAGGAAAGTAGGAACAGAAATTTTAGTGAAAAAGATAAATGTGACTATTTGTTATTGGTAGACTTAGTGGAATTGCCACGAGAACCGTAAGGTTTACTATGCACGCGGTATAAGACTGTATGAGAAGGGGGCGTGCAACGGATGGAGTATGCCTCTGATGTAAACACTGAGCAGTATACTGCGGTTACAATAAAACCTGTATCCTGCATTCAAGAAATATAATGAATGATCAATGAGGTAGGATATGTCTAAACATGTAAATACACAATTATTTTGTAGCGAGATATATTAACTCTTAAAATATAATGCAATATACTCACATCATCCTTGAATATGTGCATTGCAGTGAAGAGTTACATACATTTTGAGCGACTGCAAAGTGAACCTCCTCCGATGGTCACTCAAACAGTTTTTATATTGGGAAAATGTACGTTCAACAACACACGATGTAATAGGTGCATATTTGAAGAACGGAATGTCACTACTTTCTAGTACACCAACTGCAGACGTCTTGTCGTGACCTGATAGCACATCATTTATAATACGAAGTTGTGAGTAGGAGAATTTTTAGCAATAATGTTTCCCAACTTACATTTCACTTTTTCTGAAATTAGTGAACTGTTATTTTGGATAACGGTTTGTGATACTTTATCCACTATAGCCTATTAAGAGCTTCTGAGAGTTGTAGTTTAGACGATTCTAACAGGATGATGCTTTAGGACACGATTTTAAAATTAGAATCAATGAACAGAATATCTTCCAATAGCTGTTCAGAAGGCAATGATTTTACAGCTGCAACAGCGGAACTACCTGTGCTATCCAATGCATAAATTATCTCCATTATTTTGCCGTAACATTCTGCATAATAATTAACAGCATCCAACCACGTTTTCCAGAGTCAAGGCTGGCTGCGGGAGTAAGGATATTCCAGGGGCAATTGTTTGGAACAGCAACACTCTCATTGTAGTATGTTTGATTGAATTCTTGTCTGCACTGAACAAATGTTAAGCTTTGACTATTCCAACCACAGTAATACAGAAACAAGTGCTTACATAGGTATACATTAGCTGTAGCTGCTCTATCTATTTGGACCGGTCACGACTCTTAACATGAACTGCTTATACTACGAGACCGGGCGGTCGCTCAGCTCCTCTATACTACCGTACATCGGCAACCGGATTGCATGCTGCGTGTGGCAATTCAACTAAGTCTAGTTATTAGAAATAGCGCACGAGTGCATTGATTTTATAGAAAATAAAGACTACAGAACACACAACATCGTCGTCAGACGATGAACTTGAGTCTGTAATAAAGAAACAAATAATAACTTCGCTATTCGAAGAATGAATAAATAAATAACTACATAACTGAATTAATAAGTAAATAATTAAATTAATAAATAAAACATTAAATATATATATATATATATATAATTTAAAAAATAAACAAATTACCGTAAGAAGAGATGCTTCGTATCTACAAAAATAGTTACTTAGTTAAACTACATTATTATTATTATTATTATTATTATTACTACTACTACTACTACTACTACTACTACTTAGATTAGCGGTAACTACATTATTATTTTCTTCACAAAATTGCACTATGTACAAATATTTTGTTTTCGAGTAGAAGATCTTGCAAAGCAGAAACATACATAAACGTTCGTCTATTTCGAAGAAATAATTTCTAAACCAATTTTTTTTTCTTAATTTACCTGCAAATTTACAGATACGAAATATCACTTCTTAGCCATCGATATGCAATATTATTTTTATATCGTGTATATAGATACTCGTATATTGTACAAAATATCGCATGCCTGAATCTCATACAGATAACATTATGATGCATCAAATTATATAAACTACTCGCCAATGCACAAAATGTACATAAGATGGCAGCCTAACGGAGTAATAAATATTATTATAGAAGGGATATCAGATCTATAAATTAGTGAATCCTTTAACGGACCAATAACAGTAAAGATGTTTCTTGCAACGCGTCTTTCGAACTTACTGGTCCGTTAGCGGCTAACGAGGGAATAAATGCGTTCTTGCAACCCAACATCAGTGTTTTCTGAGTACTCTCACTGTGATATATAATCAATTGTGAAATGAAACATGATCTTACCTGAAATAGTACGCTCCGTAGTGCATAATGCTCTCGTAGTCGTACTCGAAGCTGTACGTCGTGTTTTCCAGACTCTCTTTGTTAAAATTCACTAGAAATTCTGGCAAAAAGGAAATATATATGATAAGTGCAATGTATCTGCTGAAAATTCCAGCGATTTCAAACATTTTTCTATAGTAATGTCACTCGAGGTCTGAGATTTCGGGAACGAAATCTCAGACCTCGAGTGATATTTATTAGGACTACTTCGTGAATAAAATAAAAATTTAAATAATATATATCTAAAATTCGCTCACAAAATGTTAACAATTGTATATTTACGAATACCTAACCTATTCAGACATTGTGAAGTTGAAATAGATGAATATCGATTACTGCAATGAAAAAATTCGATGTTATTCAGCAATGCCAATTGTGAAAAGTGAAATACAGGTTTAATAATGTTAATTACATGTACTGCACTTTTCTCTTATTATTATAACGGAAATACATTTTCATTATCTGCTCAAATCATAATTTAATTTAAACATTTTATAATATGATTACAAGTAACCAGATTAATACATTAATTAAATTAGGAATTGTTGAAAACGCAGTTATCAAATCTGAATGAAGGAATGTAATTTTTTTGAGATAGCCTACAATGGACATAGAATTAGAAGATGAAGATGTAGATATGGAAGTAGAATTTTGCACATTATTTAGTACTTCATCGTTACATTATACACTACACCGAGAACTAAAAACTGTGTAATATGGTTAGTTAGTGGGGTTTAAAAAGGGCGCGTCAGCTACTATGGCTATTTGCGCCCTTATCTAAAATCTTTCAATAACACAAACACAATACAATAACCAGAATGCTTAAAAGAACTAAAAAGCGTTGTCACAGTTAAAACGAGGCAAACAAATGCAGTTTCAACAAGGTGATGTATAAAAACCATAAAAGCGAGAAGTTCTCAGGCACTAAGTAGTATTTAAAAAGAAACAACAAAACAATAAAACAAATGCCACCAGAAATAAATTGTCTGGCGCATTTTTAAAATGCACGGATGTAAAAGGTCCGAATGTCAAATTTGTTAAAATCATATACTAAAAAATGTAACCTCCGGGTGTTTGTGTAATATGTGTGGGGACAGCTATGCTTATGTATTCACAGCGAGACATGTGTTGCTACACAGTGAAGCCAACTGCTGGAGAGTACGCTTCCTCCCTCTTTCTGCTGCACGACGGGGCATATTATGTTGCACCGCTTACCCTTTACCCAATTCAGCGAGTGCTGACGACCACTGCTCTAAAACATAGTAAATACATGTTCTATGCTGATAATGGCGTTATATACGCACATACGCGACCCAAAACTCTAAATGACACAATAGACCAATTGCTTATCATTTTATTGTGTATTGTTTATATTGTATATACCACTGCCACCGGGTGCTTGCCCACTTGCAGTGTATATATATAGATCATCATTAACCCTTAAATTGAACAGTTGTTACATTATAAACATTGAAAGACAATGGGTTACATAAAGGCAAACCATATTGAAAGTGTAAAATTATACAAAGAATGGATACAAAGGAATTGAACTGTGGCTTGAACTCAATATCAGCATGGTCCACAAAATTCGACTTACTTTAAATCCAAATAAGTCGCAGGCAATTCTAATCGGGCAACAACGGCTCTTATGCATTTGAAAATCCGCTGTTATAAATTCTGTAAAATTAAATGAAACTATAATCCCATTCAGTCCCTTTGTTAAATATCTAGGTGTGTAGATGGATGAGGGCATCAAGTGTAATGTCCAAGTCACACACATATGCAAGACCGTCTTCTCCGTTCTACATTCATTAAATCAGTAGTGTCAGAGTTGTAAGCTCCAAAACCGGTTGTGGAGCTAGGTCGGAGCGTGAACTTGCTTATGTCTGTGGAAACACCGGAGCTCGCAACCAGTCTAGTGGAGCGCTCCGCTCCGTTTAGCCTCTGTCTGACAACGCTGCATTAAATCATAAACGTTAATTCCGTCCCTAAAATTCTGGCGTCACAGGCGACTGCTTAATCTGCTAACTCGTAAATTTATCCCTGCTTGCAACACTCACCCGGAATAATGTTTTCCACGTGCACGTCCACGAACTGGTCCCTGTCAGCCCTGGACTGCTCGTGGAAGATGCCTAGGGCATGCAGTAGTTCATGTATTGAGCGGCCCTCTCCACCCAGACAGTTGGGCCCCTTTTCGTTCGGGGGTAGCAGAGACACGATTTGTGGGCCCCCGAAACGCCCTACGTAGGACCAGCACCTGCAAAAATAGACGTTTCGTTTCCACAAATGTTCATTTCGTACTGTGGAACGTTGTCGCATTTGAAAAAAAAAAATATCTAAAGAAATATGTAAATAATCACATCAAACATTCAAATAAATATAATTCAACTGGGGTTTACAAACTAAAATGCAATAACAGCTCACATTTTTACATAGGACAGACAGGAAGAAATTTTCAAACAAGATATAATGAACATATTAAAGAGCTATAACCAAACCATACATCACATCAAATTACGCAGAACATATAATCAACAATAATCATGACTACAATAATATAGAAATAGATATGGAAATTCTACACATCACACCAAAAAAGTCCCCAGTTAAACATCTTAGAACAATACGAAATATACAAACATACAATAACATACCCACAACATATACTTAATACACAATTACAGTTCAATACCCATACATTATTCGATGTCATGATACGTCATAATAACACACAAACAACCAGCCCCCACCATAGGAGCAACACACCCCCACCCCTACAACTGACGAATGCAAATAGCAGTATGCAAGATCAACAGGAACAACAGTATTCGTAAGACACTGAAGATGACGCAGAACCGGCGTCGAAACGGGCCGTCTGTCTAAGGTACATAACCTTTTTTAAAAAAATTTAACACTTTTAACGTATCGTTAAACAATTTTAAGTTTTTAAACAAAGTGTTAACGTGAACCAGAATCAATGAAAAAAAAAAATTAATTGCAAGATTAAATACGAAACATGAACTGAAAGGCTGGATCATATCGGGGCAGAGAAGTTCATGACGAATTCAAGATTTTAGGCACGGGGCTGTTATACTTCCGACTTACTATGCCGTCGATATTTATGAGTGGAGTGGACTTGGCTGACATGCTGTTTGAATTATACAGAATTGACATAAGGTCTGTAAAATGGAAGAACAGAATAATTTATTGGTGCATGAATGTGTCAATAGTAAATGGTTGGCTAGGACTAAGCAGTATGTATCGAGGAGGACAGAAGAATTAGTTAATTTATTTTTTGGACATCTTTTGTGCAACCCTAAGATGAGGAAAGCTTCATAGATATGTCATTAAAACCCTACATACGAGGAATAAAGGAGTTCAAACTACATTGCAGACATTTAGCCTACATCTCAGAAGACGCCATATTCCCTCCAGTGAGTTAGTTAGTGGGGTTTAAAAAGGGCGCGTCAGCGACTATGGCTATTTGCGCCCTTATTTAAAATTCTTTACAAAACAGAGACATAATACAATAATCAGAATGCTTAAAAGAACTAAAAAAACGTTGTCACGATTAAAACGAGGTTCACAAATGCAGTTTCAACAGAGTGATGCATAAAACATTATAAAAATGTCAGACCTTAACTAGTATTTAAAAAGAGACAATAAAATAATAATATAAATGCTACCATAAATAAATTGTCTGGAGTATTTCTAAAATACTCGGATATAAAAGGCCCGAATGTCAAGTTTGTTAAAAAACTTATATACTAAATAACAAAATATGTAACCTCCGGATGTAAAGAGTCCGGAGGATAAGTAAAACGGGTCAATAGAAAACAAAATCACCTTATCCAGTTCTGTGTTCGATAAAATCTCAGAAATGCATTTGTACAATTAAAATCATTTCCAAGAGCGTCACGTAGAGTCGGCCGAATTCCATATTGCCGACGGACACGGTCATATTTTCTACAATGCAATAAAAAATGTTCCACGGTCAGTGGAACATGGCATAGATCACACACCGGCTGAGGCTCGCCACGTAGCAGATGGCCATGTGTCAGATGACAGTGGCCAATCCTCAACCGGGTGAGTAAAACTTCTTCGTGTCGTGACGCTCTTGTGGACGAATCCCAAACTCGAACAGTATTATTTATTCTTCGTAATTTGTTTCCCTCTTGTGCACACCATTCTCCTTCCCATTGCCACCATATTCTATATTTCAAATGATTTTGTAAGTCTTGCCACCTCTCGCGCCAGTATACCAGAGTGCCATTCGTAGCACCATCTTTGCCCTCCAGTGATGTAAGCAGAACAATAATCAATTGGACGCACCACAAACAACTGTGAATCATACCATATGAAAGTCAACTGTCTTTTTAACGCCAGCCATACAAATATTTTATCATTTCATTGAGGTTCTAAAACAAACCCAGGGAGAGACACCTATGTGTCTCTAAGGGTACGTACAAGTTGGAGCGACGATAAACGATAAAAGATGCAGCGATGCTATATCAGAGAGAATTGAAGCATGCATTGTCATTGGAGTAACGATAAAAGCGAAGATACACGATAGAAGCGACGAAAAAGATAAGTTCCATTTTCTTCGCTTTTGTCGTTTATATAATCTCTGATTAAGATAATATTGATCTGTATAATGACCGGTGGTTGTCAATATATCCGAATATTAATAGATTTACTATTATTTCGGCATATTAAATTAATTGTTGTAGATATTGGCAAATTGATCAGTTGTGTATTTATTCGTGATACATTATGTGATCACAATAACCAATCACAGTACAACGAATTTATACTACCTTTGGGATGAGAAACGGGTTCAATTTTGTACGTATTTAAATTATATTAAACTGAACCTAGCAGCTGATATTTCCTATATATCTTCTTTCATTAAGTGGACGTATAGAATATCTTTTACTGATAAATCAAAATGTTCGCTTCCCGCGTCCTCGTCGCTCCGATATGAACACTTGATTCTTTGATAATACCAAAGCGTCGCTAGGTCATTTCTTTTATCGTTTATCGTTGCTCCAACGTGTACCTACCCTTAGAAGCCAGGGCAAAAGGAATGAGGTTGTTCTGCGCAAAGAATTATTTTAAGAGAAAAATACTTGCCCTTCAGAAACAGAACGTGACTTAAGTTTGTTAGAGTTCTTTGTTTTAAATTTCTTGCTGTTCAAAGGAGCCACTATTTAATATTTCATACTCATTGTCAGTTTTATGACAAAATGTTTCTGATCAACAAATGGTGTCGTACATCGGAAAACACGGGTACAAGCAGTTCATTAGAGTATACCGATTGTTTTTCCGGCACCCTTTTTTTTTTACTTTGTTTCATTTTATTGATTTTTTTTATCCTTTATGACCTTTTCTTTTTTTCGCGTTAATTTCTTTCCACTCTTATAGATGGCTCTGTGTTTTAGTTTTGTTTCTTTCCGCTAGTTGTGTTTTCTTTATTATTTCATATATCGGGACACCAGGCTATTTCCGCGTTCGAAAGTTCATTTCCCATTGGTGAATTCGTATTTTGTCCGTTGTGATGCTTTTCTGCGCCGCGCTTTGCGTCGGAATAAGTCTGGTTCTCACCGTCTGAGAGAAAACTTCGCTGGACTCCGCATTAGTGGCGGCATGCTGGAGTGATATTGTTATGTTTCCCACCTCACTGTTCTCATAGGATACAGCCACTTGATGTAGCATTTATGAAGTTATTAAGTGAATATTATGAGCACTAAATTCGGAAATGGCTAAGGTCTAATCCTGGGAAAGTTGTGACTTTCTTTCAAATTGCTTCATTGTTCGACGTAGCTTCCATGCAAGCGGCAACAATGATCACTGCTGTGAACGCGTTCCGGAAAACTGGAATCTGGCCTGTTGACATGAATGTATTCAGTGATAAAGATTTCTTGCCTTCTGCAACGACAGATATTCAACTCTCAGTCGTCAATGTAGGCTTAAATGAAGAAGAGGGTTCAGTTTGCACTTGGCAGCGATCACCAACCCCAGACAATGCTGAAGAGATAATCAGTCCAAGCGGCAGTAGTTTACAGTGTACCAGCCCTGAAAATATTTTGGCTGTACCCAAAGTGGCACAAAATAACAAAAGTGCTTCAAGAAAACGTGGGAAAACCACCATCTTAACTTCATCTCCATACAAACAAGAGCTACTAGATGCTCAGAATGGAAAACAATACAAAAAAACTGTAGTAAAAAGAAGCTTTGTTTTCCCGAAAAGTTGCCCCAAAACTGGACAAGAGAAAACCTGTGCTACGAATGGCAAAAGGCGTAATCAGATTACTCGTTCCGCACATCCTCCAACATCTAGCAGCAGTGAAGAAGAAGATGATTGCCTCTACTGCCATTTCTCAGAAGAATGATGAATTAGATAGTATCATGTCTGAAATGGGCTCACAATTGTTGCGCAGTGAAGACGAAGATGCCATGCACATTTGCGTATTTTGCCAATAATGATTTTTTCTCAAGTAAACTTGTAAAATGTTGTAGTATTCACACTTACAGTGTACAATTTTTGCCACTTTTATCATTTAATTATTACAAAAAATAGATACCCCATTTTGCCCTATAGGTGGGCAAAATACACATTTCAAAAAACTAATTGATTTTAAGGTTATAGTGACCAGACTTCACTCGAAGTGCATATTTGTTACTTGTTTACAGTGTAATAAAAGCATATATATATATAAACACATACATTTACATTATTTGCTACCAAGCATCCAAACATTAACTACCCCGTCTTGCCCCAAGTTCCCCTACCGGTGACTGATTAACAATTATAATAAATAAGCTATTAGGAAAATGGTTAATGTGAACATTTTAACATGCAGTTTTTTATGTTTTTCCTTATCATATGTAGGTATGAGTAAGTTAATCTGTTTAAAAAGAAACCCAATATGAATAGTCTTACCCTTCAGGATACTTCATAGGCCAGATGAGTAGAAAGTCCTTAGCTTTTCCATCCCAAGGTACGAACTTAATACACGTAAGGAAATTAAGAGTTAAGATAGCATTGTAGATCGTAACGTAGTCTGTTGTTTCTGCAGAAGAAAATCAAACAATTAACAACAAAATTAATTGTTCTTAAAATTCACAATTTTCTTTCAACATGATTTCATAATCCACTTCACAAAATTTCACTGAGATAGTCGTAAGAGTTTTCGAGGAACATTGAGTATTATACTGTTATCTTTCAAGCATCAATCAGCTTATGTTTTTAATTGGTTTATTAATTTTACGACGCTTCTGCAATGGTTAGGCCTATATAGCATTTGAGTCAAATGAAAGTGATAATAGCAGCGAAATAAGTCCATGGTCCAGCGCCGAAAGTTACAAAGCTTTGATCTTAATGGGTTGAGAGAGAATCCCTGAAGACACCTTAAGCAGGTAACTCTTGTCCCAACCAGTATTTGGAACCATCTCGTTTCACGATCAGATGTTCTAATCATTATTGCACAGCGGTAGCGCCCAACTTATTTGTAGGCCTAATAATTCCTGTTTTAATTTGTAGTTCTCACGCACTCGTATAAAATTTCAGAATTGGGAAAATAAAGTAGGGGAGAAGTCCCTATATTGAACCGTGTCTTAAATTGAAACACTCGGTTATGGTGCTCCTGATGTAGTATTCAACTCTCCTAGGTAAGCTTGTATGACAAATCAGGTAAGATTGTGATAATCTTAATCTATTGCATGTTATGAAGTAGTTACATAGCAACAATATCCATACGTAAGCTTTTTCAAGCAACAGGTTTCCGTGTTTCACAGTTACTAAAGAATCTAAATGGCGTTGCCTGTAATTTGAACCACCGTGTGAATCCTATATTGAACTGGTCCAATTTAGGAACTTGTTGTTGTTGTTTTAGGAACTTCAAACTGTGAATATCTCGTGCAAATAGATATATCTACGAGTATTATATGCTATGCTACAAAATTTGCATATGAAACAGTGGAGGATATGAATATTCATTGCTAAGAATTTATAATTTTATTGGAAAAAAATTTTTTTCTTTCATTATTCATCTATTTAAAACTACTGTGTAATGATTAGACGGAAATTTCATATGCACTAAACTTAAAAAGTATAATACATATTATTAAATATGAATTAATATAGCAAAAATACCGGAATGCATTGACAAAATAAAATATGCTAAGCGATTTGAGAAAAAGTTTTTTTTTTGTTAATGCTTCTATTTAGTAGGAAGACTAAATTTAAAACAAAAAGTCTATATATGTATATTCAAAATATGATAGCTTATTATTTTAACAATTAAGTAAATAAATAAATTAATAGCAAAACAAGCCCCTAAATAATTATTTTGTTTTAGAATGGCTAAAGAACGTAAATACGGAATATGGGGAGTAGAAGATATGGAAAGGGCTATGACAGCTTTCCGTGATGGAGACGCAGGCCTAAATGAAGTTGCAAGAATCTACAACCTTCCAAAAGCAACCTTGATCATGATAGTGAAATGTGAAGGGCGCGTCAGCAACAATGGTTATTACTTTTGTGAAATTATGTGATATTTACCTGCACCTTCCTCACTGCGCGATTACATTTTCGGAGAGATTATTGCTTAAAACAGAAATGATCTAAGTTAGCTGATTTTAAGATGGGTGAGTTAGTAATTTCTTCTAAGTAAATAAATCAATAAAACCTTATACTTTCTTAAAATAAGTATATTTTCATTATTTATATTAATTGAAGTTTCATTACTGTAATTTAACGCGTAGTGAATGAGCTAGGCTTGGCGAGTCTGTAGATTTTTTTATATCATTTTAAGTCTACTTCGATTTTGTAAAATCGCGTTATGGCTAAAACACATGAATTGAGACTGTGAAGCAATATAGTTATTGTATATAATTTATAACAGCAAACATTTTGTACGCTGTGGAAATCCACTGATAGATACTATAGATCTGGTTTATTAGACCTATCATTTAAACCTAAGATAACGTTTTATTCAATATATATGTAGGACTGTAATTTAAGAAATGCGTCACTTAACATTTCAGATTATCGTGGTGGCAAAATATGAAGATAGATAGATAGTGAAATTTGAAGGGCGCGTCAGCATCAATGGCTATTTGGGCAAAATATGAAAGAAAGTCAAAGCGGCAGTCATGGGATGAAATTCAAATGGTGTAACAGAAGGAGAAATGGGATGGCTCAAAGCTTCAAAGACGTTTAGCCTTCCCCAAGTTACACTTCGCCAGAAAGCTTCTGGAAGAAATGAACGAGTGACTGGTACAGAAAAAGAATTAGGGAGTTTTGCAACAAATTTGTATTGGATTTATAGCTTTGGGTTTAAACATATTAAACACTTTTTAATCTGTATTCACTCTCAATTTTAATTTTATTTTTGTCTGTATTGGAATACCCTCCTGAGCACGAGTCTTACTCATTCAGGATTGGGCTAGTTTATCTTACATTGTATTAACTTGTATTTATTTCAAACTTCCTAGCAATAAAAAAATAAATAAATAAATAAATAAATTCTCCAAAGAATTAGATACAGGCTCGTAAGACACGTCAAGAAGATGGCATCGAGTGTGTTCGGTATATCTTGTGATGATGTGAAAAACTTAGAATATCAGCTAGCAGAAAGAAACCACTTGGAGCACAGATTTAATCATGAGACTGAAATGGCTGGATGAGATTAGCTGAAAAGTTTCAGGCTGCGCAATCCAGATATTTCGTTGGGGAAACCAGAAGCGACATCCGCCGATCGAACCTAGGCTTTCAACAAGCCTCAAGTAAGGAACGTTTCGAGACATTAGAGAATGTTGTGACCAATCATAAGATCGAGATGACTAAAATTTGGAACGTAGATGAATCTGTCTTAGTTAGTGGGGGTTTAAAAAGGGCGCGTCAGCATCTATGGCTATCTGCGCCCTTATCTAAAATTCTTTACAGAACAGAGACTATACGATAAGCAGAATGCTTAAAGAACTAAAAAACGTTGTCACGATTAAAACGAGGTATACAAATGCAGTTCCAACAGGGTGATGCATAAAACATTATAAAAATCTGACCTTACCTAGTATTTAAAAAGAGACAAAATAACAATACAAATGCTACCATAAATAAGTTATCTGGCGTATTTCTAAAATACTCGGATGTAAAATGTCCGAATGTCAAGTTTGTTAAAAAACTTATATACTAAATAACAAGTGTAACCTCCGGATGTAAAGGGTCCGGAGGATAATTAAAACGGGTCAGAAACTAAATTACCCTGTCAAGTCCAGTACTCGATAAAAATCTCAGGACTGCATTTGTACAATTAAAATCATTTCCAAGAGCGTCACGAAGAGTCGGCCGAATTCCATATTGCCGACGGACAGAATCTGTCTTTCCTCTGTGCAAAAGACACAGGAAGTCTTTGCTTCAAAAGGGAAAAAGCAAGTAGTTTTCCTGAAAACTGCTGAAACAGGTCAGCACGTTACTGTTGTTTGCCGTATGAATTCAACAGGGACATTCATACCACTAACTATAATTTATGTAAGGAAGAACGAGCTGATTTATGTGGCTCCAACTGGCACATTCGGAATTGCGGCAGAATCCGGTTGGATGAATTTTTTGTCCTGGCTGAAGAATTTAAAAAATATGCTGCTGCCAGTCAAAGTAATAAAATTCTTCTTCTGTTGAATGGGCATAAGTGTTAGACTATGCTAAGAAACGCGGCATTGTCATGTTAGTCTTCCCTATTCACTGCACCCATCGGCTCGAGCCTCTTTCTTCGGGCCATTGACGACATATTATGATCAGATCGTTAAAAAGTGGCTGAAGAACCATTCTGGAAGAATGGTCACACAGTTTGAAGTTACGGACTTATTTCCTGAAGCCTACGCAAAAGCTATAACCATCAGCAATACATTTAGAGGATTTTCTTCAATAGGAATTTGTCCACTCTATCCAGACATATTTCCTGATAATTTATTTAGTGCTACAGCGCCCAAAGACAGACCAGAAGATGAAACAGAAAATGATAATTCAATAGCAAATGGAAATGAACCTCTTTCACAAGCAGACCTACAGGCGGGTCAAGAGGTCCAACAGAGCGGTGCAATTCTGCAACAAGAAATGAACAAGAACATATGGAGCCATCACCACCAAATGCAGCGGATGTGTTAGAAACGAGACTTTCACCTCATGTGACACCGCAAGAGATCTCCCCGATTCCCTCTGGCACTACATCTATGACTCAAGGAAGCTGCGAAGAGAGCTATAGAAGAAAGAAGTTCAGCAAACAGAAAAAAAAACAGCTTCAGTTTGATCTAAGTAATGGAGACCAAGATAAAGACTGTGACTCCGATGGTGATATGAGGACGATTCACTTTGCATCTACTACAATGACCTTTAGACCCGATGGAAACCAGAAGAAACGTGACTGCAGTGCAACAATCGTTCTTCATGGGCACATAATGAATGTGCAGGTGTACCTAAGAAAACCAAGAATTTTATTTGTGAACTGTGCAAAAACTAACTCAAGTATGTCACTTTACCAAAGTAATTTAGGCAAATGACATAGGCTAGTTTATTTTCAAACATACTTCTCTGTTAAAGATTGTCATTATTTTTTACTTTCTGTTGATCTTAATATATGTAATATTAGTTGTAGTTTGAGTTACTTATACATAATTGGCCAAAAATAAATTTGGTAAATATACACTTTTTTGTTCAAGATTTCCTTAAGGTATGTCAATCTAACAAGACCTCTTCAAAAGGGAATTCTTCTAGTTCGTTTTCAAGATATTTTGTGCGAGTTGCCACAAGGAAAGATTTTAGCCATTTTTGTCCGCTTCTCAAGTTAGCTTGTACTGGATTTTGTCCTGTTTTTGCGGACTTAGCCCATACTACCAAGCGTTTTGCAAATTTGGGCTACATTCAATGTGTAACGGTAGATAATAGCATATTGCGTAACCGAGGTATTTCCTTTCAACAGCAGGCTACAAAACATTAAATAAAAGAAAAAATGAGGACATTACGCCCTAATAAAATATAGAGGTAATATTATTATCTTAAAGTGGGACAGCGAATAGCGTTAGGTCCACCTGAAAATGCTATTACGATGATTCCAGCTATACTGTTTTCGCTGTAAGAAAAATCCTAATGTAAACATAAGCACGTTGCTGTCATACCCGTGATTGGCTCCCAGTCGAAACCCTCACATGACGCAGGAATATATAGTTCGTATTTGGAAACCACAATCTTGTATTATTTGAAAATAAAAAAAAAAATAGAATTATAGTTGTTAAATACGATAAAACATTTAACTTTACTCATATGTAAAACGCTATGTAAAATAAAAGCTACTTTTATATTTTGTTATGTATTATGAAAGCGGATGAATACCAACAGTAATACGGAGGTAGTCTGTTCTTGTAACAAGCTGGCGTCACTTGAGCTCGTAGTTGTTCACGTAAGCACGTGGTACTGAAGTATGGCTTTTGCATTATCAACTGTCCATTGTGAAGACATAAGACTTAAAAATAATTTAATTATAATAATTATAAAATAAATGTTTCCTAAGCAAACGAATGCATAGTAGTGAGGTTAGGCCTACTTGACGAGTAACGGGAAATGTTTAACATGAAACAGAATGTACAACAGTAGGCGGGAACACGTACTGAAAATCTATGGCGCCTAACAGCGGCCAATGAAGCCTCACTTCAGTCACGTGCTATTGTTTACATTAGGATTTTTCTTACAGCGAAAAGATTATAGGTGCATTTCTAAACCACACTCGCTGTCAACGCTAAGGTTCGCTGTATATCCTGGTTTCGAGCAGGTAATCCCACTCGTCCTTTCGAACATCACCAGCCGGCTATCGGGGAATGCTATGGAATGGATATGCATACTCCGATATCTAGCTGACGCCGCAAGGGGCTGATGTAGGTGCGGGTGGGATTTCCCTACAAAGGACTTCGGTGCGCAGTGGACCTTTGTGCAGTCAGTTGATATGAGTGAGAATGCAACCAGCTAAGAGTGTTAACACGATAGTTCTCATGTGGGATGGTTGTAGTGCACTGGGTTCGCCCTCACCCTACAGAATAAAAATAATATAATTAATTATAGCTACCTTTGACACATATTCGAACAGAGCGGCAAGTTCAGTTCTTTTTGCAAGGATAAAGAAAAGATAATACAGACGTGGACAAATTATTAGACTAAAACGTTTTTCTTGGAAACATAATATAATTCGTCATGTAAACTATCAGTATAATTCACAGAGTCTCTATTGTTGTAAATATGATTGTTTACATCTTCTGGTATATTTTTCCAATGGTTAAATATATTTTGACTGATTGTGTTGGTATTACTGGTGTTTTAATTATATACTGCAGAAGATATTCTTTCTTGGCCTGCAAGAAGACCGGATATGAACGAAATTCAAAATCTTTGATCTAATACTGAAGAAGAAAGTGAACAAAAACAGGCTTACAACAAAACATGGAATCATTTAAGCACTGTCTGATATCTGGCTAAATGATGCTGATATTCAAAGAAAGTGTCAAACTTTGGTTTCCAGCATCCCTGACAAAATCAACGTGTTAATAAAGAATAAGGGAATGTTCACAAAATATTAGTAACCTCCAGACTCAATTTTCTGTTCATTATATCTGTGAAAAATACAGTTTTGTTCATTATTTCTACCGATAAATACAGCTTCGCTGCACATATAATTAATTTAGTCTAATAATTTGTCCACGTCTGTATTTAACATGCAATACATACAGGTACACTGACTTACCATAGAGTGGACTGATGACGTAAGGTACAGTGTTGTTCTGCCACATTCGCTCCGGCAAAACGTCCCAGCGAATCCCAACTCTCCAGAAATCGTACATCTCATTAGTGAGGGCCATATCGCCCTGGAATAAGCCTGGCCGCACTTCTGGGTCCTGATCAGTTTCCTGTAGTAGCCTGAGTTGTTCCGCACTGAGTCTTGCTGAAAGGTGTGTTGATATTACGGCATATTTACGTTTAACAGAATAGAAGTGAATACAAAATGCCATAAAATCCCTCTTTGGATATTTAAACAATGTCTCTTAAATAGCATTTTACATACATTTACGACACATGAATTGTGTGAATATTGGTAGGGATAACTGAGGATACCCAATCTTGACAGTTGTTACCTAGAATACAAATTTTGCCAAAGAAAACGTTCACTTTCATTCCTCCAGTAGTCGACCTGGTTGGCGAGTTGGTATAGCGCTGGCCTTCTATGCCCAAGGTTGCGGGTTCGATCCCGGGCCAGGTCGATGACATTTAAGTGTGCTTAAATGCGACAGGCTCATGTCAGTAGATTTTCTGACGCTGATATAACCTCTGCAGTTGCGAGCGTCGTTAAATAAAACATAACATTAACATTAATTCCTCCAGTATCTTAACAGCTACTTTTGAATTAGTAATAGACTTACAGTCTTACTAATAAACGATGTATAAATATTATAACAGGTATATACGGAGCTGCAACACGAAACGTTACTAATAAACCGCATACAAGCCCACTCGCCAATACATCTGTTATAACTCCCAATGCTAAAAGTTATACAGCACTGAGGCCTTGTACAGCCATTATATAATCGGAAACATGGCCGTCACCCATCAGCTGGTCTGGCGACTGTCAACTTTTACATTTTTTTTTTTTTTTTTGCGAGTAATATTGTTCGTACCGATCAGCTGTGCTGGCAATCGTCATCTTGTGCATGTCTATACGCGAAAAGGTGGCAGAGTATCAGAGAAAGACTTAATGCATATTGGAGACGGGAGGTTACAAGTCGTTAATTCGTACAAGTACCTTGGGGTGACTTTCCAAACTACTGGAACAACGTTCAACATGCACGTGAAACAAAAGGCGATCTCGGCAATTAGAGCGATGAATGACGTAAACCACATACAGTCACTCACCCTTGACACGGCGATGAAAATATTTAAGGCAAAAATAGTCCCCATACTGCTATGGAATGCATATAATATGGGAGCGCCTGAAAAAGAGAGACCTCAAAATCTGGGAAAACGTCAAGGCAACCTACTTAAAGAAGGTCCTCGGTGTGTCGAAATACACACCGTCCAGACTCACCAGAGAACCCTACCTGATTGAAGACCTACGACACTCGCTGCTGCTGCCAACTACGGAGCCTACGAGAACCTACTAATCGAGATCCTGCAGAAGAGGAAGGAAGTAGAA
This sequence comes from Periplaneta americana, assembly GCF_040183065.1. Classification (NCBI taxonomy): domain Eukaryota; kingdom Metazoa; phylum Arthropoda; class Insecta; order Blattodea; family Blattidae; genus Periplaneta; species Periplaneta americana. The sequence goes on along the minus strand of NC_091117.1, from coordinate 203,386,874 downwards.
GAAGAATTTTACACCACCAGTGCCATGACCGACAGAAGCTGGGAAGGAGCAAATCAGCAAATGAGGAACGTTGTTACCAGACTGGCGGTATACGGATTCCACCATAAGTGTGCGCCATAGATAGGTTCCATGAAGTTTCTGAAAAATGCATATGAAAACTGTGTGGTGAAAAATGTGGCAAATACCACGTTCTGAACTGCAAGAAGAATGCCAAAACCGTGACTGAACTCAGTATAGACTAACTACTCTGCACACTTGTGGCATTTCCTATTATTATTATTATTATTATTATTATTATTATTATACGCGAAGTTTATCGTTCTTTGTGAATTGTGTGTTTATTTACGGAATGGACTTCGATTTAATGCACGATTTGTTGGATATAGATGTAATTGAAGCCCTAAATCCTGAACGTAAAAACAGGAAAAGAAAGTTATATAAATTACGTCAAGATTCTTTCTTGTTAAGTGAAGAGGTGCCTCTAAAAACGTTGCAACTGACAAAATTTCTGAATGGTAAGTTTCAGAGTAAAAACGTTCCTTATGATCTACTGAATCATGTGCTACCCTCTGGTGACATTATTTCGCACTTTTTCGTATCGTTTCTAATCTCCAAAGTTCGCGGTTATTGTAGAAATGTTCCAACTGCAACGAAAATGGCGGACCCTTCAGTCAAATCGCCTGCAACTCTGATTGTAAACAAGCTAAATAGAGATAAAAAACGTAAAGTTAAGTACGAAGAATGGAAACAGGTGAAGAATAAGAGACTCAAGGATAGTGAATTAGCTTATATGGGCTCGAAAGGTGTCGTCAAACCAGCAAAGAAGCCTGCAAGTGTTGAGTTCCGACGAAAATACAGATTCAGCAAAGAATACGTAGAAAAAATTGTTGATATTGTAAGAGATGTCATTATAAAAGATCCAAGAGGTGGAGCAGTACCATGCAATCAAGTTCTTGCAGCACTTCGTACATTGGCCCGTAATGAGGATGTATTGTTTAGGCATACGATAATTTTATTATGTAAAGCAGAGTGAAAATTTATTTAGAGTACGAATATCTTTTATTGAATCCAACCTTGTACACACAAAATAAATAATTGACAATGAAAAGTGCCTTTTCGTAAGCATGATGATGTGGATTCGACAAACACAGACGAATCTGCCCTTTTTAGTATTTGAAGATAATTGTCAGTGAGGTATCCGTATACTGAAATTTCCCCAATTCATTGCACTTATCTGCCATATTAGGATATTATTCACTAGTAATTCCGAATAAGTATGTTCTGCAGGAGTAAGGTATTAACTTCCTTTTCTTTTACAGATACAAGACGATGCAGGTGATCTGCATGGCTTAAGCCAACAGTCTGTATCAAATATCTGCCACAGAGTAGGAACTGCTTTGACAAGAAGATCGAAAGATTTCATCAGAATGCCTACAATCAACGCAGAACAGCAGACTGTCATGGCACAATTCTGTGAAATATGTGGCATGAGAAATGTGATCGGAGCTATTGACTGTTCTCACATTAAAATAAAGAAAGTACCAGGAGAGGTGTCCCAATACTACGTCAACAGGAATGGCTACTTCTCTCTCAACGTGCAAGTAATATGCGATGCAGCATTACGTATCAGAGACATCACTGTACGTTGGAGAGGTAGTACACATGATAGCAGAATCTTCCGAGAGAGCCGAATTAAACAGAAGTTCGAAGGAGGTGAATTTAAAGGACATCTGCTTGGAGATTCAGGCTATCCTTGTACGCCTTACCTGCTCACTCCTCTCTTAACCCTTTCACTACCACTGGGGTATATATGTCCCGCAAGGTGCTCAAGCTTCACTGTTGGGACAAAACTCATTTGTGACAGCGTAGAAGTCTGTCCCACTGATTGTACACAGCTTTTCTAGTAACAATTTCCACAAGTTTCCAATATTTGGCTTTGGACTTCAGTTTTAGAAGTTCTAACCTCTGAACAGGAGAGAATCATACACACTTCTATATTTTCCCTCGAAATTACGGAACGTGCCTTATTTTCTTTGTTTAGTTGTGAGTGCATTTGCCTCCAGTGATGATACACATCAGTTTTATGCATCTTACATTTTTTATATCAGGTACAATGCATGTAATATAGTTCTATTTTTCAGTGGGACACATATAACCCACTGGTGTTATTCTTTGGGACATATTGTCCCAGCGTTATTTGATAACCTGTTGTACAGTATAGGGTTATGTTTATTTTAGCTGAGCTGGACACAAAATGGCGCCGAAATGAGAATGTCTTTCTCCAGGAGAATGTTTACAAGGGACTGCTAGCTAGCAGAATGCCTTACTTAGCGATAAACAACTGATACCATATTTCGAGAAAACTGTAGACGACCAGTGTCAGATTGTGGCTTCAGTTCTGATGATGAAGTTGTGGATGTAGATTACACGCATAGTGACAATGATTGAGAGCGTACAGATGGTGAAGGCTCTACTTCGGAAGTAGAAGAGAAGAACAATTGCAATGAAGATAATGTAGAAACTTCTAATGATGATTGTGACTATGATATAATGATAATGGAGATAATATTGATAAGTGATAAAAATTCTAATACTATGCCCTCTTCAGACACCACAAATTTTTAGTCACCTATGAGTGCACAGTACCAACCTAGACTAAAAGTTAGTGCTGATAGGACTCCAGGAATACTAAATCAAAGTACCGTATAAACAGATCATTCGATTATCTGGATGTCTGGTTACAGATTTTTCCTCGCAGTGTCCTTATGAATTTTTTTCAGTGTACAAATATAAGGTTAGACATTCTGAAACGCGAGAAGAAAATAAATATAGCAGACAATGACCACTCAGAAGTGTTGCTTGTGTTAGAAGTAACATTAGTGATGTGCTACAACAGAGTTCCTCATTTTTCCGACTATTGGTCAACGCATGTATCCTTAGGAATAGAGGCTATAAAAATGCTGTTTCTCGAAACAGATATCAGTTGTTGCTCTCGAAATTGTATTGCGCAAATCCTGACAAAGGGGAATCATCTTCAAAATCCTATTATATAGATGATGTAATTTGCTACTTGAAGAAAACTTTTGAGAAAGCTAGAGAAGATTGTCTTTTCAAAGCACTGATGAGTCCATGACTAAATTCAAGGGACGGTCAAGCCTCAAGCAGTACCTACCAATGAAACCAATAAAGTGTGGAATAAAAATCTGGGAGCGCTGTGATTGAAAAACTGGTTATCTGTGTGTGTGTGTGCGTGCGTGTGGCTTAGATGTGTATTTCGGAAAGAATTCGGAAGAAAAAATGGTCAAAGAAGAACTCTTGGAGAACGAGTAGTGATAAAATGTGTGGAATTGGTAAGGAAGAGTGATGCCACGATCGCATTTGATAGTTTTTTTTACGTCTCCCAGACTTGTGGACACTATACAGTACGCTGCAGTTGGGACATGCATATCTAACAGAAGAAACATGCCAAAATTTGATGGAAAGTTGGAAAGAGCTCAATATCAGCACATGGCAAACACTTCTGGAACTATTGCTGCAAGATTGAAAGATTCAAAAGAAGTGGTACTCAGCACCTACCATAGAGTTAATGACATCCAAGTACTAAGAAAGAAGAAAGATGGAAGTAGAGATGACTTACCCTGTCCAGAATCAATTGCATTCTATAATGAAATTATGGGAGGTGTTGATCTCTCAGATCAGAAAGTTGACACATACGATTTCAACAGGAAATTGCAAAAATGTTGGGGAAAAGTCTTCTTCAAGATTCTTATGATGTCTGTTGTCAATTTTTGGAGCTTGTAGCAAGAGATCAAACAAATACCTTATTCTTCTTGCTGTTGGCAAAAGAAATGCAGCAGTGAAAAGGAAGAGGACATCTGATCGTCCATCATCGGCTTCAAAACTGATGTTGAATGTAGGAGATCACTTACCGGTGGAAGGCAACACCAGAAGGCGATGCGTGAGATGCAAGCACAAAAAAGAAACAAGAATTAAAATTTTATGTACAATGCGCAAGCTTCCCCTATATAAAAATTGTTTTGCTCCTTATCACTCATTATCTGACTGAGATATCCTTGAAAAAAAAATACGTTAGTTCTAATATAAATGCCATTTACTACTTTTGATTAGTACAGCCGTATTTTTGCAATCAGTGTACTAGAATTTGTAATAAATACTTGGGTGAATGAGAACTGACTTCCTTCAAAACCTACCACTGGGATACATATGTCCCACAAAGAAACACCAATGGGACAAATATGTCCCAGATTCCTCAAGGCCACTCCGTGCAAGATATCATCTGGATATTGAAACAACATGCTAATTAGAGACTTAGTAACTAGTAAATGCTAAGAAATGAAATATTTTCTTTAAAATTAAAATTGGTAGTGAAAGGGTTAAATCCATCGACACCAAGAGAAGAAAGGTAGGGGAATATGGGGCAGGGGGGCAGAACGGGATATAGCCTCTATCTTCCCAACAAGTAGTGCAATCTACCGAATTTTTTTTAGAACTTCGTCAACTCATGTAAATATATCATCACACAACACTTACAGCCATTCCTTGCATCTGTTGTATGTTATTCGGTTGCTGCATCATATTGTATCATTCATTTGCAACTTTAAAGTGTTTTCTTGTCACACGTAAGTAGAAATGAGATTTATTTAGATAATCTATTTTAATGTCATATTATAGAGCGCTTACCTGGCTTTTAATTCCGAAACTTTCTTAAATTTCGTGCGTTATTTTTCCTGCCAATACCTCATAACTTAGAAATTGTGACTGTGGGGCAAAACGGGGTGGGGCATAACAGGGCAGTACCCCGTCCTGCCCCACGTCATATTTAATTAAATTTCACCTCCTGTAATGGGTTGTTCGTTCTGTAGTTTGTCAGAAGAAGGTTGGATTAGATCCGTATCATGTCTGAAATGGGCTCACAATTGTTGCGTGGGAGTAGACAGTGAAGACGAGGATGCCACACACATTTGCGTATTTTGCGAATGACTTTTTCTTAAGTTAACTTGTAAAATGTTGTAGTATTCACACTTTCAGTATATAATTTTTGTCACTTTTGTCATTTAATTATTACAAAAAATAGATACCCCATTTTGCCCCATACGTGGGGCAGAACGGGGCAAAACACACATTTCGAAAAACTAATTTATTTCAAGGTTATAATGACCGGATTTCATTCGAAGTGCATTTTTTTTACTCGTTTACAGTGTAATAAAAGCATATATGTCATAAAACCCATAGATTTACATTATTTAATACCAAATAAAAGCATTCAAACATTAATTACCCCGTCCTGCGCCATGTTCCCCTACAACCGATGACACATACTGACAAGAAATGTAGTTGAAAGGTGTGGAAACAAAGGTTTAGATGTTTATTGAGAGGATTCTCCACTAGCCTTGAGAACACAAAGACTTACATTGTTGCCTTAGCAGTACTACACAACTCAGCATTAGAAATGGGGAACAAAATGATGTTCAATGTCCACCTTCACCTCCTGGTGAAGATCCTGCTACAGCTGAAGACCTACAGGTACCACAGAATACATTGCATGGGCAAGCTGCAAGAACTGCTTTTATAAACACTTATTTCTAAGTGGAAAAGGTTTTCAGATTTGTGGAACACATTTAATTGTAATAGACTGAAATATTAGCAACTATAAGAAACTTTGATTAGACTATTGCAAAAGCCTTTCTTGGTTGGTGTCATAATGTTAATCTAAACAAAATAATAACCAACCCCGCCTATTAAGTAGGTTTGCAATATAACTGAAGTAACATTTCTGTTTTATAATTTGTCACAGTGCTTTATTTCTGAGTAATTGTGCTCTAGCCTTGAAACATGATAATATACAAGAGGTTTTTAATATTTTTAAGGTTCCAAGTAAACTATATTGACACTCAATGTTATTTTTTAATCATATATTGGGTACCGTAAGGTGTTTTTTATTATATGTGCTGATCGAGGCATATTAATATAAAACTTCAATTCATTTTCAGCTGAGAATAGAAACAACTTGTCAAACAATTAAGTTTTAGACTTAAGTAATGGACTTAATATATAATAATTAGAAACTAGATTTTAAAGGGAATCCCTAATTATTATTTCACCACGAAACATAAAATAAATTCTATCGTACCTGGTTTACATGTTTCGATCAGTTATTGGTTTTCTTCAGAACGATAGAGTTAGAGGGGTTTAAAAAAGGGCGCGTCAGCTACTATGGCTATTAGCGCCTTGATCTAAAATCCTTCACTAAACAGAAACACAATACAATAACCAGAATACTTAAAAGAACTAAGAAGCGTTGTCACGGTTAAAACGAGGTTCACAAATGCAGTTTCAACAAGGTGATGCATAAAAAAACATAAAAGTGAGCAGTTCTCAGACCCTACGTAGTATTTAAAAAGAAACAATAAAATAATAAAACAAGTGCCACCAGAAATAAATTATCTGGCACATTTATGAAATGCTCGGATGTAAAAGGTCCGAATGTCAAGTTTGTTAAAAACATACACTAAACAAATGTAACCTCCGGATGTCCAAAACAATAGAATTTAACACAAGAAAGTCGTATAATACATATTCCGAAGTGATAGTGTTAAAAGTTGTGTAATCAAAATCTATTAAATAAATAATTATTACAATGTTCAAAACTATCTTCCACCGACCAAATTATGTGGTTTTGACTTCCTTTTTTTAGTTCATATTCCCCTTTTTTCCCCCCTTTTAAAAACATCTCTTATTTTGGTCCTTTTTTTTTGACAGAATATCGCAGACATTTAGATAATTTTCCTAAATTTTTTTCCGATAGGCCTATAACTTCCTGAGCAGGCGAAAATAGATATCGTTCTTCTTCTGATTCCAGACATTGGAAAACTAATAAAGTGACCTGATTTACAGTTCAGAATAGAAAGAAAATTTTCACCTGTAGTTTCAGTTGACGTTGAGCGGTCATTTTCTGTTTATAAAGATATTCTGCATTCAAAGAGGCAGAATCATATTGAAACATAATGAAATGTTGAATGTGATCAAATACAACACTTTCCTTATGTTGTGAAGCGATAAATATAAGCTTGTGTGTGCTATGTGTATCCATTAATGTGTTGAAGTGTGTTTTCAATTAAAATAGCACCCTTTTGAGGCAGTAATATTGTGCTTTTTGAAGTCCTTTTTTGACTATACCATATACAGGGACATCATTTTATTTTCACTTCAATTTTTATTGTACCTGAGTTTTTTAATGTACTTCACTCCCACCCCTTCTACTAATGAAGTTCAACCGTCCTCCACACAGGTCCAAGACCGCATGTACAGTCATAGTAGCCTTACGGTTATAGTAAACAGTATGTTCCAAAAATATGTTCGCGTTTTCCAGTGACGGAAGAGCTCTCAATATTGCATAATTTTCCATTTGCCTACGTCGCATCCCGGTTTCCCCCACGTGCTTCCATTCGTCTCACTATAAATGCTACTGGCTGGGCTGTCTTACCTCTTTTCTGAGAGCATTAATTGCTGTTAGGAATAGGACGTCTACATAATATTATACTCATACAATTGTTTAAAATAACTTAAATGAAAGGGCCTCGTTAATTAATTGTCACGTGATTTCCTCCCTTTCTACGACGCTGCGACGTAACCACTGGGACGGACAGTAGGTAGCATGTCTGAGGAATTATATCTTTTCGGATCGGGCAGAAGTGAAGATTGAATATACAGTACGTAAGGTACTCTTTTATAGACTAGGTACAGAATTATTTCAATATGAGTTACTAGTACGAAGTACGAACCTGGTAATTGGAATTACGTACAGTAGTCTATAGTGAGACAATATGCACATTAGAACTGAAGCCTGTCTCGAAATGAAGTGCCACCATTTTAAAAAATGTGTTTAAATATCCTTATTATGATTATTTTTCAATTTAATTCATTCTCTATAGTGTACGGTAATGTGCTGTAGACAGTATAATATACACTGCATAATGAATACCTCCGCATGGAAAGCTCAGTTCGTGAGTAAAAACACTCATTGTTAATACTGTACTGTATTTTGATTAAACAAAAACCTAATGAAAATTATCAAACTCAAAAGCGTGATATTTCCTAGTTTACGTAAATGGATTAACTACTTTTCTTCCCTCCTATACCTAGTAAAGTGATTTGTTTGTATATTACGCCAGTATCATCGAACTCCAGACGTGGAAGGGGGTAGCAAACGGTGTTTCCGGTTGATCCAAAGTATAACCAGGTTAATATTAGAAATGTTAGTAAAAATAAAATGATGTCCCTGTACAACACTTCCCTTATGTTGTGAAGAGGTAAATGTAAGATACTGTGTGCCATGCATAACCATTAATGTGCTGAAGTGTGTTTTGGGGAGTAATACAGTCCTTTTTCAAGTTCTTTTTTTTGGGTATAACTTTCTTTGTTTTGTCCTTTCTTGATGAAAAATTTTCCCTTTAAAATCCGGTCTCTAATAATAATAATAATATATTAATCCGTGGCGCTACAGATCGATCAGCAGGCCGCTGGCTTCACGTCCACAACGGAGAGATGGATCATCCAAACCAGAATGGAGAGATACCGTGTGGTTAGTACGATGATCCTCCAGCCGTTACAGTTGGCGCTTTTAAATTGGTAGTGTACATAAATTTGCATACTGTGACCACAGTCTAGTATATACAGTCTCGAAGCTCAATACGTAGTAAATATGCATCCATAGATAGTTGCTAACCACTAGGATCGCTGCTATCGCCTCATTACAGACAATGCGAAATAGTACCGGCACAGTCTATTGTTCCTAGCACCCTCACAACTCAAGCTTCGTGACTCTGTATATATTAGACTGTGCTGTGACCTTGAAGTGTACAATTTCAAATAGATTACTCTGTTAAACTTATTAACTTTCAACTGAAATTTATGGGAACGCAATTCTACATTTTTTATATAAATGTATAATTATTCCTTATTGAAAAAAGAAAAACAGTTCTGGACTTCGAGTTGTACATGTATTGAAATAATTTTATTTGCTTTCATCCTAAGGCCTATATTCCACTATCAAATTTCTGTGTCACAGAATATGATAAAATTTTTGATCAAATATATATAATGAAATGCAAGATTTTTTATTATATTACACTATGTCAAAAGTTTTATCATATTTTTCATCACAGTTCTAATAATGGATGCACAATAGTTCTATGCTTGTTGTAACAGTAAAATATGCAGCAATGGTTATTGCATTAGTACTAAAGAAGAAATCAAAGAAAAATGTATTTCGTTGCCTTAGAGTGTAAACATGCTAACCACAAAATGAAAATTTTACAGGGGAAACAAAAAAATGAGTATAAATTAACTCTGGAACTTTAGGACCAAATCCAAAGTACAGGTGGTGAAGTTTCAGAGTTAATTACACTCAGTTCTTTGTTTTCCCTGTAAAATTTATTTTTTGTTAGCAGGTTTACACTCTAAGCCGCTGATTTAGGTTAGAGATTGGAGTAGGGATAAAAGATACAAAAGGAATCCATCAAACTCTACTGAGAGAACTTCAGTGTGAAGATGTGAAATTATATATATATATATATAAGTATTTAATAATGGATGATAAAACATTTCATGCGACTCATAATGTGATATTAAAAGTTTTGTGGTTTTCACGGACCATGTGTACTTAATGTCCGCCATTTTCTTTCTTCTCAGTCACAGATTTTATCAAAGGTGTGATGATGACCATAACTTTTATCACAGAACTATGTCACAGCTAGATGTGATCATTACACTGCAAAAGATTTTATCATATACTGGGTGTTCAGTTCAAAATGTGTCTTGGCTCGCTGTATGCCGTCATGTGGCTAGCTGACGAGCCTAGAGAATTCAATCTTCCTACACTTCCGCAGCTCAGGTGTATAATCTAAGAGGCAGAGAAGTTGGCTAGCAAGTACGGCGTTCATTCTGAAGAGTACGTGCCGATACGTACGGTAACGCCGGTAGTGGCAGGAATGTGAACTGTTTGGAAATACGTACTGTCGGGATAAGGGGAGAGGGTTAAGACGATTACTTACGTATTTGTTGACATTAACTTCGACGGTCAACATGGACACGGAGCATTTGATTTGTGTTGTGGAATGTTACCGTACGCAACCGATGATAACAAATACCCTGCGTACGACTTGCAGGCGCAAAACACAGTTCGAAAGAGGTTATGGTAGCACACAGACCGTACAGACCGCCATCTGTTGCTACGACGTTCAAGTTATACCGTACACGTTCTCAAGTTCAGATTGAAGAACGCCTTAAATAATAGGCAACTTCTCTAACATATAAGCTGAAACTCGCTTCAAATCGGTGACCCAACAACAGTGACGTCATGACACACTTTGAAATGAACACCCAGTATATATTATCAAATTTCTGTGACACAGAAATTTGATAGTGTAATATAGGCCTAAGTGTCATCAGTTCAGTTATGTGATCACACTGGAAATCTTTCAAGTCTCGCTTGCTTTCTTTCTAAAACAAGTCTACAAAACCAGATAAACATTTTAATATTCATGTAGATATCTACTGAAGTAACTGAATCATTGGCAATAAATATAAAAAAAAAACTATCAACAGATTACGGAAATAATTATGAATAGCCTAAATGTATTATACATTGATGACACTGGTGATGTCTTCAATTGTACTACAGCTCCTTTATCTTACCGTCTTCTGGTACTGGAGGGAAGACGACGTCAGGCACGTACGGAAGCTGTCGTGGTGCCATGAGAGCAGGTGGTAACGTCATAAGGAACAACACTAAAGTCTTCATTCTGCGTAAGAAAATGTTGAACAAGTGTCATATTATGGTGTCGTTTAGTCAAATGTCCGATGACAGATCTGAACCTCGCAAGTGATACCAACATGGCACCACTTATGAGGCAACTAGACCAGGAGATAATTGGGTAGGGTGGCCAGTAATCGAAATGAAACGTTCGCATCATTTATTACGTCAAATTGATAAGTTGTGATGGAACTCGAGCTGGAACCCGAGATCGACTCATTGGCTATGCAAAACATGATAAGTGAGAAGAGGAAGTGAATGTATTAAATATGCACCCTACTCGGATAAAGAAGAAATACGTGGACCACAGCTATAAAAATTAAATTTGTGCTTAATTTGGACTTCTTTACACTGCAGGAAGATTGAAATCAGCACATTTGAACAGTAGAGAAATGTGGCGTGAATAAATATTTTGATTTGCATATTTTTCGCTACATTATGTCAGAGAACAGAATTTCACTCCTTATAAACACTTTGAGAGTACCTTACAAAAACATCGACAGTAAAAGTGTCCCGTATTTTAAAGAAAAAAAAATATGGTAGGCATATTTTATAATTATGAGATGTATAGTTCGAAAAGTCGACATTGCTATTTTTATGAGAAATGAGTTGCGATTATTTCTTATATATAAGGGTTTAAATGCATTGGAAAAACATTTGTGTATCCTTCAAAACTGAATATTTCTAACATAAATCAAGGTTTAAAATATGGAGTTCCCCCCCCCCAAAACCCGACTTATTCTACTAAGCGAGTTCATTCCAAAGCCCGACATTTCTACTTACATTGTGTGAACTATGGGGGCCAGTAACGTTTCTGAAACAAACATCTTTCCTCAAGACAAATAAAGTGTGTGGAAGTGATAGAGAAGAGGAAGTGAATGTATTAAATATGCACCCCACTCGGATAAAGAAGAAATACGTGGACCACAGTTATAAAAATTAAATTTGTGCTTTATTTGGACTTCTTTACACTGCAGGAAGATTGGAATCAGGACATTTGAACAGTAGAGAAATGTGGTGTAAATTAATCTTTTGATTTGCATATTTTTCGCTACATTATGTCAGAGAACAGATTTTCATTCCTTATAAACACTTTGAGAGTAGCTTACAAAAATATCGATAGTAAAAGTGTCCCGTATTTAAAAAAGAAATGGTAGGTATATGTTATAATTATGAGGTGTATAGTTCCAAAAGTCGACATCTGATATTTTTATGAGAAATGAGTTGCGATTATTTCTTATATCTAAGGGTTTAAATGCATTGGAAAAACATTTGCGTATCCTTCAAAACTGAATATTTCTAACATAAATCAAGGTTTAAAATATGTGTTTTTTTTCTCCAAAACCCGACTTATTCTACTAAGCGAGTTCATTCCAAACCCGACATTTATACTTACATTATGTGAATTATGTGGGCCAGTAACGTTTCAGAAACAAACATCTTTCCTCAGGACAAATAAAGTGTGATTCCTTTAATAACTTACTGGTAGGAAAATCAACAATGGAACATTACCAGAACAAGAAAATGTTGTATTATCTTGGTATATCACAGATATGCAGATTGTTGCGTGTTTACGTTTTGTGTGAACCTTTTATAAAAGTATAATTTTCATAGAATCGCACACAGAAATTTCGCCTTCAGAGCTAGACTGTGGAAGAAAGCGAGTCGGTGATACAAATAACTACACAGAACACAGGAAATGGACAGAAAGGTAAGTATAATGCTATTTTTCTAACTGTAATGGTTGTTTTTACACTGATTGTTCTATGTTTATATTTGATAACTTTTTTACTGGTTATAACTAGGCTATTCCGCGAAAAGCCGTTCCACAACTTCAACCTGTAACCCAACGTAACATCAACTACTCTTACAGAGTGTTTTACAACGTCCCTAAGAAGTTTGTTCAAGATACATTCAGCTGATTAGCCTAAAACACATTTTCTTAAGAGAACAGTGAGACATCCAGACGTTGGGGCCGGTCGTGTTCTTCCAGTTTGCGAGACTCAAACAATTTATATAAGCGGCATTTAGAAACTAGACTTCTCAGCTGCAACAAAACCCACACCCAGCGTCTAAAGACGCCCTACGGGATGTCTTAGTAGACACTTAGGAAGAAGTAGCCCAGAGCGAACGCTGGTCTTCTTGTATCCCTGAGGATGGTTAAATAATAAGAAGTACTGGAGACGATATTGAACGGTAATCCAATATAGCCCAGTTAAACAGTCCTTTCCAGGACTAACCAAACGTTCAGAATATTTGGTTAACAACGTCGACCGCTTGTAGAAAATAAATATGTGCTTATAGAAAATAAATATGTAACTGATTATATTATACATGAACAGTAAATTGCAAAATATAAAATATAAAAATTCCTACCGGCTTCTCCTGGACTCGAATCCTCTCACGACAGAAATTATCTTCTCAGCCCACTTTTTAACCAAATGATTCACTTCAGCACGTTGTAAAGTAGTCTGTAATTGACGTTGAGTACTATAGTGAGGATCACATAAGAGCAGTTCCTAAAAGGCTAATTTGGCCGTCTCTTCAGTGTTGCCAACTAATATCAGATATCATCAAAGAGGGTAAAATCATGATACGTACTGAAATAATAATAATAATAATAATAATAATAATAATAATAATAATAATAATAATAATAATAATAATAATATAGTGTTAACAATAACAATGTCTTGCTTATTTACCACATCTCATTTTTATATTGCGAAATGTTTTCTAAATGGTTCAGTAATTTATGAAAAAGTATATTTTCCTCTCGGACTTCTCCCATATTATATCGATAATTAGGATTAGTATGATGTAATATTACGATTTATTTTGTCAGGCAACATGAAATTTATTGCACTGACTAGAGTTTACGATTCTTGAAACCTAACCTATAAATGTATTTACTTACTTGCATTTTTCATCAGTTTGCTTTACCGTAAACCGAAATCATTGCTGCCAACATAACAGTTACAAAATAATAATAATAATAATAATAATAATAATAATAATAATAATAATAATAATAATGATTTATTTTAGCTGGCAGAGTTAAGGCCGTAAGGCCTTCTCTTCCACACAACCAGCAAAAAGTGTATATACATATGCATGAACTTACAAAGAATTCAACAATTTGATTTAGATGAGAGTTACATGTATACAAGAGTTATTTACGAATTAAACAACAAAATACTATGAACTATTAATTAAACACTGAAATAAACTGGGTAGCAGAATTAAACTAAAATACATAGAATGTTAATATATTTCAAATTATATTAGATAATAGAAAGAGATTATTATGAGACAATTTTGAAAATGCAGCACAATCAGGATGATGTCTAAAGAAAAAAAGCAACAGTGTAGTCAGTAATATTTTAAATCAGTATGATTGGAGTGAAATGCTAATAAGGTTATCTTTTAAGCTGTTCTTAAAGGTGTTTGTTGTCTTGCAGCCCCTAATACTTTGTGACAAGGAATTCCATTGACGCGAGGTGGATATTGTAAAAGATGAGGAATAACAAGATGTTCTATGAAGAGGTATATTTAGCGTGCCACAGATAAGTGATCTGGTATTTACGTCGTGGTTAGAGTATAGATAAGAGAAACGAGACGAAAGGTAATTTGGTGTTGAGGTGTGCAGAATTCGAAAGAGTAAAGACAAAGATGTTGCACACGTATCTGATGCACATATTCTGAGCTCGCTGTAAGTTGACTGACAGTTCAGAACTTAGATCACTTAACAAAACGTCACAATAATCGAAGTGCGGCATTACTAGGGTTTGTACTAGGGTAAGTTTTAGTTGCTGGGGCAAGAAGTTTCTCAAGCGACTCAAAGAGTGAAAGGAGGAACAGATTTTCTTTATCGTTTCTTTAACTTGAAAATTCCAACTTAGATTATTATCAAAAAAGAAGCCAAGATTTTTTACGACAGATGAATAAGGGATTAGCTGCCAGTTGTAGTATTTGTCAGTACCCGAAATTCGAAACGAAGTTGGTAAAAGAAAATTCAACCTGAGAGCTACAAAATCACTGTAATCTACTAGCATATTTAGTAATAGTGGGAAAATGGTTAGGTTTCACCCTTAGGGTATTAAGTAAGCTGATCCGGACTATACTTAACAGTGCGCAATTGGAACGTAATTGTTACTCGTCTCAAGTATTATTACTTTAAGCGACGGTTTTCTAATCATGCGTTGCTAAAATATTCGGCTCTAGCTTGCTTCGCACCATACATATCACAACGCTGAACGAAAGTTGTAAGGGTACACAAAAGTACGTGAAATTTACTTTGCAAATGTACGACCTTGTGGGCTATTCAAATGTCAATGTCGGTCATTACTTCTTTCCATGTGTGTACAACCGTTATAAGTTGTCTGCTGACTTGCTCGCAATGAACTGTGGTTAAGTGTCGCGTTTATAACGGGTCCATTGCTTTCCCTGTCGATTACACAGCACTAGTTAATAAGTATGGTTGTGTCATCAAAATTATGAAAATTATGTTGTACTCAATAGAAAAAACAGGATGGATAAAACAGAATAAAAAGATGACGGAACGATCTTCATACATATAACAGTAGGCCTACCCGTACTATAAGTTCGGGTTCTAAAAAGTATTTCAATAGGTATTTAATTCTGGTGAAATTAAGGACATCAGGCCTTCCCTTCCATACCACCAGAAATACAAATACAATAATATAAATAAAACGAAAAATCACACAAACTTTACCGGTATTATAAAATTAGGAGAAAGGTACAATTAAGTGAGACTTCAGTTTTACAAAATGTAATTCTCACTGAAATTTAATAAAATACATTAATTATTATCATTTTACGCTCTCTTTTGGGAATGGTGAATAGCAAGCTACCGTAGAGATGGATGGTGGAATGTGAGAAAAAGCGGGCGACCTTGCAGCACTGATTTCGATAAGTGGCTTCATGGAAATCATGTTACAAAGTTAGACGCGACTGCTTATGTATTGAAGTATTTCGTGTAGTTGTATACCATAATTAAAAAAAGAGCGATATTGTAATTGTTCACTAAAAAATAAAGCCCATAAGAACCCAATACATTTGGGGTGGCTTAATGTTACAAAGTTAGGCGCGACTGCATAATGGTTAATTCCCATTTCTTTCTGTGTCACTACAGGCTCATATCGAGTTCAGATCGGAATTTTCACACTTATAACTAGGGCTAGGATTTTGATGAAATTGCATCTTTTTTCTAGTACGCCAGAAACACAGCCGCTTTAGTATTTATATGTTATGTGATAAACTGAGTGTTTTAAGACATATTTGTTAGGGCATTTTTTTTTTTTGCATTTTATGCCTGTTTCAACTCATAAGAGCATCTTTTGTGTTATTCGGACATTTTTTAGGCATTTTCATTTAATTTTGGCCACAAATCCCCATTATTAATATAAAAATAATGTTTATTTCCTTTGATATTTTGTTTACATATTTCGTCCATTAAAACCCTTTATGTTTTACTTGGTTATTTAACGACGCTGTACCAACTACGAGGTTATTTAGCATCGATGGAGTTAGTGATATTGATATGATATTTGGCGAGATGAGACCGAGGATTCGCCATAGATTACCTGACATTTGCCTTACGGTTGGGAAAAACCTCGGAAAAACCCAACAAGATAATCAGCCCCAGCGGGAATCGTACCCGCGCCCGAGCGCAACTCCGGATCGGCAGGCAAGCGCCTTAACTGACCGAGCTACGCCGGTGGCTAATACCCATTATTTTGTAAAATATTTTAATTGTTTTTCTACGCAAATATTGTCATTTTAACGTAGTACACCCCCACGTAATGGATCAGTCCAACCACCCCTTCAATATAGACTCCTCTATACTTGCTAATTCCGTATAAGAGTGGCCTTGTGATGCGCTACATGGATACTACATCAGGCAAAATAATTAATTAAAGGGTACTACTTAGAAAAAAATATGTAAAATGAAATAAACTTAAATGTTGGCACCAGAATTTAATTTAATTACTAGTCTAAATACTAAGTAGCACAAAACTCTTTTTCCTACTATGCCAATTTTATAATGTAAGATCAATTTTTAGGGCATTTTTGAAAGATTTTTAGGTCATAAATGTATTGTTTTTAGGATACTTTTTTATGATTCATAGGTCATGAAAATCCTAGCCCTAATTATAACATTACTTTTACGCAGACACATTGTGCGATTTCCATAATGTGAAGCCAACAATCACGAGACGAATTCAAACTCACAATTCAGTCGCCGCGTAAACTACGGCCGAAATTTTCAACTACACCACACCTCACTACTACTATTACATAGCCTATTAGATAAATTTAGGTTCATTATTGTAACAGAAACAAAGCTTATACTACCTAATACTGTGCACATTTCAAATCAAGTGGTGTCATTTCCTTATAAAAATTATCACAGCGCACGATAATCATTTTTACAATATAAAGTCCTCCAGTCAAACATGTAAATGATAGCTGTAAAGAATCTAAAACCGGATTTATATATTAATAACAAAATAGTAATTAATTACACTGGTCAACAATGATTTTGTTAAATGTACAATTTCTGCTGTTTCTTATATAATGTCATCTACAGATTCCAAAAATGAAGTCATAATTTTTCTACCACCCACAATTTTTTTGTAATTTTAGAAAAATTGATTTATTTTTATAGCTATATACAGTCCTTGACATGCTAATGGAAAGAAAATATTTCAAATATTTCATTTTATTACTTTAACAATTGATCTACAACTTCAGATCGCTGTTGTCTGTGAAGTCAGAATTCATAAAAATGAATTTTATTCCTCATAAGACTGCGAGAGTAAGTATTAATTCTCAGTTGAGTTGGAACTTACAATCATGAAACAAGTTTCATAACCCGTGTTTTGTTTGTCCTAATTTTAAGTGTGGTAAAAGTATCTTATGAAGTGAAACATACCTCGAAATACTGTAAATCACAAACAACTTTTGTTACGTTTGTGGTTAATTAACTTTGAAAGCACACTAGTGAATTTTACTGCACTAGTTAAAATAGCTTACGAGTGTTCTTTTGATTGCAAAATAGATGAGGATAGAAACTGGGCCCCTGAAATCTGTTGTGCTCCATGTAATTCTATTAGCCTAACTGGTTGGCTAAAAGAATCCGGTCATATGCCTTTTCCAGTTCGAATGATATGCCGAGAACCTAAAAATCATTCAACAGACTGTTACTTTCTAGGAACCACAGATCAGAAGATTACAGAGAACTTGTCAGCGAGCTGATTCAGAACTACTATAACGTGATGGGGTGTCACGTATCTCTCGAAGTAACTTCTTGGATTCTCATATATTTTTTCTTTCCTCAAAACCTTCGAGTAGTGAGCGCTGAAAGTGGGGAGCAATTTCATCAGGAGTTCAATGAAATGGAAAGGCGCTACCAGGAAAAATGGAGCCCAAATATTCTGTCAGACTACTGCTGGACACTCATAAGAGATGTTTCTCAAGCGAAGTATAGCCTAAAATCTACATGTTCGCCGAGCAAACAATCACGGGAGACATGTATCTTGATATGTTGCAACTTTTCTTACACCCACAGTTACTGCAAGATGGTATTATTGATACAGTGATGTTGCAGCAAGATGGAGCACCACCACACTTTGTTCTGACAGTACGTGCGTATCTCAATGACATGTTTCCCAACAGGTGGATTGGAAGAGCATCTCCTCGTATGTGGACACCGCGTTCACCGGACCTCACATCTCTAGACTTTTTCGCTTGGGGGTTCATCAAGCAACAGGTGTACCGAACAAAGGTTCCTAATCTGCAAGTGCTGAAAGAACGAATACGCCAGGCCAGTGCAATGATTACAGAGGATATGCTGGTAAATGTTTTCCAGGCAACGGTGCGTCGTTGGGAAACGTGTTTTGAGATTGATGGAGGTCACGTGGAACACTGACTTTGTAGTAGATACTACATATACAATTTCGTTGTAATTGGACTACGTTATCCCCAAAATGTACTGGGACTTTATGAGCACACTGTATTTCACACACATTTTAGGTAAATAAATATGATTTTAGGTAAAATGTTACAAGGTAACAATACTAGAAAAGTCTGAAGTACATTTCATATAATTACTCACAAACCCTGGGTGATAGAAAACGTTTGAAAACAGATCTCAAATCAGCACGAAAAGTGCTATAAGAATTGTCCATTCTTTATCTTTTAAGAAAAAAAAAATGTTTAATTTTGTTGATCAGTGTTATTATTTTAATGTACATTACTTAATCTGACACCCACAAACGTCTCCGCCTGTTATTTCCTTATAATTTATCGCTTATTGCAATTAATACTAGTAATATTGACTATCAGACGTCACAATTATCACACTTTCATCGAGCACGCCAATCACGTTCAAATATAAAATGGCAGAGCTGCTCTGCACTACTTACGTGTCGCGCGAGGTCCAGTCGTCGTCAAGGACTGAGTGGAGTGGCCTGCAGGCGGAGACTAACCTGCCACCGAGTTCCCTGATCCTCCGGACTTTATTATTACTATTTGCTGTTATTTGCATGCCACAAACAGGTCTACAACTCCAGCACCTGCCAAAAAAACTTACAGGTTTGAGAAGGTCATGACGACTACGACAATGTGCAGAGAAAAAGGAGCAGCAGAACTACAAAATGTAATAATAGAGTAAAATAAATAACATAACACAAGCCGGCTAATGGTCAGCACGCTTGCTGGTTTACGGATCCAGTACTGCTACTTGCCTCTCATGCGGCTAACACCAATGTACTACCTACATCACTAACATTGGCCCTGTCTTGTTTACTTCATGGTACGCACTTCTGTACCGAACAGTAGTATAGGGTAAAGGTTCCTAATCCCGTGATAAAATTTCAATTGACTGCCATGGAATTTATTTGTGGGTCCCTATCACCACGGCATCGCGCGTCCTCAGGTTGCGGATAGAGGAGACTGCCTCCAGATATGGAGGGTAGCTGCGAATATATTGAATAAGCAGTCGTGGACAGCCGATAAGGGGTGGTCCTCCAGCTTGGGGGTTGGGCGAAGGGCTAACAACCCATCACCGTAAAAAAACAGCTTGTTACGAATCCCTACAATAAGGTGCTTAGGAAAATATTTGGGGCTAAGCGGGATGAAGTTACAGGAGAATGGAGAAAGTTACACAACACAGAACTGCACGCATTGTATTGTTCACCTGACATAATTAGGAACATCAAATCCAGACGTTTGAGATGGGCAGGGCATGTAGCACGTATGGGCGAATCCAGAAATGCATATAGAGTGTTAGTTGGGAGACCGGAGGGAAAAAGACCTTTAGGGAGGCCGAGGAAAGGTGCCTAATATGCGATAGTTCCCTAATATGCGATACATGAATATTGGCGAAACTAGTGAACTCTATCGGCAATGAGCTGAACTAACTCTTCAGGCAGCAGAAGTACAGTAGTGAACGCCCCAACACAGTGAGAAGCCGTACATCACGTGAATACTCTGTTTGTGATTGTCATCATTTTAAAGTTTTTTGCAGTGTTTCTTACAACTCTAATTATCTTATTGAAGGTAAGTGATTGATAATATTCTTTTTAGTTGTGCCTTTTGTGCATGAAACGACGCTGCAGTTCACAAAGAGCGGTTTAATTTGTTCGAAAATTCTTGCTGTGAACAAAGATTTACTACGCAAGATGGCGGGATCCTAATATGCGACACCTGGTGTAGTCTAATATGAGACAGTATCCCATATTAGGCGACAGTATCGCATATTATGACCATTATTATTTATTTATTTAATTTTATGTGAAAGTCATTTCACAATAATGAAGTCTACTGTTAGACATTTGATTCTGTAAGAGTGAAGAAATTAAAAATGAAATTAATGCCAACTTGCAATTAATCAATTTGAATTTTAATACTTGCGTGTCTTCGATATAAAAATTAAACAGCATGCATTGTAAAGTAGTAATTATGGCAATATCTCTATAGTTGGCAATGCAAATTTAGTGGGGAACTAATGAAGCGTGAAAACTAAAGCATTGTATACCAAGAGAATAGTTCTACCAAAATGATCAATTAAGAAGCTGCGTCACGCCAAGTTGTATATAGTTTGTTCTTAATATTATTATTATTATCATCATTGTCCTTAGATGCCGTCTGCCACAAAGAGGAAGCAGTATGATAAAGAAGCCATGCTTGGTGCAATCAGAGCGGTGAGAAACGGTGAGATGGGTTACTTAAAAGCTTCCAAATATTTTGAGGTGCCCAAAAGAACTTTGGAAAGATTCGTGAAAGATAATCGGTCACCGGAGGAGTTAGTGGCAATTCCTCTAGGGAGAAAGCCTGTCTTACCATCTGAACTCGAGGAACAACTCGTTCAGTACTGCTTAGATATGGAAGAGAGGTTCTATTGGCTTGAGAACACAAGACATAAGGCGAATGGCCTTTCAGTTGTGCATTAGAAATGGATTTAGTAGTAGTAGTAGTAGTAGGGTTTAAGAAGAGCGCGTCAGCTACTATGGCTATTTGCGCCCTTATCTAAAATTCTTAATGTAACAAATACATAAATAATATAATAATCAGAGTGCTAAAAGAACTAAAAAGCGTTGTCACGGTAAAACGAGGCACACAAATGCAGTATACATAAGGTGATTTCTACAGAATCATAAAAGTGAGCAATTCTACCACACTAGGTGGTATTCAACACGAACAAATAGAACAATAAAACTAATGCCCACGTGCATCAACGTCGGTTAGTGTAACCACCACTTAAAATTGTCATCTAACCTCTGGTTAAGCATTTTTACAGTGGATCGACCTTGGTTACGACTTAAATAGGAGGTTAACCACAGTAATCTATAACCGGCCATTTTCGAGCGGTTAAAGGAGATAACCAGTGAT
This sequence comes from Periplaneta americana, assembly GCF_040183065.1. Lineage (NCBI taxonomy): Eukaryota > Metazoa > Arthropoda > Insecta > Blattodea > Blattidae > Periplaneta > Periplaneta americana. The sequence goes on along the minus strand of NC_091117.1, from coordinate 203,365,123 downwards.
TAGTAGAGCAAGTAAAGCAAAATGGCGGCCAGAGCCACAGATGTTTACTTCGAAGACGATTATTATTGTACAGTACTTGAATTACTTGGATAGAGCGTGGGCGTGAAGTTTCTTTAGTGGAAAGAGAGAATCTTTACGAGGAATTAGGTGACAGAAAATTTCAGGAGGGATTTTGTTTATCAAAATCTACAAATGGCTCACTTGCAATAACTCAAAAACAGTCATATGTCTTCTGTTGATCAGCTCCTTATGTTAAGATTCTATGTAACTGTTATTTTCTGTATTTTAAGAGGGAATACTTGAATATCTCTTTCTCTGTCACTGGCTGAACAAAGAGAGGTTATGGATGGATCTTAGGCTAATGAACAGTAACCTGCTGTAAATGGGATCTTGGGTTGTACACACATTTCTACTAATCTTCTGCATACTTTTCCTTTATGGATATTCCTTCTCTATTATATAATATATTTAAATCTATTAAGTAAGTCTATCGATACTTAACCTCACATTGGGATATAATCATTTTTGCATTCAATTTTCTAACCTAACAGCAATGAAAAACAAAGAAATGCAACTCGCAAATATAACAGCGCCCAAAGGCAAACAAATGCAACGCGAAAATGTAGGACATGTTCACTTCGATGTAGAACGGAGTGAGCGCAGTCGTTTTTAGATGTTGACTATTATCTTTGCTGTGGTATGAATGCTTTCCTTTAGTCATTTTGTAGAAACAGTGTACCATCATAGACTTTGCTCTGGTTAAATGAAGTGTCAGCTAACTATGTTTAAGTAATCGGTGATTATGAATGGTGCACAGAAATTACATTTTAACCACGGTTACTGTTTAACCGTCGTTTCGTAATCTATGATTACTGCGTTTTTAACCGATGTTGATCCACTTCGCCATAAGACCACCAAAGATAACTTGTGAATCATATTTCAAAACCATAAAATTGTATAAAATATTCGGATGTATAAAGTCCGAAATGTCAACAATGTAAAATCAAATATAAAACAACAAATGTAACCTCCGGATGTAAAGGGTCCGGAGGATAAGTAAAACGGATCAATAAAAAACTAAATCACCTTATCCAAACCTGTATTTGATAAATATCTCAGAACTGCATTTGTACAATTAAAAGAAATGAATTTAAGCATCCTTTCAATACAGCTCGCGCTTCTGCAGGGAAGAAATGGGTCCGAGCTTTTCTGAAACGCCATCCAGTGCTTTCGATGAGAACTCCACGAGGGATCTCAGCAGCTAGAGTTAAAGCCTTCACCCCGGAGAATGTTGCCAAGTTTTTCGACATTTATGAGCCTTTGCTGACTAAGGTAAACCATAATCCACACAGGGTCTACAATGTCGATGAGACTGGTATAACGACTGTGCAGCATAAACACAGGAAAGTTATAGGAATGAAAGGAAAGAAGCAAGTTGCATCTTTGACATCTTCAGAGCGGGGAAACCTGATAATGATAGTCACTTGTATGAATGCAGCTGGTACCTATGTTCCACCATTAGTGATCTTCCCCAGAAAAAAACATGAAGGAAGAATTGATGGATGGTGCACCGGCAGGATCAATTTCGGCTTGCCAACCAAGTGGATGGATCCAAGCAGATATTTTCCCATTTTATTCAGTTCGTGAAACCATCGGCAGACGATCCAGCATTGCTTATACTTGACGGTCACTTTTCTCATACCAAAAATATTGACGTTGTGGATTGATTGATTGATTGATGGTGTTTAAAGGGCGCGTCAGCGTCTATGGCTATTTGCGCCCTTGAACAAGAGTCAGTACAACTCATTTAAAAACTGGGAGACGTAAAAGCGACATCAATTAAAATCTCGGTGTTAAAACCGAAAGGTACAAAAAAATATATATATGCATATATATCTCCAGGAAGTCGGTTACTAAAACCGTCACCAGATGTAAAGTATCTGGTGACTAGAAATATTAATACATAAAATGTAATGCAATATAAAAATCCGAGTACAGGGCAGATAAAATGTAAATAGTGTGTTCCCTAGATGTAAAGAGTCTAGGGGCGATAAAAATTAAATGACATTGTCAAGACCTGTACTGGATAAAAACTTTAAAACTGCGTTCACACAATTAAAATAGTTTCCAAGAGCGTCACGCCTATCGCATGTTGACGTCGGAAACGGTCGTATTTCCTACAGTACAATAGCACATGTTCCACAGAAACTGGAACATGGCACGCGTCACACACCGCAGGAGGTTCACCATTTAAAAGATGGCCATGCGTAAAACGGCAATGGCCAATCCTCAACCGCGTAACTAAAACGTCTTCGCGTCGTGACGCTCTTTTAGACGAATCCCATTCCCGAACACTTTCCTTTATCATTCGTAATTTATTCCCTTGTTGTGCAGACCATTCTTCCTTCCGGAGGATAAGTAAAACGGATCAATAAAAAACTAAATCACCTTATCCAAACCTGTATTTGATAAATATCTCAGAACTGCAGTTGTACAATTAAAAGAAATGGATTTAAGCATCCTTTCAATACAGCTCGCGCTTCTGCAGGGAAGAAATGGGTCCGAGCTTTTCAGAAACGCCATCCAGTGCTTTCGATGAGAACTCCACGAGGGATCTCAGCAGCTAGAGTTAAAGCCTTCACCCCGGAGAATGTTGCCAAGTTTTTCGACATTTATGAGCCTCTGCTGACTAAGGTGAACCATAATCCACACAGGGTCTATAATGTCGATGAGACTGGTATAACGACTGTGCAGCATATACACAGGAAAGTTATAGGAATGAAAGGAAAGAAGCAAGTTGCATCTTTGACATCTTCAGAGCGGGGAAACCTGATAAGGATAGTCACTTGTATGAATGCAGCTGGTACCTATGTTCCACCATTAGTGATCTTCCCCAGAAAAAAACATGAAGGAAGAATTGATGGATGGTGCACCGGCAGGATCAATTTCGGCTTGCCATCCAAGTGGATGGATCCAAGCAGATATTTTCACGAAATGGTTCGACCATTTTATTCAGTTCGTGAAACCATCGGCAGACGATCCAGCATTGCTTATACTTGACGGTCACTTTTCTCATACCAAAAATATTGACGTTGTGGACAAAGCCAGAGAGAACCATGTTGATGCCATCTGCCTGCCTCCACACTCAACGCATAAAATGCAGCCCCTAGACGTTGGTTTCATGGGTCCATTTAAAACCTATTATGCCAACGAAATTGAAACTTGGCTCGCAAGCAATCCTGGGCCAGTCGTCACTAATCTGTTAGTGGCCAGATTATTTGGGGCTGCTTATAGTCGAGCAGCTACAATGGAGGCGTCCGCAAATGCCTTCAGAAAAACGGGACTCATTCCCTGCAATAGACATATATTCAGGGATCATGAGTTCAGTATTCATCAAGCTGATTCTCAACATCAAGGTGCTGGAGAAACAGAGAATGAGGATCCCATTCCAGGACCTTCCAGTGACTCCAACATTGGATCTCTGCAGTCTGTAAGCCCGAGAGACATGAGGCCTATTCCACAGTTGAGAAAACAAGATTCTGAAAGTGCAGGCAGACCTCGCACTGGTTCTGCTGCTCATATCACTTCATCTCCATACAGAAAGCAGCTGCAGGTCTCCAAAGAGAAGAAGGCTGCTTTGGAGACCAAGAAAGCAGAAGCAGCTAAAAAATTATTTGGGAAAAACCCCCAAAAAGGTGCGAAGAGACAAAGACAGGAATCCACATCAAGTGACTCTGACAGCGACATTGTTCTTGACGACAGCGAAGATTCCGAAGTGGATGACGACGATGCTGAGTGTCTGTTCTGCACGGGCCGTTTCTCTGAAGACACTCATGGGGAAAAGTGGGCTCAGTGCATAAAATGCTATCGATGGGCGCAGGAAGACTGTGGCGTTCAAGAGGACACATTTGTATGTCCTATGTGCAGTAAGAAGGGACATTACATTTTTTAAACTCAAGTGTGATTCTTACTGTGTTCCTTCAACCAATAAATTTGTAGTTTAGCAATGTTTAATGCGATTTTCTCATTCTTCATACTTTCTGGATATTCAGTTCGAAATTTGTATATGTGTTACAAACTTACTTACTTACAAATAGCTTTTAAGGAACCCGAAGGTTCATTACCGCCCTCACATAAGCCCGCCAGCGGTCCCTATCCTGAGCAAGATTAATCCAGTCTCTATCATCATACCCCACCTCCCTCAAATCCATTTTAATATTATCCTCCCATCTACGTCTCGGCCTCCCTAAAGGTCTTTTTCCCTCCGGTCTCCCAACTAACACTCTATATGCATTTCTGGATTCGCCCATACGTGCTACATGCCCTGCCCATCTCAAACGTCTGGATTTAATGTTCATAATTATGTCAGGTGAAGAATACAATGCGTGCAGTTCTGTGTTGTGTAACTTTCTCCATTCTCCTGTAACTTCATCCCGCTTAGCCCCAAATATTTTCCTAAGCACCTTATTCTCAAACACCCTGAACCTATGTTCCTCTCTCAGAGTGAGAGTCCAAGTTTCACAACCATACAGAACAACCGGTAATATAACTGTTTTATAAATTCTAACTTTCAGATTTTTGGACAGCAGACTGGATGATAAGAGCTTCTCAACCGAATAATAACACGCATTTCCCATATTTATTCTGTGTTTAATTTCCTCCCGAGTGTCATTTATATTTGTTACTATTGCTCCAAGATATTTGAATTTTTCCACCTCTTCGAAGGATAAATCTCCAATTTTTATATTTCCATTTCGTACAATATTCTGGTCACGAGACATAATCATATACTTTGTCTTTTCGGGATTTACTTCCAAACCGATCGCTCTACTTGCTTCAAATAAAATTTCCGTGTTTTCCCTAATCGTTTGTGGGTTTTCTCTTAACATATTCACGTCATCCGCATAGACAAGAAGCTGATGTAACCCGTTCAATTCCAAACCCTGCCTGTTATCCTGAACTTTCCTAATGGCATATTCTAGCGCGAAGTTAAAAAGTAAAGGTGATAGTGCATCTCCCTGCTTTAGCCCGCAGTGAATTGGAAAAGCATCAGATAGAAACTGACCTATACGGACTCTGCTGTATGTTTCACTGAGACACATTTTAATTAATCGAACTAGTTTCTTGGGAATACCAAATTCAATAAGAATATCATATAATACTTCCCTCTTAACCGAGTCATATGCCTTTTTGAAATCTATGAATAACTGATGTACTGTACCCTTATACTCCCATTTTTTCTCCATTATCTGTCGAATACAAAAAATCTTATCAATAGTCGATCTATTACGCCGAAAACCGCACTGATGATCCCCAATAATTTCATCTACGTACGGAGTTAATCTTCTCAAAAGAATATTGGACAAAATTTTGTACGACGTCAACAAAAGTGATATTCCTCGAAAGTTACCACAGTTGGTTTTGTCCCCCTTTTTAAAAATAGGTACAATTATGGACTCCTTCCATTGTTCTGGTACAATTTTGTATATGTGTTACTCTTTATAAATAAATGCTTTTTTGTCATTGTCATTATATTCTCTACAATAAACTAGCAGTATTCCAGATCTCATATTAGGGCACCATAGTAAATTTTATGACAATTGACTCATTCGTAGTTTCCTTCAATTTTTTACTAAATGCTTAAACATAATATCAATGACACTCATGAATTATATACTGTAATGACTCATTAATAGAATGTTACCTCAAGACTAAAAATATTTTTGAAATTGTAGTCACTTTTCAATTTTAAAAAAGTGTGTCTCATATTAGGCACCCTTCCTCTAATATTAAAATAGATTTGAGGGAGGTGGGGTATGATGATAGAGACTGGATTAATCTTGCACAGGTTGGCGGGCTTATGTGAGGGCGGCAATGAACCTTCGGGTTCCTTAAAAGCCATTTGTAAGTTGTAAGTATTTATTACTAGCCGTACCCGTGCGCTCCGCTGCACCCGTTAGAAATAAATATAAAGTAATTACATAATTAAAATAGGACGTTTGATCCAGGGAACATTCGTGTTTGATAGAAGGATAAATCATTTAATATGTTACTTAATTTAAATTGCATCCAAATAATTAAAATGCGGTCATTTTGGTCCAGAGACACTCATTTGGTGCAATGACAATTCCTTTAGCATGTTTCTTAATTTTTATTACATACAACCATAGTTTAATGAAGATTGACATCATTTAGATTTAATGTATATATTTTATTTTACTTGTTATAGGTTTCTATTGAATTATGGTAATAACTTAATTTTAACCCTTGTTTTCTACGTATTCAGTAACTGGCGCTTGGCCCACTATGGTTCTGAACCCTTCAAATACCTTAAATTATATTATATAATATTACATATTATATTATATTATATCAGAAGTTACTGTAATAACATTATAGCATTATGTCCATCTAGAGAAACTACACTTTCCAATGATGAAATAATAATTAATTATACAAATCGGTTAATTAAAGCTCCCGATATTACTTCATACAAACACAGAAACATTCTCTGTAGGCTATCTTTCATAGCTTTCGATTGCTGCTGTCCAAGGCCCCTTATAGACGAAGTCATTTGTTTTTTAATTCATTACACCCCCTTAGATGGCAGTTATTTTAATTTTAAAACTCATTTATCTCATTAAATATCAGTCTTATCAAAAAATTTCAAGGAATAAAACTTATCGCAAATTATTTTTAAAGAAACTTTTGTTATGTAACATTTTTCACAAAAATCAATAATAAGCGAGATATTTCGATTTATTTAATTCAGGCCCCCTTATAACCCCCCTTTTAAATAATGTATTTTGAATGCCATATAGCCTAAAATCTAAGTTAAAACGAACATAATTTATATTCCATTTTTCATCGAAATCCGTTCAGCCATTATCGCGTGAAAAGGTAATAGACAGACAGACATACAAACAAAAATTAAAAAAAAAAACGATTTTCGGTTTCAGGGTGGTTAATTATATATGTTAGGACCAATTATTTTTGGAAAATCGAAAATTACCAGAAAAATTTCGGCTACAGATTCATTATTAGTATAGATTTTGCTAATAATTGTAACATAAAATATAATATATACAGAAAAACTTTAACTCTCCCCTAAAAGAGTAGACCTCGTGCTCAGGGGCGGATTCCTGAATTGAAATTAATAATTATACAATACAATTTGTCTTATGTCTACTGTGCAATTATAGTATATAAATTTAAATTTACAATTTTTCAATTTTTATAAAATCCATACATAACTTTTTTAATTTAATACTAGAACTATTAGAATTGACAAGATTAGGATATTTAATATAAATGTTATATATTCTTGGGCCTAAATTACTACTATGATTAAATACTGTAACAGTGTTGCATTTTGGTTCAAACAGTCTTAAAGAATTCATACCTTTTGTTTCATAACTATGAGAATACAATTCAAAATTATTTCGATTTTTATGTATGAATTTTATTAATACAATATAATAAAGTTGTCTTACGTTAAGTACATTAAAGTCTAGAAACAAATTTTGAGATGGAAAATCAATAGGTTTATGAAGACATATTTTAATTATTTTCTTCTGTAATAAATAAAGTGGATTAAAATTGGATTTAAATGAGCTACCCCATCCCATAATTCCATACATAATTACCGATTGAAATAAAGTTAAATATATTGTACGTAATAAACTTATTGACAAGTAATTCCTCAATAATTTTATTGTGGTCTGTGACTTTTAAGTTTTGGAAATATCTAACAGATATATTTTTGTTGTTACAGTGAAAAATAACAAATTGAAATAGATTGGAACACAAAATAATATACGAAGTAACGTCAAGAAGATGCGAATTAAAGTCATGGTCCATGTATATAATGCCTGAAAATAGCTATTGATTCTTTGCGCGTTTGTTTTTAAAATAATGTGTTTAATCTGTAACTACAGTCAGTGTATTGTTATTAGTATCTCTTGTTGTTACCTATTGCTTTAAAAAGAATGTGTTTAACTTGCAATTTTAAGTCAGTTTTTCTACTATTTCTTTACTGTTTACATTTGTTTTTAAATCTTTTGTATTGCCCCTACTATTATATATTGCCCTTCAAGAATTTCGTTATTCGTTAGTTGTAAGTCATTACTTGTCTCGTTATTTTAATTATTGTACTTGTTCGTGAATCACGTATGTAACTTGTAACCGTAAATCACTGCTTGTAATATCCATTTATTACTCTTAACTGTTCCATTGTTCATGAATTAAGTATTAATTTGAAAGTGAAAGTCAAACTTTGTTATATTAATCTACTATTGATTATCTTTTTAGGTCGTGTATTTACTCTGAAACGGTTAGACATTCTTGTATCTCTTTTGCATTGATTATTCCTCAAACATCTCATTAATCTTTAACAGGATCCATTTTTCATTAAGGTGCATTCTTCTACATAATTCATGTGAATTGTAACTGCGACCACTATTTTATATTATAACTTTACTATTGTTTATTGGTTATAAAACATGTATTTTGATGCCAACTATAACCCTAATATACCTCAGGGTGAAATAGGGTTTATTAAATTGGATAATAAAAAAACAGATGCCAGGAAATGTCTTCTTTTCAATCCTATTGACTACCCGCCTTTTAAATAGAAGCAGTCGACTGTCAGTGAAAGGTGGTTGACCAGTAAGTTTTTCTTTCCCTTGTGACCGCTCCTGAAGAAACATGTTATATTTGAGGTAAGAATTAATATAGCATTATAAAAATGATATATTACTGTAGATTATAGTCAGCTGAATCAATGTGTATGGTTATTTAAACATTATGAGACAATAACAATGCTACAGGAGCTTTCCCATTTTCGAATTTATTTTCATATTTCTGCGCTGGGTAACTTTCGGTGTTGGACCCCGAACTCATTTCACCGGCATTATCACCTTCATCTCATTCAGACGCTAAATAACCTAAGATGTTGATAAAGCGTCGTAAAATAACCTACTGAAATAAAAAAAAATAAATATTTCTGCTCCCAGGTTCACTCGACCAGTGATGCCAACGCTAAATTGTGAAAATTAATGTCTAAGAAAGAAAATATTTCGTGGAAATAACAATAGAAATAAGTTGTAGAAAACATCAATTATAATTATAATAAAATAAAAGGGCATATATTTAACTTAATTACTGCTGTTGTTAGGAATATAAATAATGAGAAATAATTGTTATAATTCAATTTATTCAAATTTAATTTTGTATTGAATTCAACTTTCAGTTTATTTTGTTTATAATATATCAATATGTAATATGTATTCCTGTTGTTACATTAGTATTTTCTATGAAATTTGTCACCAATTCTGTGAGGTTTTTTTTTTTTTTTTTTTTTTTTTTCAAATTATGTGTTGTGTAAAGGTTGTGCAGCAAGTGGCATGGAACTAATTGTAAATAAACATGTGGGTGTTGCAGCAGAATTAGAATTAGTATGTAAGTCTTGTAATCATAGTGTATGTTTTTCTTCTTCAACTATGAGTAATTCACAAGATGGGAAAAAGTTATATAGTTCAAATATAAGGCTAGTTTATGGTCTACGTTCCATTGGCAGAGGAAATGCGAGTGAGATAATATGTTGTGTGGAATCATGGATCTGCCTGCTCCGCCTTCAAATTTTGATGAGTATAATTGTATATAGGGATCTGCAGCTGAAAATATAACTCTTACATGTATGAGAGAAGCTATAGAGGAGGCAGTTTCAGACAATAATAATATTAGAGACATTAGTATAGTCCTGGATGGCACATGGCAGAAGCGAGGCCACACGTCTAACAACGGTGTAGTGACAGCTACTCTAGTCCCGTCGCTCTAATTTCCGGCAAACAATCACGTTGCAGGTCGGCTACATTTAAACGTGTGCGTCTTGTGATTCGCTGATGAAGACGTTATGCATTTCCTAAGGCTGGACAAACACTTAATATAATCGCCAGCCATTTTGGCTCTTTCGTTGGCGTTCGCAGAAAGCACACGAGGACGTTATTTGCCGCTCAATTATTTGCTCAATTACAGTGCGTTTGATTTATTATCATAGGAGCTACGACATGATGATGTTTAACGGTGTGGCAAATAGATCCCTCGTCTGGTAGCTCGGCAACGAAAGAGCAAAAATGGCGAACGATACTACCTACCTAGACTTTATAGAGCCTTGACTTCCTAAGACGTAAGCAAAGAGGAGGAGTCACGCCGGGAATAACAGCGTCGCGACTATAGTGTGGTCAGTGGGAAAGTAGTTGTGTTGGCAATCATGTCAAAATTCTGTAGGTGTCCAGAAAGATTGAAAATGATACACGAAGAGAAGTGCACTGCAAACTGTAGTGGAACAAGTGGTGGGATGTAAGTAGCTGGAGTGGGAAATTTTTTTCAACATTCCGAGGAGTGATACAAAGTGCGGTACACAAATTACTTTGGGGATGGTGAACTCCAAAGCATACAATGAAGTTATTAAAATGAAACCATATGGAAATAATGTAAACATTGCAAAATTAGAGTGTGTGGGGAACGTACAGAAGCGAATGGGGTCTCGTTTCAGAAGATTGAAGACATCATTAAAAGGGAGTAATTTGAGCGACGGTAAGTCCATAAGTGGCAAGAATAGACTCACAGATTCTGCAATTGACAGACTACAAAATTATTTTGGCCTTGTAATAAGGCAGAATGTTAACAGTGTAGAAAACATGAAAAAAGCTGTTTGGGCAGTATATTTTCATACACTGTCAACAAATGAAGAACCGATTCATGAACTGTGTCCGGCTGGTACAGACAGTTGGTGTAAATTTAATACAGGAAAGGTAACAAGAGTTAATTACAATCATCCACACAGTTTGCCTCGTGCCATTATGGACGAAATAAAGCAAATTTTTAGAGATTTAGATCATCCTGATCTTCTGAAAAAATGTCTGCATGACAGGACACAGAACCCCAATGAATGCGTAAATAGTGGGCATGCTTTCCACCAATTCTGGAGAGTTATTGGTGAAAATAGGATCAAACTTTAAAAAAATCAGCCACCAACATGCGCGAACCAATCTCAAGTCAAGATAGAGCAGTATTTATTGTACTAAGCTCAATTCATCCTTTGAGTAATGTTATTGTGTAATTAACAATGTAAAACACTATTTTTGGTTGATTGTCTATATGTCAATATTCCAAGTTCGCACTGAATTGTACGATTCTTGGTGACAGGGGATTCGTTTACAAGTCTTCAATACCCTTTGCGAATTTCAAAAGATTATCGAAGAAATAATCCCAGAAGTTTGCCTAGCAATTGTCAGCGCATTAAAGGAAACTATCAAGATGAGTTAAATCATAGTACCAACATAATATGCTTCTTTAATGGGGATACTTCAATTGCAATACAAATAATGAAACACTGAGGGCCTGTACTACGACTGTCGGATAAAGTTCTGGTTTAAACTTATCCGGCAGATGGCATATTTATCCGAAAGTTGGGTTGTAATCGTGTACTACGACTTTCGGTTATGTGCAATCTGGAGGCTAAACTTCCAGATTAGGAACCCGGAAGGCAGAGTGGCAGATAGTCGTTATCTAGAGGTTGGAACTCGGTGTTGAAATCAAGATGACTGCACGTCGTACAGATGGTGATTTGATGGATCAATTTAATTTTGAGACTGATTCTGATGACGAAGTTCTGGACCAGATGCTTCGTGATGTCAGAAGAGCAAATCGAATTAGGCTGCGTCCGAATAATTTTGAAGAGTGGGGTGGCGAGGAATTTTTGAGACGGTTTCGAATAAGGAAACCTACTACATGAAATAAATGATCAACTGAAACATAACGCAGATCGGTAAGTACACGGTTAATAATAAGCTATACTATATCGGTATTGCATTATCAACTTACTGCAACTTATCATGCCAAACCTCGCAGCTTGTCGTCTGTCGACAAGCTCGGAAGTGTCCTTGCGAATAATTCATTTGTTACATAATTATCAGTTATTTTCAATGTAATTTCTACATTGAAGACTACTGAACTAAATGTCATAAAGATGACTTCACATTATTGGGTATCTTTTTGCGAATCTATGTTTTCATTTAAGATTATACATATTGGATAATCGTTGTGCGAAAAGATGGATGTGTAAAGTAAGCTACAACAGACATGTCATCACGCAGGGTACAATGAACCCTGCTACACTACGTAACATAGTGCCACTCCTCGTTCGTACGTTATAAATACAATATGTGACTATACTATTGAAGTCCACATATCTCCAGGACGTTAAACTAATTCCAAAACGTAAAATAACGGATTTATTAATAAAACGGGCATGCTCTATACCAGCGGTGCACAACCCGCGGCCCGCATGTGCCCCGCCACTATGTTTGCTGCGGCCCGATAGTAAAGTTTCAAACTTAAAATTTAAAAAATATTTGGACAGACTTAATTTGTGACTTTCAAAAGCTTCAATAATATAAAATGAAAGAAGATAGCACACAGTTAATACATTAAACAAATCGTTTCTTTCAAATGACTAGATAATCATTATTTATTTTTCCAGTAATTTTTCCTCCTCTCATTTCCTTATTAAAATTCAGATTTTCTTTTACAATATTCATATAGAGTAGGTTTAATTTTTACTTAGTTAATAAAAAAAATTCTCTCTTCTTAACTTTTGCAATAAACTGTCTAGCTTTTACTAGTCAGTTAATCTTTTAGTACTTTGATTTTTATTGTATTTGTAAATTTAATATTAACTATAATTATAATTGTAATTGTATTCTTAATATTGTAGTTGTAATCCCCTGGTAGAGGGAAAGAGAAGGCCTGATGGCCTTATCTCTACCAGGTTAAATAAATAAATATAGCTGACAAGGGTACAACAAAAAGAAAGAGCTTTGAATTTATTTAGTTATTACGTTTCTTAAATACCAAACTAACATTCCTCTCTTTAAGTTTAAATATAGCCTATGTAGGTCTATTTGTTCTCATAGCGAGCCGCTAGATGGCAATGGCGACGCTGTCGCTAACCACATGCGTATTATTAATCATTAAGGTGTAGTGCTCAATATTCGTCCTCTTGCCTATGAGCGTATTCCGAATCTCACCGATGAGCAATCCGATGGCATCACGGTGTTCCGAATTTCACCGATGACGTCATTGATGCTCCACCGGTGTCCCACCGGTGCCATCAGCTTGCAGAGGTGGTGGCGAAGTCCAACACTGAATGTGATTGGTTCTCGCAAAGGGCGGGAATAGCAGACGGTTTGGGCCTTCCTTGCTTTCTGCTGGGTCTTCATCAGCACCACGCGGCACGCACTACTTTTAATTCCTTGAGCACTACGTGTGAAAGTATGGCTTCAGAATTTACTTTAGAAGTAATAACGGATCGAGGGACGTTCCAATTAATACTGGACGAAGAGACATATGCAAATATGATTAATGGTAAGCCTTGAGACTATGTTTTAATTATATTACAATATGTAAATGTTAATTTAGAATTCTACGTGCTTATTGTTTCGTACTCCGAATCGGAGTACGGTAATTATTATATTATAGTTCTATGTTATTTGGTATACTGTTGGTATCGGGGGTCGTTATTTCTACGAATATTACCTATGTGGGCACTCTTCAGTCTGGAAATGATAGTTTGGTGATTATCTTCTTTCCAGATTTAATATTAATGCAGTTTCATGATTTTGTAGACTCAGTTATATCAAGACAGTATGGATAGAAGGTATTTTGTAAGTTTTGTTTTTAGTTTTGTATCCGCTCTAGATTTCCATGTTCGTTCTTCCCAGAGCCGGAATTAAGACGAGGGAGCATCGCTTTAAAAGTGTCCTAGTGAATCTTCTATTGCTATTGTATGAAAAGCCGGTAATTTCCTAGAAGACGGGCAAAATCCAACATGGCTGACGAAAACTACCAAAAACGTTCTGCCAACTATGAAGCTCAAATGTCACCAAACATCACACAATCGAAGATGGAAAATCAAATATATATCCATATTTTAGAGATGAACAAGCCCTCCAAAAAATTAAAATATATTTAATTTTTCATCTTTGACTTTTTTGGCTTTTGGTGGCATTCGAACTTCATAGTTGACAGTACTTTTCTGGCAGTTTTCGTCCGCACTTTACTCCCAAAAACCACTAAAACACAAAACATAATAATTTATAATCTTATCAAATAAAATTCAATTCTCATTTATGTCTTCAATGACAACCACTTCACTTCCAATATATGACACAGGCTTTAAGGCAATCTAAACAAACTATGCAGGCAACAAAGCACTAAACCAACACTTTGTCGTACAGTCAACTTCGCATAAATAAACCATGTATTTACACAAAATGAAATTCTCTTCGAACACTCACTACACCTTAACGTATACAGAAAATTCAGTAAATAATTCCTTGGAACCACAGAAACAGTTTTCTCCTCAACATTCAACACAATTCTTATTCACCAGCGAAAGAACTAAACCAAAATCGACACAAAATTTAATACTCTGTTCTAAGTTCACACATCTTTCACAAATATCACTAAAAAAAAACAAACTTTCAATAGCTTTAGCCATCAGACACGACATAACACCACTCACGTCAAACAACCAAAAACAACTGACACCGTCATTATCCATTCAAAATTAATGAAAATTCTAGAACAAGTGGCAACTATAACCAATCAAATTAAAAGAAAATCACGGCGACACCTAGTATAAAAAACCTAGAACTAACATATAAAAGTCACTAAAAGATCACTAACATTTAACTCTGAAATAAAAAGGTTGGTAATGCTTACTACATTCAACCAAGTGCCCGTCTTCTATGAAATTACCGAAAAGCCGAACATAATCGGGGTTTATTTTGTTGTTTTAAATTAGTAGTATTATTTGTAGTGATTATCGGATAATTTCTCATTGCTATCTTTCTGTTCTGCTTCTTTGTGTACTGCCCTAAATGTTTGTTGCTTGTTCATCTTTTGACAAATTTGTTTTGGTATTTACAAGGGCAAACAATTTCAGGCTATTTTGAAGAACGTGTTACCCAAATACTTGTTACTTAAAAGCACTTTTCAACTCCTCATCTGTTTCACGGGTTTTTTAGGTTATGTGCATCACAGGTTTCATGCAATATATCTCATTATGGAATTCTCAGGGATCAATTTTTTGTCCATTATTATTTCTAGTTTAAATATTAATGATTTAGACTCAACCATAAATAATTTATTCCAGGTGATCTAATTTGCATATAATGAAAGAGTTGTCTTTTAGGAATCCAATAAAATACAGAGAATTCAATTCGGTAAGAATAGTTAAATAGAACAGATAAATTCTGTAGGACCAGAAATTAATTTTTACATAAATCAGTAAGCTTTTAACTGTATTTCAACTCATTACTGAGGACAATAATAAAATGAATTTATAGCAATGATCTTGCATAAGAACGGTTGCTGAGGTACTGCCACATCACTCTTCCTACAGAAAAATTTTATATTTTGCACATAGGAATTATTGCAGGAACGACGACAGGTCCATGAACATTTAAATTTTTTAAGTCTGTTATGTTTTTTTTTTTTTTGCGATTTCCTATATTTAATAGGCATTTAATTTCCTCCCGAGTGTCATTTATATTTGTTACTGTTATTCCAAGATATTTGAATTTTTCTACCTCTTCGAAGGATAAATGAACACGTGGACTTTCCACCATATTGCATCACCACAGATGTCCAGGAGAAACATTTCTTTAATCACACAAATTAAAATATCTGTATAATTAATTTAGCTTAAAAATTGCATTGGGATTACAATTCATATGCTTTAAGGTACTATGGTGATGTGGCGAAGTCATCATTTTCTGTGATAAAGAATTATGTATGTCTTAAAACAGAAGTATTGCGAAGGGGGTGCAGGTAGTTACAGGAATGGCAACATTTTCTGCAATCCTCCCACCTCAGTATAATCTCATATTTTTACACCCCCACTCCTAAAAGTCCCCTCCTACCTGTTACTTGTTTTGTGTAGCGGAGTGCCTTAAGTTTGTAGCTGATCTCTACATTCTTTCCCCTTTGCGTGAAATAGATACCGTACCTTGACTAAGGACACTTCGTAATTGTTTTGCATGATGTTAAGATTACAAACAACATAAAATATTAATATTTGAGGAGAAAAATTCGCTCCGGCGATCGAACCCGAGTCCTTGGTTCTACGTACCAAGCGCTCTGACCACTGAGCTACGCCAAATTCAATCCGCAGCGAATTTTTCTCCTCAAATATTGTGAATATTACAGATATTATTCTGTATGACAAATTAATAAATCTATAATATAACATTAAATATGTTAAGGATTTAGTTATAGAACATAATCCGCTCTATCACAGCAACAAACACGAATAAATATTATGTTTTTTAACACAAGGTGGCACGAAGCTTTTATTTTGGGGAGGGGGAGGGGATTCATTCAACTCTTCCGTAGTGGTGCTAATAGCAGTTCTATTGGGTTGCATGTAACTCCTGCTAATCCATAATTTGCTGTATTATGGACATTAGTATATAATTATATAACCAAATCTCTCCACAAAGCTCTGATTACGAATAGTTTAATGAGTCACAGTATGTAAGAAATGCAACTAAATGCAATATAACAAATTCTAACATATTAACATATCCGAAGGGATCATATGGAATTATGATTGAAATGAGTTATTTCTGTGGACTTACAAGGAAAACCCGCCAACTCCTTAAAACCTAGTTTTTAGATATTTGAATTTAGAAGGTTCTCCCTGTCAAGAATCTGTCATTTATGGACTTAGAATATTTCAACTAACTTCATCTTACATAGAGACTGGATAGAAATGTCATTAACAGAGTTCTCTTAAACTACAGAGAAAAAAATTCTTACTTAGATATGTTATAAACTGGTTTTTTAAGCATAGTTAGTGCGTTTTTCTTTGTAAGCCCAAGATCATACAATTTTATAAACTTCAATGGAGCCTAATTATATTTATTTCATTTCAGATGAAGAGTACAAACAGAAATACATAGGGGAACTTTCCTCTTTGGGAATTCTTCAGCCCCAGAATGCTGAAACACAGATGCCGGAGGCAGCAGCAGGAACATCGTCATCATCATCAACAATAGCAACACCAGCAGCAGCAGCAGCAACAACAACATCCTGGACTACAGCAGCTACACACCTCTTTATAACGGAGAGGCTACAATTAGAGGTGGAGTTCAAAAAACCACAATATAAAGGCAAACTGTGGTCCAGGATTTTAACAAACCTTAAGGACAAAGGCTACAGTTATTCACCCAGTGAATGTGATTCCAAATGGAGAAATTTAATAGGGACTTATCGAATGAACTTGGACAAGAGGTCGAAATCTGGAAGTGGCTGTGTGAGGTGGGAGTGGTTCGATATTATTCATGAAGTGTATGCAAAGGATGTAAACACTCAACCCCCCACCCCATACATCACCAACAGTTGTAGTCCTCAACCTCTGTCTCCAAGAAATAATAGTCAATCTTCAATTTCTTCATCTCCTTCTCCATCAACTTCTTCCTCTTCTTCACCGTTACACAAGAAAAGAGTTCGCGACTCTGAACCACCGTTGTGGTTTCAGAATTATCTAAAAAAAACATGAAGATATTGTGAAAGAAGAAAAGGAAGAAAAGAGATGGAAGGAGATGAAGGAATTGGAGGAAAAGAAATTGAAAAGTATGGATGCATTACTGGATGTATTAAAAAATCTAACAAAGTAATAAAAATTCCTGTCACAAAAGCTTTCTGGAAGCACAATTTTTATTTCGTTGTCACGTGTAGTTTGTATAATATTATTAATTAAAACATTATTATATTGAAAGCCAGCAGAAACTTTATCTTTGGCTGGCACAACGGCAGATATTTAATACCAATCAGTGCGGCAGCTGATGATTACATCAAATTAATCCACCTGCAGTCGACTCAAATCCGACACCGCAAAAATGTCAGCACGTCTAGATTTCTTAATCCTAGAGCGGTTTTATTTCATTCATAAAAAATGCTTCCATTGCTGAGCATACAATGAAGTTAGGAGATCTCTGAACTTTGTTAAATTTGATATAACCGCAACGTACATGAAACCTGGAGCTCAAGATGACGAATTTATTATTTGCATGGCAAATGTAGTCACGATATTGATTTCAAAGCATTTTTTATCCCTTTAAAGCATATATATGTGTTCAGGGATATAAGCCAATGACATACTGAATGAAGAACAGTTGTCTAGAAAAAAGGGCAAATTAACTGTTATTTTTGTTTAATTATAGCCCGACATTGTGAGTTCCAAAATAATTTTGTCCCTTCAGTAAGATAGTCGTACAAAACTACGTACGACTTAGAGTTCGGTCGTACCTCGTACAATTATACTTGTTTTTTTGAAAGATGAGACATGACAGTTTAGCGGCTGAACTTGGAACTACAGTGCTATGTTGCCAATATGGACTACCACGCTGCCCCGAGGTTCACTCAACCTCCTATAAAATTGAGTACCGGGTCTTTCCCGGGGGTAAAAGGTGGTCAGCGCGTGGTGCTGACAACACAACCTCATTCAAGTCCCGAGGTCATGGAAAGCATGGGGCTCCACCTCCATGCCCCCCCAAGTGCCATCATGGCATCTAACGGGGATACCTTTACCATTTTACTGTACATAACTCTCCCCTCGCTTGGAAAGGAATAGTTTGTATCATGGCCTGCGGTACCCGGGTTGCCAGATAAATGAAACGCAATCGTCGTACCAACTTATGAAAAATGTCGTACTTTAGCATAAAATTGTCGTACATTCAGCATTTTACTATTTTATACATAGTGTGCACAAATATATTTCACATATCACCCATAAAAAAGTGGTTCATAATCCTATAAATTTATATTCATTCATTCATTCATTTATAGTGTTCTGTCCAAGGGCAGATCTTTCACTGCAAACCCAAGTCTTTCCTATTCCAGCATCCATTTCTTCATCCAATCAAGAATTTTAGTAATTATAGTTGATATCCACAATGGCATTTAGCATTCAAATTACTATTTCTTCATCAATACTGTCATTTTCAGTAAAGCATGGAAATCTCATAACTTCATCACCATCATATAAAAAGAATTACTTTTTAATTTTCAGTTTAAATTAAAAAACATGTTCTCAGAATATTAAACAGGCAGTACGAATGAGTCAATCCTCCTGCTACCAAGGTTTTTCACAACTTACAACTACCAAGGAAAAGGTAATATAATTACCCCAATCACAATCATACATGAACCTTCGTTAATCATTTCGAATAAAAACAATTTATGCACGTATTATTGATTATAGACTTTAAAAAAATGTAAAATATAAAATAATCATCCTATTTTCAAAAACTCATGATGGTTCAAAAGTCCCGTTCAACTTTTGTTGGAAACATGCACCAAATTAATGGACTTAACTGGCGACACTACGAGCTGACATATAGAATAAATTAAAACTTTCCTCTCTTTCATTTCCAAGACAAACTTCTTAATGTTACATAATTCTGACATGGCGGCAAACACATTTACAAGCAATGAATATCACATTACTATAATATAAATTGGAAATCATTTGTTAGTTATTGGAAATTAAATATTACAATATCATACATACAACCATGAGCAACTCAATAATGTTTATAGAAAGATTGGAATTAATTTCTAAATATATGAAAATAATAAATCGCCACCAGCATAGCTCAGTTGGCTAAGGTGCTTGTGTGCCGACCCAGAGTTGCACTTGGGTGTGAGTTCTATTCCCGTTCGGTTAAATTTTTCTCGAAGTTTTCCCCAACCATAAAATAAATGTCAGGTAATTACGGCGAATCCTCAGTTTCATCTCGCCAAATACCATTTCATCATCACCAATCTCATAGACGCTAAAGAACCTAGTAGTTGATACAGAGTCGTTAAATAACCAAGTACAAAAAAAACTAATCCAATTTCAGTTATTTGTTGAAATTCAAATAGCTACTGTTTTCGAACACAACCTATACTACAACGAGCATCTCGAAAGACGGCTAAACGAATCATTATTTGTAACAATCACTTTCAGAAAAAAACCTTTACACACAGAAATAAAAAATTGCGAACAGAAGATCATGATAATATTAATAACATATAAATAACACAAAATAAATTATTATAAATAACACGAAATAAAGTATTTTCGAGGCAAACAGTGACATGGAGAAAATTAAGCTACAGTTTGGATTTTATATTCTGGAATTGTCACGGCACAGACTACCATGGGGGGAGGGGGAGGGGTAACAAGAACACCCCAAATAAGTAATGTGAATTTCAACTTAAATTAATTACTTATGTTATCGTTAATTGAATTTCTTAAGAACAGTTTTCTTTCAGTACTAACATTTTAGGACAAAAGGCCTTTTAGCAATGACCAATTCAAATGAAACCCTCGTGCATCAGTACTGAACCTATGTTAAACCATAGTACAGTATAACACCTGCACGTCGGCAATGGAAGGTGCTTTCCCATCTCCACTGCGACTCTTATCTTAGGAGGATCCAGTAAGTGAACAAAGTATTGCATACTGTTGAGCCTGACGTAATTGAAAGTTTTGCGTTGTGTCAAGCCTCAACAAGGTCGAAGTTATGAGTGGTTGATTAATCAATGATCACTTTACTGATACTTTACAGTCTACGTAGGCCTACCACGTTCATCATTTAATTTTATACGAACTCAACATGCCGCATTATATTTATTGGACATTATAATGATTTTTTTAAATATTGAATTTCTAATATTAGCAGTCCCTACTTTTTACGGCACACTGCTTTTAAAATATATCATTTATCAGTCTAATATTTCTGTATGTAGCTCAGTTGGTAGAGCAGCTGGCTACGGACTGGAAGGTCCAGGACTCGATCCCAGGTAGTGACAGGATTTTTTCTCGTTGCCAAACTTTCAGAACGGCCCCGAGGTTCACTCAACCTCCTATAAAATTGAGTACCGGGTCTTTCCCGGGGGTAAAAGGTGGTCAGAGCGTGGTGCTGACAACACAACCTCATTCAAGTCCCGAGGTCATGGAAAGCATGGGGCTCCACCTCCATGCCCCCCCAAGTGCCATCATGGCATCTAACGGGGATACCTTTACCATTTTACTGTACATAACTCTCCCCTCGCTTGGAAAGGAATAGTTTATATCATGGCCTGCGGTACCCGGGTTGCCAGATAAATGAAACGCAATCGTCGTACCAACTTATGAAAAATGTCGTACTTTAGCATAAAATTGTCGTACATTCAGCATTTTACTATTTTATACATAGTGTGCGCAAATATATTTCACATATCACCCATAAAAAAGTGGTTCATAATCCTATAAATTTATATTCATTCATTCATTCATTTATAGTGTTCTGTCCAAGGGCAGATCTTTCACTGCAAACCCAACATTCTCCAGTCTTTCCTATCCCAGCATCCATTTCTTCATCCAATCAAGAATTTTAGTAATTATAGTTGATATCCACAATGGCATTTAGCATTCAAATTACTATTTCTTCATCAACACTGTCATTTTCAGCAAAGCATGCATCATGACACTTGGTCGGAAACAACATTATTATATTGAAAGCCAGCAGAAACTTTATCTTTGGCTGGCACAACGGCAGATATTTAATACCAATCAGTGCGGCAGCTGATGATTACATCAAATTAATCCACCTGCAGTCGACTCAAATCCGACACCGCAAAAATGTCAGCACGTCTAGATTTCTTAATCCTAGAGCGGTTTTATTTCATTCATAAAAAATGCTTCCATTGCTGAGCATACAATGAAGTTAGGAGATCTCTGAACTTTGTTAAATTTGATATAACCGCAACGTACATGAAACCTGGAGCTCAAGATGACGAATTTATGATTTGCATGGCAAATGTAGTCACGATATTGATTTCAAAGCATTTTTTATCCCTTTAAAGCATATATATGTGTGTTCAGGGATATAAGCCAATGACATACTGAATGAAGAACAGTTGTCTAGAAAAAGGGCAAATTAACTGTTATTTTTGTTTAATTATAGCCCGACATTGTGAGTTCCAAAATAATTTTGTCCCTTCAGTAAGATAGTCGTACAAAACTACGTACGACTTAGAGTTCGGTCGTACCTCGTACAATTATACTTGTTTTTTTGAAAGATGAGACATGACAGTTTAGCGGCTGAACTTGGAACTACAGTGCTATGTTGCCAATATGGACTACCACGCTGCCAGCTGATGGAAGGTATCAACTGACGTTACGATGGCTGACGTTAAGACATTCATTGACAATTAACGCAAAGGTAGGAAAACGATACAAAAATCGACAGAGAATCAAAGCCGAAACGTACCAATCCTAACACTGTGTGCACAATAAATGTCGCCAAGAGAGCTATTAAGCACTCGCCATGTGCGAACGGTATGTTTGGCAACTCAATCGTTGTTACCATAGCAACAGGCCTACCATGCTATGTGACATTCAGTTGTTTTTCCGATCGCAACGCTCCTGTCACGTCCCATCTTTCAAAAAAACAAGTATAGTCAAAATAGTCGTAAGCGTACGACTATAGTCGTACGTATGGCAACCTTGTGCGGTACTGATACTGCAACATGTGTGCAGTTGTAAAGTACCTCGTGTAGGGCCGCGTTTAGTAGCGAGCTGGACTCCGTAGTCCTGATTATGACGTAATCGCAATAAGCGAGTTGTATTAACAACATCTACAATAGCAGGTACTAGCGTACAAAAAACATTTGCTCTATATACATACGCATCACAAGTGTATTATAATTCTAATAAGGAGAATAAGATATCGCTCTATGGATGTAGAGGCAAGTCTTTATTTATAATAAGCTCATTCCCAAATGTTGTGTAGTGCACACATTCCTTACGACGTTCTGGAACATTAAGGACATGTAAAATACGAGTACGAATATAGACATAGACTATCCAAATTGAGTATTGTGTGAATTAGCAGTTAAATGCCATTTATTACATTCTGAAAAATTATATATTACATGGATCATATGAGGAGACAAAGAGGAAAGCAGAAAATAGGAAAGCCAGGAGAATGATGGGTTAGCCAGCGAATAGGGATTATATAGAATGGACACTGAGCGAATTTTCCTGTGTTTTGTTTCTCTGTGCGTCAGCGTTTAGTTCCACTTTCAAGCGCTAGAGGTTAGTGTAATCGAGCATACGCTAAGATAATAATTGAGAATAGAGTTGAGACACAGGATCCAAACATCGCCTACCTTATTGCATAATCCAGTAACGCTTTGCTTCAAATAAATTCAAGTTAACAGCTTTTCCTTATTTCTCAGTGACAAACTAGTTGTAATAATAATATTCTATATTTCAGATATACTAAATTATATTATAAAATAATATAATACAATATAAAATTAAGTATGGAATTCGTTAAATATTTGTATACAATTTAGATACCTAAATGGTTTTACTTCTTATAGGAGTTTTGTTTTCCATTTTCAGTGCTATCAAATCATTACATATTTTAATTGTTGTTAGGGTCAACGTCTCAACTCTCATTATAAAGTAACTCTAGAGTCTAGACATTACAGTTAAAGACGGATTTATTATTTTATGGATCCAATTTATTTTATTTGAGTACATAATGTAGCCAGATGTATTAATTATATGTGTTATACTTCCTGTGTGTCGACTGCTAGCTGGTGTGATGTCAGCGCCAACTCTAGGGAGAAAGCAGAATCTCACCCTTTAGCTGGCTTGAAGGTCATTGAAATCAGTCCGGCTACATCAAAGGTACCGACGCGAAGTGTCCATTCTTTATAATCCCTATTCGCTGGGTTAGCATTGAAAGACCTACCCTTGGACAGAACGCTATGAATGAATATATGAGAGGTTCACAACCAGAGTGGACCAAGTCCATCCGGAATAGTTCTGAGATATTGAGTCTTAAAGTTCCTGGCTCACGCTTAGCAACCTTCAACTTCCATAGGAAATGCTGTCCTCTGTGGAGTAACAAATGAGTTATGGACTTCGTTTGTTATGGCAATGGATAAATCTAAGTTTTCTTCATCCGAGATTGTATTAATCCACAAATTGGCCACAGGTGGACTTGGTCCACTCTGGTTGTGCGCCCCTCATATATATATATATATATATATATATATATATATATATATATATATATATATATATATATATATATAAATTCATAGTGCTCCTGCTAAGAAGTCAAAAGGGGAATAGCAAAGGCAGAGGAAGCTTTTAATAGGAAAAGGAGCATCTTCTGCGGACCTCTGGAAAAAGAACTAAGAGACTAGTGAAGTGCTTTGTGTGGAGTGTAGCATTGTATGGGGCAGAAACATGGACATTACGATGAAGTGAAGAGAAACGACTATTAACATTTGAAATGTGGATATGGAGAAGGAAGGGACGTGTGAAATGGACAAACAGAATAAGGAAATAAGCTGTGTTGGAAAAAGTGGGTGAAGAAAGAAAGATGCAGAAACTGATCAGAAAGAGGAAAAGGAATTGGCTGGGTCACTGGGTGAAAAGAAACTGCCTTGTGAAGGATGCACTGGAAGGAATGGTGAACGAGAGAAGAGTTCAGGGCAGAAGAAGATATCAGATGATAGACGACATTAAGATATATGGATCATATGCGGAGACAAAGAGGAAGATAGGAAATAGGAAAGACTGGAGAATTGTGGGTTTGCAGTGAAAGATCTGCCCTTGGACAGGCAAGCCTTACAATGCAAACCCAACAATCTCAAATCTTCACTACTTTCTGCCTCCCTCTTAACCTCAGCATATGATTTGTGTATCTTAAAGTTGTCTATCATCTGATATCTTCTTCAGCCACGAACTTTTCTTCCGGTCACTATTTGTTCCAGTGCATACTTTAGTAGACAGTTTCTTCTCAGCCAGTGACCCAGCCAATATCTTTTTCTCTTCCTGATCAGTTTCAGCATTATTTTTTCACCTACTCTTTCCAACACAGCTTCATTTATTATTCTATCTGTCCATTTCACACGCTCCAATGTACTCCATATCCGTATTTTAAATGCTTCTGGTCTCTTTTTTTCACTTCGTCGTAATGTCCATGTTTAAGCCTCACAGAATGCCACACTCCACAGAAAGCACTTTACTAGTCTCTTCTCATGCTCATTATTGTATTAAAGCTTATTTTGCCATTACTATTCTCCTCCTGACTTCCTGACAACAGCACATATTACAGCTTATACTACACCCAATTTATATAATTATATATATATATATATATACATAGTCTAATTTGAATATAAATGTTATTACTCTCACATAAAACCATGTGTTTTTCACTCCAAAGGCATAGGTAAGGCAGAGTTATCACTAGCACTAGGACTTTCATTCCACTACCACCACTGCCATCATCACTATCACTTTCATTATCTCATCTCTACTTACTCGAATTATTTCGTCCATAGTAAACTCGCACTGTTACATAGGCAGGTGGCAAATTTGGACTTACTCGTTCTCTCAACCAATTCTCTAAGCTGGTGGAATTCATTTCTTGGTGGTAGTCACCAGTAGTTGAGCCACCTTCATAATTGAGGAGACCACCATCAAGAAATCCAGTTTCGAAACCTACTGTATATCTACTATTATTAGCCTACTGGAGTTGTGTCCTCCTAACATCTTTTCTTTTCTGTCATCTTTTTTTGGAAAATTAAATCTGTGTCTATCGAAGACTCATAGACACAATTTGTCTTTGCTCTGCTCTAAAGCGTTTAACTTTTTGTGATATTCTTGCAACGCCAATTAACAATGTTCGGTTGGTCTCGAATGAGTCTTCGATCCTGTAATATCTTCCGCAGAAATCTCATGCTTTTAGTATAGTATTAAAAACATTACAACATGTTCCTATCTCTCTGCCTTTTAAACGCAAACTGTGACGTTGCACAGACGCAGAGATTTAAAAAGGATCTTGACAGACTATGGAGCGGTAATGTTTTTCAACGGATGATATACCCTACTGAATGTTATCTCAGCTCGGCATATCGCACTCATAGGTCGAGAGGTTACGTTCCGCTAGCCCCTCCACACAGGCCCGGTGAGAGGGAATGGAAGGCATGGCTGTATCCTGGGGGGCCCGGGGCTTTCTGGGGGGCCGGGTAACATGCTGATAGTACTACGAGGGAGAGTCAAAAAGTAACCTTAATAATTGTTTTATTAATTGAACATGTACAATAAGACTACAAACACTTAATCACTTTTTAGCATAGTCCCCACTACGTTCAATGCAAGTGTTCCTGTTATACTACATATGTTAAAAGTAACACAGTGGAGAACAGCAATAATCAAAATGCTATATAAAGGAAAGGGAGACCCCAAGAACCCAGACGCCTACAGAGGTATTGCTTTGGAAGATGTGCTGTTGAAAACTTTCACGAAAATAATAACAGGTCGCTTGGCAGAAATGATAGACCCGAGTATCCCAGAGGAACAATTTGGATTCAGGGAAGGAAGATCGACCATTCAAGCTGTCCGATGCCTCCAAGAAGACATACAAGATGCACTGCGACATCCAAAAGGAAAGCTGTATACAGTTTTCGTGGATTACAGCAAAGCGTTTGACACCATCAACAGAAACATGATAATAAAGAAACTGGGCTCGATGATTGGAACAGGTCATTACGTCACCAGAATAGTAAACAACATATTGCACAAAAACAGCTTAGTAATCGACGACAGCGTCACATACTCAGAACCTATAGAGCAAAGTATCGGGGTGTTGCAAGGCGACCCACTAAGCCCCACGTTATTCAATGTAGCAACAGCTGATATTGTGAACAGTGTCAAGCTAGATGGAGTCAGCATGTATATATATGCCGACGACATGGCCCTAGCGTCCACATCGCGGCAAAAGCTTCAGTCCTCGCTAGATCAATTATCAATATGGGCCCGAGAGAACGAATTAGCCATCAATGTAGACAAAACCGTATCCATGATCTTCCGCCGAGGAGGAAGAATAGCAGCTGAAGATACATTCCGTCTGGAGCACAGGGAGCTACAAAATGTAACCCAATTCAAGTACTTAGGAATCACCCTCCAAACGCATGGGGATACGTATACACAACATGTAAATGAAAGAACCATACATGCTATAAAAGCAATGCATGAAGTACAGCATGTAAGCAAATTATCGCTAGAGACAGCCATGACATTATTCAAAGTCAAAATCAGCCCTCTATTGCAATATGGTCTGAACATCATATGGGAGAACCTTACAAAGAGCAATTTAAAACGCATAGAACGAGTGAAGGCAACATTTATTAAAAGAGCCCTATCCATATCAAAATATGCTCCATCACGACTATGCTACGAAATGTCAAGGGAACCCTTCTATATCGAAGATTTGAGACACCAGCTACTGCTCCCGTCCACTGCCCAGTACGAGAATCTCCTACAGGAACTCCGAACGAAGAGGTCACAAATATGGAGCGACTTCTATACAACAGAGGCCATGCTGTCCGACGAGTGGAAGAGACCGTACTACGAACTCAGACACACCATCACACGCTTCGCAGTGCATGGTTTTCATTTCAAGATCTGCAAAACGACAGGCTACCATGAGCCCAGTGCAGAGTGCATGTGTAAATTGTGCGAAGGTGCCTGTGAAAGATACCACGCCCTCTCATGCAGACTAAGAATCGAATCACTAACGAGTTTCTGTAGTGAATAAGCATCCATGGAACGAACACACAAAATATGCATATTTTGCGCTTTCCTACCTATTATTATTAAAAGTAATGAGGTGTTTGTAGTCTTATTGTACATATTCAATTAATAAAACAATTATTAAGGTTACTTTTTGACTCTTCCTCGTATATAGTTATTAATTGAAATGTAAAACTGAAAGTAATAACACTCAAGGACAAAAAAAACCGGACACTTCTATATTTGCTTGTATTTTGTTGCCAATTATTTCAAAATGAAACAAAACCCATTTAAACAAAATAATGTTTCATTTAGCACCTTATACGACATTTGAAAAAAAAATCTCTGATGAGAAAATTTACAAAAAATTACAAAGGGCGTATAACTATGGCAACGTTTGGTCTAACTGTTTTTTCATTTTATGGTGCCTTAAACATTAAAAACTATTTTTAGTAACGGGTATTACCCCCTCTGGCTTGAATAACTGCATCCATACGTCTTGGCATGCTCTCAATTTGGTTAGCAATGTCTTCTTGAGGAATAAGTTCCCATTCTTCGCCAAGAGCTCGCCTCAACTCTTGTAACGATTCTGGTCTCCGGTCGTCTATTCTTAACACGCCGTCCCAGTATGTCCCACACGTGTTCAATTGGGTTCATGTCTGGACTCCTTGCTGGCCATGGAAGAATATGGATTCCCACTTCTTGGAGATAATCTCGGACCGCATGGGCAATATGCGGCCGTGCATTATCATGCATTAAAACAAAATTATCGCCTACAAATTGGCCAAATGGCACAACATGATCAGTTAAACATTCATTTATATACCTATCAGCTGTTAGTCTTCCATTTTCAACAAAAACCAACTCTGTACGAGCATCCGTACACACTCCTGCCAAAACCATCACTCCACCACCTCCATACGGCACATTTTCGGAAATGCAACACTGTGAAAATCGTTCTCCCCTCCTTCACCAAACTCTTTCACGTCCATCAGGTGAGCACAGATTGAAACGGGACTCATCGGTGAACAGAACACAGCTCCACTGTCCATTTATCCAATCCCTGTGATCATTTGCGAAACGCAGTCGTTCAACTCGATACATCCTGAGAAGTCTGGGACCAGTTGCAGGTCTACTTGATAGCAGTCCACTTGCTTTTAATCTCCTTCTAACTGTTTTGGCCGAAATTGGGCGTCCATGCATGTTAACAAATTGCTGGGCTACACTAGTAGCTGGCAGGTTGCGCTCCCTAAGAAATCTCAACACCATATACCTGTCTTCATTTGGATTTGTAGCTCTTGGACGACCCGAACCTGGTCTTCTGGTATATTCTAGGGTCTCTTTATACCGTTTTATGGCATCATGGGTTGTGCTTCTAGCCATATTCATAACATTTGCAATGTAACGTACACTGCGTCCCTCATCGTAAAGGGCTACAGCTCGAGCCACATCTTCAGGTCGCATCTTATTTTAAGACAAATGTTACAACCCCACGTAAACTCAGAAAATGTAAAAATAAAGAAATAACGAATGATAACGATAATGAAGCACAAAATGGTTGAGACAAAATTGTTATAGCTGAGACTCCGAAAGCAAAATTGGAATATTTGGTTGTAATGGCTTGTTTATAAAACAAAAAAACAATCAACAATGTATACACGTCTCCATAACAACAGACGGCTACCATAATATTGTATGAGAAGATAATGTTTTGCAAAATACCAGCAAATATTAAAGTGTCCGGTTTTTTTGTCCCTGAGTGTATTATTTAATTTTTGCGACATTTTTACACACACGGATCATAGTGAAATCGTTGAATTTGGCGTGTAATTTACCAGGAAAACAGTCCTTTACTACGATAGATAGTACACGCTTGTTCCATCTCCATTCCACGCCACACACAGACTAAAAGTGGTTTGGTTGGCTTATTCGGAAGCTGACAACCGTGTATGTTAATGTTTTAATCAATTTTGTTTGTAAATCGTGAGTTTTCATTTTCTTTACTTCGTTATTTAACGACGCTGTATCAACTACGAGGTTATTTAGCGTCGATGAAATTGGTGATAGCAAGATGGCATTTGGGAAGATGATACCGAAGATTTGCTATAGATTATCTGATATATGCAAGGCCCTACACCAGTGGCTGTGCAGACCATACGGGACAGGTCAAAGAGAACATTGCGCACGACGCCATTATTGTGGCAGCTCAAGCTAGCAGGCAATTAAGTTTCTAGCTACAAATATAACAAATATAAGTATCTGGACCCTTAATAATACATCACAATATGATAAACTGTGAAACTATTGATTATCCATAACATAATAAAATAATAAATGCACAATAAGACTTATAAAACCAATATAACTGGATTACATTCCGTCAATAAAGTCTCTTACTGCACTTGAAGAAATAAAGTACCTACAGTATATGCTCTATAATTATATTATTTTTTTTTCAAAACTAACAATCCTCTTGATATTCATATATTAAATACTATACAAGTGTTATTGTGACGAACAAAGTGGCAATAAAAACGGACAGGAATGAAGAAAATGTAGGCCTACTATTCATTCTAAAAAAAGTAAAGAGACTTCATTATGTTGAGTGCTATTAATCAATCCAATAAATCTTACTTCAAAATGCATTAAATTGGAATCTCAATAATAATAATAATAATAATAATAATAATAATAATAATAATAATAATAATAATAATAATAATAATAATTAGGGTAAACACGGGAATTTTACTGGAAGCAAGTAAAGAGATAGGCTTGGAACTTGGAAGTAAATCCCGAAAAGACAAAGTATATGATTATGTCTCGTGACCAGAATATTGTACGAAATGGAAATATAAAAATTGGAAATTTATCTTTTGAAGAGGTGGAGAAGTTCAAATATGTGGGAGCAACAGTAACACATTTAAATGATACTCGGGAGGAAATTAAAAAGAGAATAAATATGGGAAATGCCTGTTATTATTCGGTTGAGAAACTTTTATCATCGAGTCTGCTGTCGAAAAATCTGAAAGTTAGAATTTATAAAACAGTTATATTACCGGTTGTTCTGTATGGTTGTGAAACTTGGACTCTCACTTTGAGAGAGGAACAGAGATTAAGGGTGTTTTAGAATAAGATTCTTAGGAAAATATTTGGGGCTAAGAGGGATGAAGTTACAGGAGAATGGAGAAAGTTACACAACACAGAACTGCACGCATTGTGTTCTTCACCTGACATAATTAGGAACATTAAATCCAGACGTTTGAGACGGGCAGGGCATGTAGCACGTATGGGCGAATCCAGAAATGCATATAGAGTGTTAGTTGGGAGACCGGAGGGAAAAAGACCTTTAGGGAGGCCGAGACGTAGATGGGAAGAAAATATTAAAATGGATTTGAGGGAGGTGGGATATGATGATAGAGAATGGATTAATTTTGCTCAGGATAGGGACCAATGGCGGGCTTATGTGAGAGCGGCAATGAACCCCCGGGTTCCTTAAAAGCCAGTAAGTAAGTATAATAATAATGATAATAATAGTAATAATAATAATAATAATAATAATAATAATAATAATATAGGGCTATTATATTAAATATATTATTTTGGGATATTGTAGCTCTCTTTATTAAATCAAGCGTCAGATCAGAAAAATTTGCTGTTTACAATGTCATGCAAATTTTCGTTAATCAGGTTGTTTTTCCTTCAGTGTTTTAGTCAAGCGTCTTAAGTTTGATATAGTTGCATTTCTGTCACATCCTCTGATTGATTGAGGTTCTGGCTGATATGTAGGCCTACATCTATTATCAGGCAGTACATCTCACTTGACAATATGTGTCAGAGGAAGAACAATTGTTTGCATGCATCTGAAGTCTGACTAGTGTAATATGTAGCTAGTCGGCGATGTATGCAATGGAGGGGAAAATGAACTGGCCACCCTACCCCATTATCTCCTGACCTAGCTGCCTTATAAGTGGAGCCGTCTTGGTATCACTTGTGATGTTCAGACCTGTCTTCGGACAGTTGACTAAACAACAATCTGTAATATTTTCTTTTACAAGCCAGATTTTCATTTTTCAAACTCCTAATCTGTTCATTCATTTTCTATAACTCACCTTTTTCATTAATCTCAATTTATATTTGAGACTGAGCATATAATTGTGTTCCGCACTAATAGTATGAACAATTCGCAATAGCAGCTACATTGTCTGGTTCTTAGACTCCAGTACTTTTCAGAATCCTCATAGGATGTTTTCCTACCTAAAAATAATATTATACCACGAAAAAAAGAAATTATACTAAATAGCCTATACTTTCAAACGATGAAGTGTAAGCTAATGGAAGTTAGGTCTATGTGAAATCAACTTTTTTCAACAATGGACCTATCAACATAAGATGTTCTGAAAAATTAAAGAGGAATGAAACTGCGTGACTTTCCTTTTTTATGTGATTTCCGGAAGCAATGTTCTGTGAAATGTTCAGAATGCAATTACGGAAGTTACTACTTGCACTGCATCTAAGTATTAGGGTGGTATTAATTAAATTGAAGACCTTACTTTGCTCAACTTCGGCATGAGCAGAACGAGCTTGCTCCTACTCAGGGCTGCCAGATAAAGGAATCGAAACCGTCCTACTAACTTATGAAAATTGTCGTACTTCAGCATAAAATTGTCGTACATTTCTCAACTTCCTAATATACTTCTAGTCCACCGCTGTGTAGTAATGGTTAGCACGTCTGACTGTGAAACGAGCGGGCCAGAGATGAATTCCCGGATGAGACGAGTTATCTGATTGACGTTTCCAGGTTTTCCCTCAACCCATTAAGAGCAAATGCTGGATAACTTTCGTCGCTGGAGTCATTTCGCTGTCATTAACACCTTCATGTCATTACGCAGTTGATAAAGAATAGCAAAATAAATATATCTACCAGTAAAATTCAATTCCAATTAAAAATACTATTAATTATAGTTCACATCCACAGAGTGAACGATGACGCTTGGTTAGAAACAACTTTCTTATATTAATTAAAGTCAGCAGAATATGATCTTTGGCCGGCGCGGCGGCAGATAGGCCAATAAATGCAGCGGTTGAAAATTATATCAAATTAATTCATCTACAGTCGACTCAAACCCAACACCTCTATAATGTCGGCGCGTTTAGACTTCTTATTGCTACTGCGGTACTATTTAATTGATAAAAGATTTCCTTTATCGAACAAACAGGGAAGTTAATAAAATTAAACTCGTATTATTTTGATATAACTGCGCCGTCTACGTGAAATCTAGAGCTCAAAATGACAAATTATAACTTGCATGACAAACATTGTTACCAGATCGATTTTCAAAGCATTCCCCGCTCCCCCAAAAGCATGTTTCTCTCATATTAGTCCAGGATATATTAAATGAAGAAAACTTGTCTAAAAGGGTCGAATTAACCATAAATTTTATTTTTACAAGTTAGTTCGACGGTTTCGATTCTTTATCTGGCAACCCTGTCACAGAGTTTGCTTCATTTCGCGTGGGAGTTCGTATCAGTAGAGTCGTCAGTCGAGGTCAGTCCAGCCAACACAGCCACGAGTATTTCGATCGAAAGAATTGGTGATTGAGATATGGATGACACAGAGGCTGATGTTGAGGAGCATTTTTCAGTTATATTTCAGAAGTCAATGTTACCGTATTGGTGGCAAAAAGAAATCCGCCGCATTTGCAGATTTTAGAATTATCAAAAAGAGTTTGGGTGCCAATAAACATACTTACATACTTACTTACTTACTGGCTTTTAAGGAGCCCGGAGGTTCATTGGCGCCCTCACATAAGCCCGCCATTGGTCCCTATCCTGAGCAAGATTAATCCAGTCTCTATCATCTTATCCCACCTCCCTCAAATCCATATTACTATTATCTTCCCATCTACGTTTCGGCCTCCCCAAAGGTCTTTTTCCATCCGGTCTCCCAACTAACATTCTATATGCATTTCTGGATTCGCCCATATGTGGTACATGCCCTGCCGATCTCAAACGTCTGGATTTAATGTTCCTAATTATGTCAGGTGAAGAATACAATGCGTGCAGTTCTGTGTTGTGTAACTTTCTCCATTCTCCTGTAACTTCATCCCTCTTAGCCCCAAATATTTTCCTAAGCACCTTATTCTCAAACACCCTTAACCTCTGTTCCTCTCTCAAAGTGAGAGTCCAAGTTTCACAACCATAAAGAACAACCGGTAATATAACTGATTTATAAATTCTAACTTTCAGATTTTTTGACAGCAGACTGGATGATAAAAGCTTCGCAACCGAATAATAACACGCATTTCCCACATTTATTCTCTGTTTAATTTCCTCCCGATTATCATTTATATTAGTTACTGTTGCTCCCAAGTATTTTAATTTTTCCACCTGTCCAAAGGATAAATTTCCAATTTTTTTATATTTCCATTTCTAAAATATTCCCATCACGAGACGTAAGCATATACTTTGTCTTATCGGGATTTACTACCAAACCTATATCTTTACGTGCATGAAGTAAAATTCTCGCAATATTCCGCTTGACTCAGTCTGTGCGGTTTATCATCTTTTTTCCTCAAAATCAGTGTCATGGGATGTGGAAGGCTAGTTGGGTTCTTCTTCTTGTTCCACACTGTCTTCATTTTCTACTTTAAACACACAATTTTCGTGGCATTTTTACAAATTTTACACTTTAAAAACACTTCCAAACCAGATATTCTGCATTAATTACAGCAGAAACAATATGAAATTCACAATCACAGCAACAATATCTATGTTTGTAACTTACAAACAGCTGAAGAACATTTGTGTTTTGTTATTTGACAGGTGTGCCAACCCCCAAAACAAAATTTCTCCCAAATTTCCCCCAAACTGAAAATGTTGACTCTAAAAACTGAAATGTCACGTTATCTCCAAAGCAAGAGCTAATCTGTCATTTTTATGGTGATTTTTGAATTCAGCAGGTGGAAATACATAAGAATTAGCTATTTTTGAGCCCGAAATATTTTCATTGTTGACCAGTGTTATTAATAATGAGCGCCCCTAAGTGGAATTCTAACGATATTATAAAGTTTTCGGAAGTATATGAGAAGTATGGATTTCTATGGAAATACGTGACAAAGAATACCTCAATAAAAACAAGCGGGAATTATTATTCCACAAATTAGTCAGCGAACTCATGGAACAAGGTTTCGAAAACATAGACGTAGAAGTGGTTCGAAAAAAGTTAAAAACCCTTAAAACAGGACTCATTCTGAGATGTTTCCTGTATTCTGCAGGACCTTCTTCAGCTAATTCTTTCAACAAGGTATTAGATGCACCGTGCATAATTCTTCTACGAATCCATTTCTTAACCCGTGTTCTCTTTTCCTTTTTTTCAAGAATATTTTGTAATTTATACAATAACAAGGCGCCAATTAGCTGCACACATGCTTGAATATGTGCTGGAGGCATCTTCAGTTTCACCAAACTAAAAATGCCAGTTCACTGTTGATTTTTATTAACTATAACAGAATACAAGAATTCAAACACCACTACGAATACAACATTCAGCACGCGTTTCTTTGCAAGCTTGGTTTCAAGTTTAATGTCTCCGTATGATCACAAATATAGCATCAAGTTTAGAGGCTTCAAGCACTTGATTCCTGTAAACTATCCCCGTGTGACTCGGGTTTTACTGCGATGACAGTGTTGATGATGAAGAAATGGGTGGTGATTTGTTTCAATGCTGAATGTCATTGTGGATGTGAACTATTAGTAGTATTTTTATTTGGAACTAAAATTAACTGATAGATACATTTATTTTTCTATTCTTTATCAACTGCGTAATGACATGAAGGTGATAGTCCCAGCGAAATGACTCCAGCGTCGAAAGTTAACCAGCATTTGCTCTTAATGGGTAGAGGGAAAACCTGGAAACAACGTCAATCAGATAATTCGTCTCATCCGGGAATTCATCTCTGGCCCGCTCGTTTCACAGTCAGACGTGCTAACCATTACTACACAGCGGTGGACTAGAAGTATATTAGGAAGTTGAGAAATGTACGACAATTTTATGCTGAAAATTTTTATAAGTTAGTACGACGGTTTCGATTCTTTATCTGGCAACCCTGTCACAGAGTTTGCTTCATTTCGCGTGGGAGTTCGTATCAGTAGAGTCGTCAGTCGAGGTCAGTCCAGCCACAACAAGCGATACCGCCAGGAGTATTTCGATCGAAAGAATTGGTGATTGAGATATGGATGACACAGAGGCTGATGTTGAGGAGCATTTTTCAGTTATATTTCAGAAGTCAATGTTACCGTATTGGTGGCAAAAAGAAATCCGCCGCATTTGCAGATATTAGAATTATCAAGAAGAGTTTGAGGCCAATAAACATACTTACATACTTACTGGCTTTTAAGGAACCCGGAGGTTCATTGGCGCCCTCACATAAGCCCGCCATTGATCCCCATCCTGAGCAAGATTAATCCAGTCTCTATCATCTTATCCCACCTCCCTCAAATCCATATTACTATTATCTTCCCATCTACGTTTCGGCCTTCCCCACACTGATGATTCCCAATAATTTCATCTACATATGGAGTTGATCTTCTCAAAAGAATATTGGACAAAATTTTGTACAACGTCAACAAAAGTGATATTCCTCGAAAGTTACTACAGTTAGTCATGTTCCACTTCTTAAAGATGGGTACGATTATGGACTCCTTCCATTGTTCTGGTACAATTTTCTTTTCCCAAATAACAAGTACATGCTTATAAATTTCATTAGATAATGCGCTTCCACCCTCTTGTATTAATTCTGCTGGAATTTGATCGATACCTGGAGACATAATTTTTCAGATTTTCTATTGCAATTTCGACTTCTGAAAGTGTGGGTTCGGGTATAAATGGCTCAGCAGTTTGTATTTCAATTTCGTCGCGATCATTTCTATTTGGCCTATGTATATTTAGTAGTTGCCCAAAATAGTTTTTCCATCTGTTCAGGATTGAATGAGAGTCTGCAAGTTAGTCACCATTCTCATCCTTGATCACGTTTACCCTTTCCCGATATCCATTTTTGAATTCCTTTATGTCCGTTATAAATCTATAATGTTTTTATTTTTACTATTAGTTTCTACCTCATTCAGTTCTTCATTCAAGTAAACTCTCTTTTTATTCCTAAGTGTACGACTTGCTTCCCGTATTTCATTGAAATAATTATCCCTAATCTCTTCAACTCGATCTTGTAAGAATATCAATTTTGCCTGTTTCCTTCTTTCTACTACCATGCAACAATATTCATCAAACAACGGTTTCTTTTTCTTCGTTTCATAATAAGCTATGCTTTGTTCAATTGCAATTTTGATACTATCTCTGATATTTTCCCACACGCTATTAACATCTAACTCTTTCACAACTTCGTCGGAACTTCTTAAAGTGCAAATCTATTCGAAATTTCGACCTGATAATGTTGCTTAGTTTCCTCGTCCTTTAATTTCAGAATATTGAATCTACTAATTTAATTAGACGCTCTACTCGCTTGGCTACTGATAGTTTTTCGCTTAATGCTCCAATTACCAAATAAGATCAGAATTACAGTCTGCCCCCCTGAAGGTTGGAATGTCTACTATACTAGTATGTCTTCTTTTATCTATCATGATGTGATCTATCTGGTTATATGTCAATCCATCTGCAGGGGTCCAAGTAACTTATATTTATGTATATCCTTATGGGGGAATGTTGACTTTTGACAATTAAATTTTTTGATGTGACAAAGTTGACAAATTAGTGGGCATAGAGTCACCCGAGAATAAGGGACTGTCTCTTACAGACTGCAATGATGTTAGGTTTTTTCGTTTTGCTCCATCACGTCATGCGACGTAGAGCGCAGCTTTTCACAGTACAAATTTTGTATAACCGAAAAAGATTTACGTTTGAGACACTGAGAATGTATCTAACTTGTAGTAGCCTACATTGCAATTCCGTACTGTAACTGCAGTTCCTAAAGACGACCAATAGGATAAATGAAGAACTTAAAATTGCTACATATTTATTTCCATTACTAACACTATGTATAATTAAACACAAATGCTTATAAAAGATAGGAGAATAAATGCTTTTCACATTCTTTAGACACTGTCATTGTGTAATGTATATATACTTTCAGAATATACATATGTGTCTGTTTCCCCATACTCCTGTACTCTACTCTAAACAGCAACGTTGTTACCTCAACACATCTCTACCTTTCGCTACCTGCAGCGAGTCAACAACCTATAGTACATGCACAGTAAACTTATTGTATCGGGTCCAAAGTCTCGAAGCCTGCTCATGAGGAATGGGAGCACTGTAATGTGTCTTACGTAACAGCCTGTACTAATGACGTAGAAGTCTGCAGGTGTTCAGGCAGCCATTTGGAGAAAAATGAATATTATACTGCATACAATGCAGAAAAAGGAAAAGTGATCCCATATAATGTGTAAGCTTAAAGACGAGATTAAATAAAATAATTAGAGTGTATAATTCATATATCTTCAGGAAAGCTTGATATGAAAATGTTTCTGTTAGCATTGGTACGTAGTTTTATTGATGTAGGCATATATGTGTTTCTGTACGTGAGAGAAAAAAAAAATAAGATTGTTTTAAATTATCCCATATAATAATATAATTTGTAGTAGACCTACAGTTCAAGCCCTATACAATTCGGTTCGAAACATCGCGGATATGGATGTAACACTGTAAGAAACATACACCCCTCCGAAAGTACCATCATTCAATGATCATATTCCGATATGCTGTACTGAACCACGGTCAAGCTATAATGGGGGGAGGAGGTCCCCGTCATATGGGAGTCTATGGTTTTGCTTTGACCCGGCAAGGAAACAGTCCTCTCTCCGCCTGTGTGGATAGGGAAGGAAAGCGCGGAAATTTCTACTCCAATTATAATGTTTGGCGCCAATTACAATGACTATAATCGATTCCTTCATTCACGAATGGCCAATCATATACCTTTAAACGTAAGCATTCCCTTTTTTTTTTTTCTTTGTAACTGAGGTATAATTACTGTAACAAATTAACAGCGCGCTCAAACCAGTGATTACCTACTCAACCTAGTGACACGTTATTATCGCTTATATTGTGGAATATAAATTGTGCCTTGCGTTCAAGTGACATTGTGCTTTGTGTAATTAATAATTGAATATAATAGTGTTTGGTACTCAATCCGTACAGTAGTTACTTTAGAGACAGTGCCCAGTATCTAAAATTAAAAATTACAGGAATGATTTACATTATGTTCTTTAGACACCACTTATTGAATGGAGTATGTCGTAATCGCGACAACACAGTCCACACCCGTGGAGTAACGGTTAGCGCGTCTAGCCGCGAAACCGGGTGGCCCGGGTTCGATTCCCGGTCGGGGCACGTTACCAGGTTGAGGTTTTTTCCGGGTATTTCCCTCAACCCAATTTGAGCAAATGCTGGGTAACTTGCGGTGTTGGACGCTGGACTCATTTCATCGGCATTATCACCTTCATCTCATTCAGACTCTAAATAACCTGAGATGTTGATAAAGTGTCGTAAAATAACCTACAAAAAAAAAAAAGAGAGCGACAACACATGATACAAGTGGCCGCCACTGTGAAATAGATTAAATTTTAGTTTAAACTAGTTTCACAAACCAAACTTCACAGAGTATCTGTCCGACTCTGTCGCAGTCTGCCTGTCCCAGCCCAAGCCGTTTTTTTTTAACCCTTCTTTACAAGCATGTTCCATTACAAAAATGCAATACTACATGCTAATAGACTAAACATTACAATATTGCTAACTCTTCCAAATACAATGTATACATATTATTGCTAGCCTATTCTACTTTCCCTAAATATAGTATTTACAACATCTTAACGTCTATGCTACTGTTGAATCTTTTAAATACTTTGTACAACACTATTTATTATTCCATTTTTCTATTTACAGATAAAAAATAAATACTACTGCTAATCATTTTAAAAACTATGTTTAGAAATATACTATTTAACAAATTAACCTACTTTCCCTAAATTTACTATTTGCAACGTGTTAACATTATGCTTCTGTTGGATCTTTTAAATACATTATACAATACTATTGTCTCTGAGATTCTATGTCTACCTTCCGTCCGTCCGTCTCAGTATCTGTGTCTCCTTGTCTCTCTTCAGTCTGTCTTTGAGTGTGTCTCCCATCCGTCTGTCTCTCTGTGTCTCCCTTCTGTCTGTCTCTGTGCCTCTTCCGTCTGTCTGTCTGTGTGTCTCTCTCTTCCGTCTGTCTATCTCTATGTGTCTCCTTTTCGTCTGTCTGTCTATCTGTCACTCATCCGTCGTCTGTCTCTATGTGTCGCCCTTCCGTCTGTATATGTCTCTGTCTCTCTCCCTTCCGTCTGACTGACTGTCATTGTGTGTTTGACTCCCTCTCTCTGGCCGTCAGTGTCTGTCTCATCTGTCTCTCGACTCCTATCTCTCTGTCTGTGTATCTCCCTGACTGTCTCTGTGTTTGTCTCCATCTGTCTGTCTCTCTCTCTCTGTCAGTGTGTGTCTGTTTGTCTCCCTCTGTCATGTCTGTCACAGCCTTTGTCTGATCTACCTCTGGCTGTCTCTGTCTGGCTCTCTCTCTCTCTGTCTGTGTGTGTCTTGCGTGTGTGTGTGTTTGTCTTCCTCTGTCTGTCTGTCTGTCTGTTCCTCTGCTTTGTGTCTGTTTGCCGCCCTCTGTCTGTCTATCTCTCTGCCCCTGTCTGTCTCTCACTGATCCTGTGTGTAAATTTGTGTCCTTCTGTTTGTCTCTGTCTGTCTGGTCTACCTCTGCCTCTATAGTTGCCTGTTTTTGTGCAGCAGTAGTGGGGTTGCTATGCTGGGACACATCAGTTGGCGATGAACATGCAATCCAAATTTTTAGCTTTGGTGGTGGTTGTAGGCTGTAGATTATTCTCATACAATTGTCCTCGCCATATGATTTGTGTATGTACATAGACTACATTCCATTTTATCGTTTTGAAAGTAAGTGTGAAGACACACCTCGACATGGCAGTACAACATGTAGGTGACAGAGAGCTTCTTAATGAAGAGGCTATCATGGAAGTAAACTACAATCTTGTAACATTACAGGAGGCAATGGCAACACCTGAAATGGCAGCTAAATGGTTAGCTAGGAGGGGCCTAATTAGAAACACCTACCAGTGCCCTACATGCAATAGGGCCTGCTCCCTGTATGCTCGACAAAGCGGAATAGATTGCATGCAGTGGCACTGTAGGCAGTGTCGCCAATCAATACGTGACGGCAGCTTCTTTTCAAGGAGCCATCTCCCCTTAAATTTAATCATGAGAGTTATTTACTGTTGGGCGATTGATATGCCTCAAGACATCGCCAGTCGGGAGACTGGGATATCATCTAACACAATGGTTGACTGGTGCAACTTCCTCAGGGAGGAGTGCCAGTCATACCTGAATAGACATCCAGCGACTGTTGGAGGCTTCAACGAAGCTGGCGAATCAATGGTTGTGGAAATAGATGAAACAAAGTTTTACCACAGGAAATACCACAGGGGCGTATGGCAAGAGGGTCACTGGGACTTTGGTGGAGTGGAGCGTGACACAGGTAAATGTTTTATGGGGGTTGTTGAAGACAGAACAGAGGCAACCCTCACCCCCCTAATTGAGGCCCACATCCTGCCGGGAACACACATCATGTCGGACGGATGGAGGGCCTACAACAACATTGAAGGCATACAGGGAGGGATATACCTCCACTCCGTCGTAATACACGACAGAAATTTTGTAGACCCAGATGACCCTGATGTCCACACTCAAACCGTAGAAAATTTATGGATGCGGGCAAAGAGGAAGCTGCGACGTCAGTTTGGGACAAGTAGGCCCCTCTTCTCCAGTTATCTGAAAGAATTTATTGTGAGAAATATGTTCCGAAGGGAAGATTTTTTTCTCGCGAATGATTGTGTGCATTCGCGAGAACTATGGGGGTTGAGATTTGATCATTGTAGTAATCGTGGCAGCACTTGCTGAGCTCTGTAGTGGTCCATGTAGGCCTACTGTGTGTAGACTGGTAAGAGAAGGTCTTACATTAATTGCCTATAAGATATATCATAGTGGGCCTCTCCATTTTCCCAAATGCTAGAACAATAGTGGAACTAGTGTTAGAACTGCTGTTGACTACTTTAGGAATTCATTTCACATAGTAAGTAACAGTGCGACGAGTTTTATATGATGATTGTTGGGCTTTGTGGTAGGTACTGTTAAATGCCTAGATTGTTATAGTAATTCTATCGAGGTTAACATTGCTCGTAGCAAATATGGTTCATATGCTGTGACAAGGCTTCCTTTTTTCAACAATTGATAGATAGATAGTGAAATTTGAAGGGCGCGTCAGCATCAATGGCTATTTGCACCCATGCCTATTGTTTTTCTTTTTGTGTGGTGAAATTACATTATTGAATAACTAAAATTCACACTGACTAAAAACTTTGACACATTAAAACACACTAATATTGGACGGACAAGGTGACTCCTGATATAAAATAACATTAAAACGAACACGTAGTAGTCCCAAGATAATGTGAGACAATCATAAAATATAAAACAAACACTGCTACAAGAAATATGTGGCAATGTTTTATAACAACAATCATTAAACATCGGATGTATAAGGTCCGAGTAATAAGGTGTATTAAAAGAAATGTAACTAAAATAATCTCCAGATGTAAAGGGTCTGGAGAAGAGATAACAATGGGCTAAAAGGACATTAAAACTTAGATCACCTTGTCGAGTTCCGTGTTACGTAAATACCTCAACACTGCGTTGACACAATTAAAATCTTTGTCAATAGCGTCACGTAACGTTGGACGTATTGCATACTGGCGTCGAGGCAAATCATATTTGCGACAGTGGAGTAAAAAATGTTCCACCGTAAGAAGGGCATGACAAGTGTCACATTCCGGTGGAGGTTCACCAGACAATAGGTGACCATGTGTCAAACGACAGTGACCAATCCTCAAGCGAGTTAAGTATAACTTCATCTCGCGTGACGCTCTTGATGACGAATCCCATTCTCGAACTGTATTTTTAATTGGTCGTAGTTTGTTACCCGCTTGTGCAGACCTTTTTTCTTCCCAATCTCTCCGAATACAGTTCCTTATGTAAGTCACTACATCTTGCCACCTCTCTCGCCAGTATACCAGTGTGCCATTAAGAGCAGCGTCTCTGGCTCCAGCGTCTGCTGTCTCATTACCAGGAATTCCAACATGGCCTGGGACCCACACCACTCCAACATCGGAGCCCGAGGATAGGAGTGAGTGGAAGGGAACCTGGGTTTGTACAATGAGAGAATCATCGCAATAATATGATTGCAGAGACTGGATTGCACTCAAAGAGTCGGAGCAGATTAGAAATCTACCCCGAGGTTGTCGAATTAAAAATAACAAAGCTCTGTAAATAGCATAAAGTTCGGCAGTAAAAACACTGGTATACAAACTCAGTTTATATTTATAAACCTGCCCGTCGACAACGAAGGAGCAACCCACACCATCATTCACCCGGGATCCGTCAGTATAAATTATACTATAATAAGGAAGCTGAGATAAAATTTCGTAAAAGCGTTGTCTATAAATAAAATTGGGTGTAAAATTCTTAAGAGACTGGCTCAAACTTAAGTCGAATTTTGGACGATTCATAATCCATGGTGGTGTAGGCGGGTATTCTATTACCTTTATATTTGGCAGCCTAATGTCCAGCTCTGACAGTCCCTCCCGGAAACGGACGCCAGCTGGACGAGGTCGCCGTGGATCCCGTCTGTATCGGAAATCTAAAGCCATGGAATGAAAATGTTTGTATGTGTTGTGCTCAGGTTGGGCTCGGAGCTTTACCCCATAGGAACACAACAACATATTACGTCTCTGATACAGTGATGGTTCCCCAGACTCGCAGTAGAGGCTCTCTATC
Organism: Periplaneta americana; assembly: GCF_040183065.1. Classification (NCBI taxonomy): domain Eukaryota; kingdom Metazoa; phylum Arthropoda; class Insecta; order Blattodea; family Blattidae; genus Periplaneta; species Periplaneta americana. The sequence continues at coordinate 203,321,460 of NC_091117.1, read as the reverse complement.
CGACTCGTTCGGAAAGCCCCTGTTGCAAGCCTTAGACCCTGATGATGGATGGGATCTAACATTTTCAATTTCGACTTATTTACCGAGCCATAAATAAAACTACCATAATCCAATTTTGAGCGTACAACAGCACGATAGATACGTAAAAGAGCTTTGCGGTCTGCACCCCAATGTACCCCTGACAGAATGCGTAAGATATTCAAAGATTTTTCACAGCGCCGCCTTAAATCCCGTATGTGTGCCTCCCAACTTAATTTAGAATCAAATATTAAGCCCAGAAATTTTGCAGTGTCTGTATAGTGTAACTCTACTCCGTTGAGACGTAACTCCGGGTGTGGGTGAAGTCCACGGGAGTTAACAAAGTGGATGCATTGCGTCTTTGCAGTAGAGAATTTGAACCCATTGCATATAGCCCATTCAGACAAAGTGTTGATGGCTAGCTGCAGTTGTCTCCCAATGGATGGCAGATTACGTGAGCTGTAATACAAACTAAAGTCGTCAACATAAAGAAGAGGTGTTACGTGAGGACTTATGTTAGCAGCTATACCATTAATCGCAATGGAGAACAAAAGAACACTCTGTACAGACCCCTGCGGAACGCCATTTTCCTGCAAATGTTCACTGGAAAGTGTGGTACCTATTCGTACACGGAAATACCTCTCTGCCAAAAAAATTGGCCAGAAAAGAAGGTAGACTTCCCCTTAGACCCCAGTTGTGGATAGTGCGTAGGTTCCCATAACGCCATGTTGTGTCGTAAGCTTTCTCAAGATCATAGAAGATTGCTACCAAGTGCTCCTTCTTGAGGAAGGCGTCTCTAATGGCTCCTTCCAGCCGAACAAGGTGATCTGCGGTTGATCGGCGCTTACGAAAACCACACTGGATCTTAGACAAGAGGTTTTCTGATTCCAGGAACCACATTAGGCGATTACTAACCATTCTCTCCATAACTTTACACATGCAGCTGGTGAGACAGATAGGCCTGTAACTATTAGGTAGGGATGGGTCCTTTCCTGGTTTCTGCACAGGAACTACAATGGCTTTATGCCATTGAGATGGAAAGGATTTTTCTGTCCGGATTCTATTATATAAAGAGAGAAGATATATCTTCCCAGCTGGTGGTAAATTTCGGAGCATTTGATTATGAATATTATATGGGCCAGGAGATGTGTCAGGGGATTTGTCTAGTGCTGACTGTAATTCCTGTAACGTGAACGGAGTATTATAGTTTTCTGTGTTATCAGATATAAACGAAATGTCATTTCGTTCTGCAGCCTCTTTAATTCTTAAAAATCTAGGTTCATAATGGACTGAGCTACTGATATGCGTGAATGATGTAACAAGGAGCTCAGCCATATCCAAATGATTGGTTATCATACTGCCATTATGTACTAGACCCGGAATAGCAGAATTACGCCTTCCCATTATCCTACGGACTTTTCCCCATACGGTTGTGGCTGGGACATTCTTTTTCAGTGAAGAGACATATTTCGTCCAGGACACCTTCTTAGCTTCGCAAATGGTGCGGCGAGCTTTGGCACGGAAGCGTTTGAATTGGATGAAGTTCTCTTCCGTTGGATGCCTTTGAAAGAGTCGTAGAGCTCGTTTACGGGCCAGGATAGCGTCTCTACACCCCTCTGTCCACCAAGGTACAGGGACACGTCTTGGTGTTGATGAGGAACGAGGTACATGTAGTTCTGCTGCCCGTATGATATTTGTACAGAAGTGCTCTATGATTAAGTCGACATCGTCATTTTCATTGTCATTAAACGAAAGGGTCTCGGCAAATCCAGTCCAATCAGCCTTTTTTATAACCCAGTTAGGCCAGCACGACTCCGTGGGACATGATACAGAGAGACGAAGTCGGATAGGAAAATGGTCACTTCCATGGAGATCATCGATGACTGACCACTCCATGTGCGCCGACAGAACTGGGCTACAAATAGACAGATCTATCATGGTGTAGGTGCCGTGGGCGAGAGAAAGATGTGTGGCTGCTCCTGTATTAAGAATAATGAGATTAAGACGAGTACAAATCTCCACTATTACATGCCCTCTGTCATTGTCATTCATCGAACCCCAGCGGTGATGGGAGGCATTAAAATCTCCCACCTAGAGAAATGGGGCGGGGAGCTGATCTGCAAAAAACTGTAATTCACGTATCGTTAATTCGAAATCGGGTGGTAGATATACGCAAGCTATTGTAAATTCTATGGTAGGCAGGTGTATTCGGATTACTATATTCTGAATGGTGCTTTGAATGTTAATTGCAGAGGACATGATACTATTTTTCACCAAGATAGCACATCCTCCATTGGCCCTGACTCCAGCCAGGTGATCGTGCCGGTGAACCCTGTAACCACAAATGGATAGGGAATGTTCAGGCCGAAGGTGTGTCTCTTGGAGACATAGAATAGCGGGTTCTTCATCATAGATTAGCTGCTGTAATTCTGCATATCGGCTGCGAACTCCGTTCACATTCCACTGAATTATGTCGTTACGCATCAAAAATTTTTAGATCATGGTGGTTTCACGGGAAATTTCCTCTTTTTCTTATCACCAGAGCTGCATTGTCTCGACTGCTTATTTCGCTGCTGTGGGGATTCACTTTCTGACCTTCGTTCTCCCGACCTGGAGCGAGAGCGGGGAGTCTCGTCTGATCGGGGACTTCGACGACGTGGTTTTCTCTCCGCCATGGAACCGGTATATTTTGTCGTCGATACACTGGTCTTTGGACTGTATGGTCTGATAGTAAGCCCACAGCTATCATCATCAGGCTCTGCTGTTTGAGTGGCAGCATCGACATAAGTTTGAGTAGATATCTCTACTCTCTGACGGGTGTCGTCCAGAGGTGGCGTTTGCGTGGAGGCATCACATCCCTTAAGACCTTTATGGACTACTGACGCATATGTTGTGGTCGACTTTTTCTTCTGGTCGTCATAATACCGCTTACGTGCTTCGAAAAATGTTATGTTATCTCTGACACGAAGTTCTTGGATATCCTTCTCTTCTATGTATCTCGGACATTCTTTAGAACTAGAAGCGTGGTCCCCATTGCAATTTACACAGTGCACACTGTGAGGACACGGGGAATCCCCATGATCGCCCTCACCGCACTTTGCACACACGATATTATTTGTACATCTCTGTTGTGTATGACCGAATCGCTGGCACCGGAAGCACCGCATAGGATTCGGTATATATGCACGAACAGGGACACGCTCGTAGCCTATGAGAATGAACTCCGGGAGAGATGAGACTTCAAAGGTCAAGAATATGGTCCGAAGTGGAACAGTCTGTCCATCCCGCTTACCTAAAAGACGGTAGGCCTTGGAAACAGACTGCTCCGCCAGCTCCAGTTGGATTTCTTCATCGGACAGACCTTCTAAAGAGCTCGTAGTAATCACTCCTCTCGTGGTGTTGAGAGAAGAGTGACGCTCAACTTTAATGGGATAAGAACCAAGTAACTTCGCTTTCAGAAGGGTCTCACTTTGCTTAGGACTTAAAGTTTCAACTAGAAGACTTCCATTTCGAAGGCGAGTAGCATTTCTAACCTTACCAATCATTGCGTCGAGAGCGCGTTTGATATAGAAGGGACTGATATCTTTCATCGTCTTTTCATTCCCGTCAATAGTTACTCACAAATCTCGGAGACGGCATTTTCACTGTAATTTTATCCGGGTCCAAATCCATGTTGTCATTCAATTGCACTTTTTGTTTCTTCGGTAATGAAGAGGGAGGAGGAGAGCGCGAAGACATTTTGAACTGGCCCCCCCTACGGAACCGTCGGCGTCAGCCTGCCACCGGGGGAGGGGCGAAGGAAAAAGACACCAAGATATTCTTCGCGGTCTGTGCCGGCCGTGGAGACCCCCCCACAGCCCGATCCCAAGCAACCCACTTCACGCAAGTTACCCTTCAAACTGGTCATTACATACCTAACGGCAAGTTCTGCACCAGAGGCGTGTCGCAGTTTTATGCCCCTACCACGGGAATAACCGCCCGTGGCTCCCCACTCTACACTGAACACAACCGCCAGACTACCGCGGCTAACTCCGACCTACCCTCCCAAAGCCGGAGCAATCCGAGAGCGCACGCAGCTTCAGGGGACTTGTGGTTGATTACACTGCGACACCCATCAGTCAGCGGTAACACGTCGGAGCGACATATCCGTCCCGGCGATCGGAGTCGGTCACCGGGAAGTCTAAATCGCCCCGGGCCCCCTGGGGGGCTCTACGTGAGTGTACTTGACCTCTGGTCCGGGTTCGGCACCTAAACTTGCATATAGGGGCAGTATGAAGGGTCCACTATTGCTTCGTTGCTGGGCGCCCTGTCGGGCCACACAAGTTGGAAGTCGCGCTCGAAACCGTGGGACAGGACCACGGAGAGGGTAAAGATCCCCGCTGGTGAGACGGGAGTTATAAACCTAATAATGAATATAATGAACTAGGAGAGGAAGAATAATGTAGCCTCACCAGGCATTAACAAATCCCGTCGTGGTGGCGGACGTGGCGAAAACTAACAGCGGGGATGGAGAGGTGAATATGGCTGTGATGATGTGGTGGGCGTTCCGCATGCAATGGTGGCCGGCGGAGAGAAATAGAGTGATCAAAAAGACGAGAGAGCGAAAATTGATTCATTGATGGTGTTTAAAGGGCGCGTCAGCGTCTATGGCTATTTGCGCCCTTGAACAAGAATCAGTAAAACAACTCATTTAAAATATGGTAGACGTAAAAGCCACATAAATTAAAATCTCGGTGTTAAAACCAAAAGGTACAAAAATATACATATATATCTCCAGGAAGGCGGTTACTAAAACCGTCACCAGATGTAAAGTATCTGGTGACCAGAAATATTAATACATAAAATGTAATCCAATATAAAAGTCCGAGTACAGGTCAGATAAAATGTAGTGTCCCCTAGATGTAAAGAGTCTAGGGGTCGATAAAAATTAAATCACATTGTCAAGTCCTGTACTGGATAAAAACTTTAAAACTGCGTTCACACGATTTAAAATCGTTTCCAAGTGCGTCACGCCTATCGCATGTTGACGTAGAAAACGGTCGTATTTCCTACAGTGCAACAGCACATGTTCCACAGAAACTGGAACATGGCACGCGTCACACACCGGAGGAGGTTCACCATTTAAAAGATGGCCATGTGTAAAACGGCAATGGCCAATCCTCAACCGCGTAACTAAAACTTCTTCGCGTCGTGACGCTCTTTTAGACGAATCCCATTCCCGAACACTTTCCTTTATCATTCGTAATTTATTCCCTTGTTGTGCATACCATTCTTCCTCCCATTGCCGCCAAATTAGATGTTTCAAAGTGTTGAAGACGTCTCGCCACCTCTCACGATAATACACCGGTGTACCATTCAGTGCTGCGTCCTTAGCTGCAGCATCTACCTCCTCATTTCCTGGAATCCCAACATGGCCTGGGATCCACACTACTCCAACTTCGGAACCCGTCGACAGGAGTGAGTGGAAAAGAGCCTGGGTTCGTAGAATAAGAGGATCGTCAGAGTAGAAGCATTGTAGAGACTGAATGGCGCTTAAGGAATCGGAGCAGATAAGATATCTGTCCCGAGGTTGCATGATTAAAAACAATAATGCCCGGTAGATAGCATATAACTCCGCGCTAAAAACACTGGTATATGACGTCATCTTAAACTTGTACGTTTGACCATTTGCGATGAAGGAGCAACCTACACAATCATTAACACGGGATCCGTCACTAAAAATTAGGCTAAAATCTGGGAATTGTGATAGCAATTCATTAAAACGTTGACGATAAATAAAAGTGGATGTAAATGATTTAAAACTTTGGCTAAGGCATAAATCAAATAGGGGACGAATCATAATCCACGGCGGAGTAGGAGGGTGTTGAATTCCCATAACTGTTGGGAGTGTGATGTCCAGATCAGAGAGAATGTCACGAAATCGGACACCAGCTGGACGAGGACGCCGTGGGTTCTCTCTGTACCTATAAGCAAACGGAGAGTAATGAAAGCTATCGAATGTATTGTGCTCAGGCTGAGTGAGCAGTTTTAGCCCATATGCGCACAACAAAATGTTTCGTCGCCGATACAGAGACAATTCCCCAGACTCGCAGTACAGACTCTCTATCCGACTAGTTCGGAAGGCTCCCGTTGCGAGTCTCAGACCTTGGTGGTGTACTGCGTCTAATATTCGAAGTTTCGATTGTCTTGCCGAGCCATAAATAAAACATCCATAATCAAGTCTTGAACGTATAAGTACACGATACAAGCGTAAAAGAACTGTTCGGTCTGCACCCCAGCATTCCCCTGACAATAGGCGAAGTATATTTAAGGATTTTTCGCATCGCCGTCGTAAGTCCCGTATATGTGCCTCCCAAGATAGCTTATAATCAAAAGTGAGTCCCAAAAATTTCGCAGTGTCTGTATATCGTAGATCCACTCCGTCGAGACGTAGATCAGGGTGGGGATGTAATCCACGTTGATTATAAAAATGAATGCATTGCGTCTTCTGAGTGGAGAACTTGAATCCATTGCGACAAGCCCAATCAGACAATACGTTGATGGCAAGTTGTATTTGTCGTCCGATAGATGGCAGATATCTCGAACTATAATACACACTAAAATCATCCACGTATAGAAGAGCCGACACTAGGTGACCTATGCTGTCAGCTATACTATTAATCGCAATGGAAAATAGAAGCACACTCAATACAGACCCCTGCGGAACGCCATTTTCTTGAAGATGAGCAGTAGAAAGTGAGGTTCCTATGCGAACTCGGAAATACCGCTCCGCCATAAAGTTGGCAATAAAAGATGGGAGACTTCCACGAAAACCCCAGTTGTGGAGAGTTCGGAGGATTCCATACCGCCAAGTGGTATCGTAGGCCTTTTCCACGTCAAAGAAGACAGCCACTAGATGTTCCTTCTTCAGGAAAGCATCCCTAATGGCACCTTCCAGCCGGGCTAGATGGTCTATAGCAGATCTGTGCCTACGAAAACCACATTGAATCCTGGATACTCGGTTTTCCGATTCGAGTACCCACAGAAGGCGTTTACTGATCATTTTCTCCATAACCTTACACACGCAACTCGTCAGACAAATAGGTCGGTAATTAATAGCCAACGATGGGTCCTTCCCAGTTTTTTGGATTGGAATTACTATGGCCAATCGCCAAGAAGAGGGAAATGTCTCTTCAGTCCAAATTCTGTTGTATATATTTAAGAGGAAGGTCTTACCAGCTGGTGGTAAATTGCGTAGCATTCGGTTATGGATATTGTCAGGACCTGGGGAAGTGTCAGGGGATTTCTCAAGTGCCGCCTGCAGTTCAGCGGACGTGAACGGTGCATTATATGGTGTCATATTATTAGAGGTAAAACACAAATTTTGTTCTTCTGCAGCTCTTTTGTGTGTTAAAAATGCTGGGTCATAATGTGCTGAGCTACTTACATGGGCAAAAGAAGTAGCTAGTAGCTCAACTATTTCTACGGGATCTGTAGTTATATCTCCGTTATTAAGAAGACCCGGAATAGCAGAACCACATTTTCCCATTACGCGACGGACTTTGTTCCAGACTACCTTAGCTGGGACATTCTTCGTTAAAGATGATACATATTTTGTCCAGGACGCCTTTTTCGCGTCAGAGATAATACGACGTGCTCGAGCACGGAGACGTTTATACTGGACAAAATTATCTTGGGTTGGATGACGATCGAAGAGGCCAAGGGCAAGTTTCCGTTCGCGGATAGTTTCCTGCACGCTTCTGTCCACCAAGGCACAGGAATGCGTCTTGGTCTACAGGATGACCGGGGGATGTTCAGTTCGGCAGCCTCAATCACCTTCTTTGAGAATTCCTCAACCATGGAATCCACAGTGTCATATTCAAGTCCAGTGAATCTCAAGGACGTCGAAAATCCAACCCAGTCCGCCTTCTTTATAACCCAGTTCGGAGAACGAGACTCCGCAGGTCGTATTGCGGGAAGACGCACTCGAAGAGGGAAGTGGTCGCTACCATGTAGATCACGGATGACCGACCATTCCAAGTGCGCAGACAAAACTGGGCTACAAATAGAGAGGTCTATCATGGAGTATGTACCATGGGCCATTGATAGATGAGTGGCCTCGCCTGTGTTAAGGACAATGAGATTCAGGCGGGAACAAACTTCTACTATTTTTCGTCCTCTGTCATCATCTGTATTCGAGCCCCAGTTATGGTGAGAAGCATTGAAATCCCCGAGAAGAAGAAATGGGGCGGGCAATTGTGCGGCAATAGTCTGCAAATCTTGTTCTGTGAATGGTAAATCGGGAGGAAAGTATATGGAAGCGACTGTAAAGGAGATAGATGGTAAGGTTACTCTGACAGCTGTAAGTTGGTGATGGCTACGAATATCAATGGCAGAGGAATGTATATTGTCTCTAGTCAGGATAGCACACCCTCCATTAGCTCGTACACCGGCTAGATGATCATACCGGTAGACTTTGTAGCCCCGAAGACTCAGAGAATGTTCGGGCAGGAGGTGTGTTTCCTGAAGACAGACAACTGAAGTTTGTTCATAATAGACCAGTTGCTGCAGTTCTGCATAGCGGCTGCGAACACCGTTCACGTACCATTGTATTATATCTGTGGACATAACAGTTTCATGGCGGTTTCACAGGGGATCGGTTCTTCTTCCTTTCTTTGACGCCACTCGCTTTTCCAGACTGCTTACTGATAGGCTTTGGCGATTCGCTCTCCGTACGGCGGTCTCCAGATCGGGATCGGGATCGAGATCGAGATTTGTCCTCCGATCGGGTTGTGCGACGTCGAGACCTGTCAGGTTTCGAGTCGCTTGTACTCGCCGTCTCCGGAAGAGGCTGACGGACATACGGCCGGATGGTAAGGCCACAGCTATCATCTGTCTCTGTCTGGGTGGCGCAATCGACAAATGTTGGTGTCGAGGATTCGACTTTTCCAGAAACTGTAGGTGCTGTGAGAGGTGGCGTTTGTGTCGATGCATCAATACCTTCGAGTGATTTATTAACGACTGACGCATACGTAGGTTTGTTATTTTTCGTTTTGTCATTGTAATATTTCTTCCGCGCTTCGAAAAAAGTAAGATTTTGTTCCACACGAAGTTCCTGTATGTCTTTCTCCTCAGTGTATCTCGGGCAGACTTTCGAGTTTGATGCATGGTCCCCGTCACAATTGACACAATGGTCGGCGTGAGCACATGGGGAATCACCATGATCAGACTCGCCACACTTTGCACAAATGGTGGTATTTGTACAATGCTTTTGTGTATGTCCGAACCGCTGGCAGCGGATACACCGCATAGGGTTCGGCACATACGCTCGTACAGGAACACGTTCATACCCGACGTAGATAAACTCTGGGAGAGACGGTACCTCAAAAATCAAGAAAACTGTACGCAGAGGGAACGTCTGTCCATCCTTACCAGTTAGGCGGTAAGCTTTGGAAACAGACTGTTCCGCTAACTCTAGTTGAATTTCTTCGTCAGATAAACCATCTAGAGCTTCCGTATATGAATGACTCCTCGTGTGCTGTTGAGTGAGGAGTGACGTTCAACCTGAATAGGGCACGAGCCTAACAACTTCGCCTCTAATAGAGTCTCACTCTGTTTCGGATTTAATGTTTCTATTAGGAGACTTCCATTTCTGAGGCGAGTTGCATTCTTGACCTTCCCTACTAACTGATGGAGGGCGCGCTTGATGTAGAACGGACTGATGTTTTTCATCGTCTTTTCGGTGCTGTCAAGAGTCATGTTGATATACTTCGCAGGCGACACAACAATCTTTACTGCGTCGGGGTTAATCATAATGGCATCAGCCACTTTCCTTTTCTTTGTATTATTACTATGTTGAGTTCAAGGAAGGTTGGAGCGCGAGGACATTTTGAACTGGCCCCCCCTTCGGAACCGTCGGCGTCAGCCTGCCACCGGGGGGGGGGGCGAAAGAAAAAGACATCTAAATATTCTTCGCGGTCTGTGCCGGCCGTGGGGACCCCCCCCCCAGCCCGACCCCAAGCAACCCACTTCACGCAAGTTACCCTTCAAACTGGACATTACATACCTAACGGCAAGTTCTGCACCCGAGGCGTGTCGCAGTTTTATGTCCCTACCACGGGAATAACCGCCGGTGGCTCCCCACTCTACACTGAACACAACCGCGGACTACTGCGGCTAACTCCGACCTACCCTCCCAAAGCCGGAGCAATCCGAGATCGCACGCAGCTTCAGGGGACTTGTGGTTGATTACACTGCGACACCCATAAGTCAGCGGTAACACGTCGGAGGGATATATCCGCCCCGGCGAGCAGTCGGTCACCGGGACGTTTAAATCGCCCCGGGCCCCCTGGGGGGGCTCTACGTGAGTGTACTTGACGTCTGGTCCGGGTTCGGTACCTAAACTTGCATATAGGGGCAGTATGAAGGGTCCACTATTGCTTCGTTGCTGGGCGCCCTGTCGGGCCGCACAAGTAGGAAGTCGCGCTCGAAACCGTGGGACAGGACCACGGAGATAGGAAAGATCCCCGCTGGTGAGACGGGAGTTATAAGCCTAAGAATCTTAACCTAAGAATGAATATAATGGACTAGAAGAGGAAGAATAATATAGCCTCACCAGGCTTTCCTAAGAAATCCCGTCATGGTGGCGGACGTGGCAAAACAAACAGCGGGGATGGAGAGGTGAAAATGGCTGTGATGATGTGGTGGGTGTTCCGCATGCAATGGTGGCCGGCAAGGAGAAATAGTGATAAAAAAGAGGAGAGAACGAAAAGGGGTGGTTGGTGATAAGACGAAAAATGGCCGAAAAGAAGAACACGAGAGCCACCATTGCACCCCCCGGTCACCGACTTGGACGAACCCACCTCGACCGGGAGAGCGAAAAGGTTTGGTTGGTGATAACACGAAAAATGATCGAAAAGAAGAGCACGAGGGCCACCATTGCACCCCCCGGTCACCAACTTGGAGGAACCCACCTCGACCGGAAATTTATTGTGTATTGCTTATCATTTCTTTTTTTTTTTTTTTTGTGTATTGTTTATATTGTGTATACCACTGCCACCGGGTGCTTGCCCACTTGCAGTGTAAATAAATACATACAATTTGTAGTCGTCAGCTAGCGCGTGTAGGATAGACTTTTTAAATATGGAATTTTCCGTAGGCAATAACGTATTCTTAGGAACTGAGGTGTGTGGAATTTTAGGGAAATATAACTTACGGACACATCAAACGGCACAAGTGTACAAGGTAGAAATGTGTAAAGGCGTAGTAGTTGTACATATGAAGCAGCATCAAATGACAGACGACATAAAATTAAATTTGAAAATTTATAATTCTGATGTTAAAGTGAAGCAACTCAGGATTGAGAGAGCTGATGGATGTAAGGAAGATGTTGTACTAACAAGGAGTGAAAGAGTAGATCTTAGATCTTTTGGAAATAATGGAGGAGATTTTTATGTAGTGACGTCACATACTCCTGAAGCCGTCTTAATGGACAAAGAATTTTCTGAATGTAATAAGATTATAACAACCTGGGAGTTGGAAGATAGGAATGAACGTATTAATGCGGGTCTGGTGGCTGATCATTTTAGTCGTCGTACTGAAACTGACGGCGGCACTTCAAGTGCTATCGGCGGTGTAACATCTAAGGGATTTTTCGCCACCAAAGGTTTATCTTCTCACTATTTTCATACCGTTCAGAGTAAACCGAGAAAGTGTGAAACCCAACAGTGCACGGTTTTAAAATTCGTGTTACACAATGGAGTCTATGCATCATATTGAAGAGTTGGATGGTGAAAAGCAATGGGTGATTTGTAACAAACCCCGTACATGGAATTCAACTATTGATTTCAGAATATGTAATAAAAAGTGCAAAGTGTATTAACAATGTAACAGTACTATAAAACAAGATACCTATGAATTCGTAAGTTATAAAGACAGCGATATTGAAGGGAAAGTAGAGAACTTGTAATAACACGCATGGCTCAGCATGAGGTCCAACTTGAGAGAACTTGTAATAACACGCATGGCTCAGCAAGAGGTCCAACTTGTGAGAACTTCTAATAACACGCATGGCTCAGCATGAGGTCCAACTTGAGAGAACTTGTAATAACACGCATGGCTCAGCATGAGGTCCAACTTGTGAGAGCTTGTAACAGCACGCATGGCTCAGCATGAGGTCCAACTTGTGAGGACTTGTAATACCACACATGGCTCAGCATGAGGTCCAACTTGTGAGAACTTGTAATAACTCGCATGGCTCAGCATGAGGTCCAACTTGTGAGAACTTGTAATACCACGCATGGATCAGCATGAAGGTCCAACTGGTGAGAACTTGTAATAACACGCATGCCTCAGCATGAGGTCCAACTTGTGAGAACTTGTAATAGCACGCATGGCTCGGCATGAGGTCCAACTTGTGAGAACTTGTATTCGTGAACGGTGCGCACGCGTGTTTAAATTCAGCAAAAGGTGTGGGAGGAGTTACAATCTTCTGCTGACGAATGACATTCATTGCCGTGTTGTATTAGCTGTAATTAATGTCTGAAAGTATATTGTGGGAATTATAAAGGGGCGTGTACTTATATATTAAATAAAGCTACAGTAGCTCGAGGTGGTTTACTTTTACTAGTATTCAGGAGTAAACAGCATTCAACAGGATTCATCATGTCGAAGGTTTTCAATTGTGCTTTGCTCCGAAGAGGAAATTCCTAAGAAAGTTAATCAAATCATATTCAAAACCTAGGAATTTGATGACAATATATGGAGATAATCAACTTCATGAAGAAACATCGCACGTGTACTTGTGTGGTACACCAGCCTTAAGTTTCATAGGGGACGTTGACCATGCCGAGGCCTCGCATGCGGAGATGTGCGACGGTCGGTATCAGAGTTAGTGCTGCAGCGAACCAAGGAGTGAAGGATTACAAAGCTGGGGACATCCCTGCAGCGATGGCTGTGCAACATACAAAGGCGTTGGGGATAAGGTGAGTACAATAAGCCGCATTGGCCGAGTGGTCGAAGGCGACTGAGTTAAGTTCATTTCTCTATGTAGAGGCGTGGGTTCGAATCCCACATGCGGAATTTCAATATTTTATTGTTATAGGATTCGAATCCAACCTGTTGAAAAAGTAATAATTTTTTCAATTTTTAATTGTTACAGATGTCGACTCCAGACCAGAATGTGGACCAGTCTTCAAGCAGTAGTGAACAGTATTGCAGACAGAGGCAGAACTGCGCGGTCCAGCCCAGCATGCTGACGAGAGAGAAAATCTTTGCGTGTGTTGCGTCGATGATTGCCTACCACTATTCGTCAATATACTAATCCCACTTATAACATTAGACTGATTAATTGTAACATTCAGCGTGTGTTCTTTTTGCGCTCGGCAAAGTGTTCAATAGACATTTTATGTGTGTGCATAGTCTGTGTTTTGTATAGCGTGTTTTGTGTGTTTTTGCTGTTTTTTTATAATGTGTGTGTGTGTGTGGTTTGCAGTTATTATAGTTTGTGTGTGTGTGCGTGCGTAGTCTGTGTTTGTAGTTATTTTAATAGATAGATAGTGAAATTTGAAGGGCGCGTCAGCATCAATGGCTATTTGCACCCATGCCTATTGTTTTTCTTTTTGTGTGGTGAAATTACATTATTGTATAACTAAAATTCACACTGACTAAAAACTTTGACACATTAAAACACACTAATATTGGACGGACAAGGTGACTCCTGATATAAAATAACATTAAAACGAACACGTAGTAGTCCCAAGATAATGTGAGACAATCATAAAATATAAAACAAACACTGCTACAAGAAATATGTGGCAATGTTTTATAACAACAATCATTAAACATCGGATGTATAAGGTCCGAGTAATAAGGTGTATTAAAAGAAATGTAACTAAAATAATCTCCAGATGTAAAGGGTCTGGAGAAGAGATAACAATGGGCTAAAAGGACATTAAAACTTAGATCACCTTGTCGAGTTCCGTGTTACGTAAATACCTCAACACTGCGTTGACACAATTAAAATCATTGCCAAGAGCGTCACGTAACGTTGGACGTATTGCATACTGGCGTCGAGGCAAATCATATTTGCGACAGTGGAGTAAAAAATGTTCCACCGTAAGAAGGGCATGACAAGTGTCACATTCCGGTGGAGGTTCGCCAGACAATAGGTGACCATGTGTCAAACGACAGTGACCAATCCTCAAGCGAGTAAGTACGACTTCATCTCGCCGTGACGCTCTTGATGACGAATCCCATTCTCGAACTGTATTTTTAATTGGTCGTAGTTTGTTACCCGCTTGTGCAGACCATTTTTCTTCCCAATCTCTCCGAATAGAGTTCCTTATGTAAGTCACTACATCTTGCCACCTCTCTCGCCAGTATACCAGTGTGCCATTAAGAGCAGCGTCTCTGGCTCCAGCGTCTGCTGTCTCATTACCAGGAATTCCAACATGGCCTGGGACCCACACCACTCCAACATCGGAGCCCGACGATAGGAGTGAGTGGAAGAGAACCTGCGTTTGTACAATGAGAGAATCATCGCAATAATATGATTGCAGAGACTGGATTGCACTCAAAGAGTCGGAGCAGATTAGAAATCTACCCCGAGGTTGTCGAATTAAAAATAACAAAGCTCTGTAAATAGCATAAAGTTCGGCAGTAAAAACCAGGGGGGTTTAACTCAAATGAGAGAAGTTGGATGCTCATAGATGTTCCTTAGTTTGCCGCATGTGGTCAGGACAGCGCTAGCTGTATTTCAATCACAGAATTTGTATGATCTAGGGTAACACAAAGTCTTTGGTTTCGAAAGTTCTTTGGTTATAAGTTTTGCCAATATGACAGTTTTTTAACAGATATCCATTATTTACAGGATGTGTCAGTTTTATAACACGGAAAATATTATTGTTATTATTTTTATATTATATAATTTTTGTATAGCCGATTTTCATCTTTCGTCGGAGACAAAGCAGCGATAAATTCGATATTTCTATTTCTAATATAGTCATATTTGTTCGGTTGATCAATGTGTGGATGTTGGCAGCTCTGTTTCGTGTGGATCTGGAAAAAAAGGACGACATTTTGAACGACTGTTGTTATCATAGACAAATAAATAGAGTTGTTATATCGAAGTGAGTTCGAAGCAAAGATTTAAAATAAAATTAAGTATTTAAAAAATTTCTACGTGGACCCAGGTTCACGAGTGGGTTTTGCAGTGACCAAAGTTTTTTTATAGTGGTTTTTGCAAGAAGGAGTAATTCGCAACGGCAAAGGTAAGAAAGAATTAGGTTTGAGTTTACTAGAATTACCTATCTAATTTTTAAATGTTCATCATTTCTTAAACATGTGATATACTGAGATCGTTTAATTGTTTTAAAAAATGTAATGTACTTTTTCAGATATTAATGCGTGACACTACCCTTCCTCTTTATTTCAGTTCACCTAGGCCACGTGGTGAATGAACTGCTTCACGTGTGCCGAATTTCAAGATTCTGTAGGCCTAAATACAAAATCACGAAGAGCCTGAGAGGTAAGCCAATCGAGTTAATACACATCCTGAGTTGAAGGAATATCTAATTTTTTTTATATACAGTTGGGTTAGGTTGTTCAGACGTCTTAAAATTCTTGAGATAGAATCTAAATTGAATGAATATATTATTCCCGGAAAACAGATATTTACAAAATTTCAATTTACAGTTTGCAGTAGTACCGTTACTTAAATAATTTGATAAAAAAAAGTTTCGTGTTACCAGTGGTAATTAGCGTACAGGTAGTTCTGGTGATTTTGAAAGCGAAAAACATGGAATTAATAAGGAATTTTTTGTGAGGATGGAGTTGATCTATATACAATACATAACAATAATAATAATAATACTTTTTATTGACGTTAAGACATAAGCTTCAATCATTTATAGCCTTTGGGCCTATTTGTGTTCAATAAATAATCAGAGTTGGTAAACTGTAGTGATTCTTATATTTAAATGAGATTTTCCGTTGAAATCAGATTTGTTTCTTTAAATTACTTTTTGCCTCCCAATGTAATTAATTTGAAGTACATTTATGCATTAATTCTTTCATGCTCTTATGTTTCTGAATATGCTATTTTAAGTACTAATAACATTATATTAAAATCTGTCTTTGTTATGTTAACACATAGGCTTAATTTAAAATACACAAACAGTTACATCACTAATAATTTACACTTAATTATATTAGCTTAGACTTGGGTAAGATATCATTCGAAGTTAAATTGTTATTCTATAGAAAAGTATTAATATCCAATTTACATGAACTAATGTTATTGCAATAAATTTATGAGAAGAGCTTTTCACTGGGTTTTTTTTTTTTTTTTTTTTTAATAAATACATAACCAATATAGCATTTGTGTAACTGTTACTTTGAATATTGTTAAGAGCTATAGCTATTCGTTTCAGCCCCCAGCATTATACCATACTTGAATTTGGTTGTAATTCCGAAAGTAGATCCTACTTGACTACTTGCGCCATGTGTTCTGTTTCTCTTAGGAATAGATTTAAGAAGTGAGCAGAATAGCCAGCCATATGTAAAGACGTTTATATTTTCTTCTTTAAAAAGTTGTTCTCATCTCAACCATGTTAGCTGCATATAATTTGAACCTGTGATTTAAGTAATGAAATTATATGATGGAAATAATGGAAATTATTTCATTTACGTCATGATTAATTCAATGACTTAAATTAGTACCAACTCTGGTTTGCGTTATTTTTCGAAACTAATAACAGAACCTTGATTGTTACAGGTACCAGATATGGGCTGATGTGGCCGAAAACCAGTTCCCTAAAAAAAGGGCCTATCTTTGTGAGAAACATTTCCACAAAAACCAGTTCAAGGATCCCTTCAGGTACAGCTTACTAAGAGGGGCCATTCCATCAAGAGACGCTTGGTATCTCTACTCGGGAACTACAGACATCACACCATCCTTTGAACTACCATCCAGTCCTACATCACCAGTCCTACCTACTTTGTCCACTTCACCACCTAACCTAACCGCTTCATTCATTTCACCATCTGATCTACCTCCTCCATCCCCTTCCCCACCAGATCCCGCTCTACCTGCTACCTCAACTCCAAAACCATTCCAACCTATCCAGTTGTTTGCACCCAGTCCTGATGTCAGTCATTTTTCTGAATCAAACTCTGATTGTTTGGCTACCCCGCTGGAGAGTTATGGTTCCATGAGTGACAGTGTTGTTGCAGATATTGCAGTTGACAGTTTTGCAACAACACCTATAGCTAAGAGAAAGCGAAGGAGTTTGGTACTTTCCAAAATTAATGTATCAAGGATAAGTCAGTTGACACCCAGAAAGAAATTCCTTTTCGGCCGTTTGAAAGATAAAGTGGTAGACTTACGAAGACTACGAAAGAAATATAGAAAAAAGACATTGGCTTTGAAACGCTTAAGTAATGATATGAAAAATGGGCACAGTTCTGTTGTTGGGGCACTTTCAAAGTCAATGTCTTTGACAGCCGCTAAGCTCTTAGCTTCACAAGTGGGCCATTCACAACGGGCGCCAAAGGGTCATAGATGGTCGACTGAAGAAAAATGCATGGCATTATCCATCTATAAACGATCCCCAAAATGTTATACCTTCCTCAGATCCATATTCACCCTTCCCTGCAAGAGTACCCTCATGAATCTGCTGAACCGTGTTCCGTTTGCAACTGGAATTAACAGTCAGATTTTTGAGTCTCTTGCAAAGTCTGTTTCAGAACTTGCGCCGCCTGATCGTATATGTTCTCTCATGTTCGATGATATGGCCATTATGGAACATATACAATATGACCCCCGATCAGACAGAATCCTTGGTTATGAAGACCTGGGTGGTTGTGCACAACCCAGTAAGAAAGTAGCCAACCAAGTCTTGGTGTTCATGGCCAAGGGTCTGCGGCGAAAGTGGAAACAGCCCGTGGGATATTACTTCCATCGTGGTGGGATGTGTGGGAGTTCCTTGGATATGCTCTTGAGAGAAGTTCTCCAAGCCTGTAGGGAAGCTGGGTTGATTATTGTTACCACTGTTTGTGACATGGGTGGCAATAATGTAAGAGCCCTACAGGATATGGGGGCTTCTTTTGAGAAACCATTCTTTACATTTAATAATCAAGAAGTGGTGACTATCTATGATCCACCCCACCTCTTGAAGTGCACTCGTAACATGCTTTACAAGCATGATGTGCAGTTAAATGTAAAGAATAGTAATGGGACACTGCGTGTCTTGACAGCTTCTTGGGATCATATCCGGGAAGCTGTCAAGCTTGATAGGAAAGAACCTTACCAGGCATTGTACAAAATAACGAACGACCATCTGGACCCTAACGCTTTCAAGAAAATGAAAGTATCCCTTGCTGCCCAAGTGATGAGCAACAAAATGGCAGCAAACCTTCATGCACAGGCTGTTAAAGGTGAGTATCATATTCAATTTCAAATTAACAAAATATAATTACGTTTCAATGTTATTTATTACTTGCTGTCGTATTGCATATGAGAAAATTTTATTAGACGAATACTGAAATCTAATTGTAACTTAAATCTTATGCTCATGTAAGTTCTTATCCTACTTCTGTCATAGTTAATAGCATGTTATAATAGAAAATCCATTTAGTTTTAATTTTTAATTTTATTTAAATTCAAATATACAGAATAAAGAAATATGATTACAAAACAAACAAAGAGAAATACAAATAAAATAATACAAGCAATATAAAATGAAGATACAGTAGTATTAACAAAATTTGAGACCGAATGAGCAGCGCTCGTGCTCTGTCGCAGTTCAGATATAATATTAAAATAAAAAATAATAATATAAATAAATAAGTAAAATAAAATAGCAACTAAAATATAATTACAGCGGCAATGGAATTATTTAATATAATATTAACACTATAGTAGAATAATATCGCACGTGAAAAGTAGGACTAATAATATGACTTTAATATGACTTACAATTACAATTATAATTACAATATGACTTTAATAGATCAATGTTTGCCTTAGTTACTTAGACATATGTTCTTTGTTTTCAGGTTTAATACCCGGAGCAGAGGCAACAGCTCATATGGTATCTTACATAGATAAGTTATTTGACAGCCTTAATGCCTCATCACCCTGTGAGCAGGGTCCAGATGGATTGAAACGTTATATACATGCCAAGAAAGAGAACCGCCCTCTTGCTTTTTGGGATTGTGCCATTAAAGAAGTAGATAGTTGGCAGTTTCTGAAGAAGTCTTCGGCTGTGAGAAGTGAAACTACTTCTCCAACAACCAAATCTAAGATTCTTCGACCACGTTCACAGGATGGCTGGCTTGCCTCTGTACGTGGTGTGAAGCATCTTTGGTTTAGTTTAAAGGAGAAGGGATTCAGATACCTGCAGACAAGGTCACTCAATCAAGATCCGCTGGAACACTTGTTTGGTTGTATTAGAGCTAATTGCGGTTCTAATAATAACCCAACAGTGGTTCAGTTTCAGGCTGCCTTGAAAACAGCCATTGTTAATGGCCTCGCTTTCAAGGCGCTGAAAGGTGGTAATTGTGAGCAGGAGGATGAACCTGGCGACTGGCTGAACAAGCTGCGTTGTTTTCTAGATGCAGAGCCAGAACCTCCTAGTGGTCAGGAACCCAGCTCTACCATTGAGGAGGTGCCTCCTACTCACGATGTCCCGTATGAGGGGGTAATATCTGACTCTGTTGCCTATGTCTCTGGGTATATAGCCAGAAGATTTCTTAACGGTAACACCTGCATTCACTGTAAAGCTTGCCTCACAACAGAATCAGTGCAGTACTTTCATTCAGGAATTTCTCTTCAAGAGCATTCAGATACCAACCGCCTTTCATACCCCACTGAAGAATTATGTAAGGCAGTTGGAGCTGGAGCAACTCTTTTAGAAAATTTGATGCCAGAAATTGCTCACTATCCTGGGGTGTGTAAGCGTGTTGCAGGTGCTATCAAGGAAAATGTTGATTTTACTTGGATTAGGGGTAAATGTGTGGATCATGAAGCACCCATAATCAATGGCATTATTAAGGGCATATGTGCCATTTCAATCCCTTGGTGGTGTCGAAGGTTCAATAGGAACAATAGGCACCTCCGAACTAAAAGGCAGGATAAGAGTAAGGTTAAAATTTGGCAACATGAGTAAGCTGTACCTGATTCTGAACTGTGTATGAATTGAACAACGCTGTAACTTCTATTTGAAGGATGGATAGTGAAATTTGAAGGGCGCGTCAGCATCAATCGCTATTTGCACCCATGCCTATTGTTTTTCTTTTTGTGTGGTGAAATTACATTATTGTATAACTAAAATTCACACTGACTAAAAACTTTGACATTAAAACACACTAATATTGGACGGACAAGGTGACTCCTGATACAAAATAACATTAAAACGAACACGTAGTAGTCCCAAGATAATGTGAGACAATCATAAAATATAAAACAAACACTGCTACAAGAAATATGTGGCAATGTTTTATAACAACAATAATTAAAAATCGGATGTATAAGGTCCGAGTAATAAGGTGTATTAAAAGAAATGTAACTAAAATAATCTCCAGATGTAAAGGGTCTGGAAAAGAAATAACAATGGGCTAAAAGGACATTAAAACTTAGATCACCTTGTCGAGTTCCGTGTTACGTAAATATCTCAACACTGCGTTGACACAATTAAAATCATTGCCAAGAGCGTCACGTAACGTTGGACGTATTGCATACTGGCGTCGAGGCAAATCATATTTGCGACAGTGGAGTAAAAAATGTTCCACCGAAAGAAGGGCATGACAAGTGTCACATTCCGGTGGAGGTTCGCCAGACAATAGGTGACCATGTGTCAAACGACAGTGACCAATCCTCAAGCGAGTGAGTATAACTTCATCTCGCCGTGACGCTCTTGATGACGAATCCCATTCTCGAACTGTATTTTTAATTGGTCGTAGTTTGTTACCCGCTTGTGCAGACCATTTTTCTTCCCAATCTCTCCGAATACAGTTCCTTATGTAAGTCACTACATCTTGCCACCTCTCTCGCCAGTATACCAGTGTGCCATTAAGAGCAGCGTCTCTGGCTCCAGCGTCTGCTGTCTCATTACCAGGAATTCCAACATGGCCTGGGACCCACACCACTCCAACATCGGAGCCCGACGATAGGAGTGAGTGGAAGAGAACCTGCGTTTGTACAATGAGAGAATCATCGCAATAATATGATTGCAGAGACTGGATTGCACTCAAAGAGTCGGAGCAGATTAGAAATCTACCCCGAGGTTGTCGAATTAAAAATAACAAAGCTCTGTAAATAGCATAAAGTTCGGCAGTAAAAACACTGGTATACAAACTCAGTTTATATTTATAAACCTGCCCGTCGACAACGAAGGAGCAACCCACACCATCATTCACCCGGGATCCGTCAGTATAAATTATACTATTATAAGGAAGCTGAGATCAAATTTCGTAAAAGCGTTGTCTATAAATAAAATTGGGTGTAAAATTCTTAATAGACTGGCTCAAACTTAAGTCGAATTTTGGACGATTCATAATCCATGGTGGTGTAGGCGGGTATTCTATTACCTTTATATTTGGCAGCCTAATGTCCAGCTCTGGCAGTCCCTCCCGGAAACGGACGCCAGCTGGACGAGGTCGCCGTGGATCCCGTCTGTATCGGAAATCTAAAGCCATGGAATGAAAATGTTTGTATGTGTTGTGCTCAGATTGGGCTCGGAGCTTTACCCCATAGGAACACAACAACATATCACGTCTGATACAGTGATGGTTCCCCAGACTCGCAGTAGAGGCTCTCTATCCGACTCGTTCGGAAAGCCCCTGTTGCAAGCCTTAGACCCTGATGATGGATGGGATCTAACATTTTCAATTTCGACTTATTTGCGCGAGCCATAAATAAAACTACCATAATCCAAGTTTGAGCGTACAACAGCACGATAGATACGTAAAAGAGTTTTGCGGTCTGCACCCCAATGTACCCCTGACAGAATGCGTAAGATATTCAAAGATTTTTCACAGCGCCGCCTTAAATCCCGTATGTGTGCCTCCCAAATTAATTTAGAATCAAATATTAACCCCAGAAATTTTGCAGTGTCTGTATAGTGTAACTCTACTCCGTTGAGACGTAACTCCGGGTGTGGGTGAAGTCCTCGGGAGTTAACAAAGTGGATGCATTGCGTCTTTGCAGTAGAGAATTTGAACCCATTGCATATAGCCCATTCAGACAAAGTGTTGATGGCTAGCTGCAGTTGTCTCCCAATGGATGGCAGATATCGTGAGCTGTAATACAAACTAAAGTCGTCAACATAAAGAAGAGGTGTTACGTGAGGACTTATGTTAGCAGCTATACCATTAATCGCAATGGAGAACAAAAGAACACTCAGTACAGACCCCTGCGGAACGCCATTTTCCTGTAGATTTCCACTGGAAAGTGTGGTACCTATTCGTACACGGAAATACCTCTCTGCCAAAAAATTGGCCAGAAAAGTGGGAAGACTTCCCCTTAGACCCCAGTTGTGGATAGTGCGTAGGATCCCATAACGCCATGTTGTGTCGTAAGCTTTCTCAAGATCAAAGAAGATTGCTACCAAGTGCTCCTTCTTGAGGAAGGCGTCTCTAATGGCTTCTTCCAGCCGAACAAGGTGATCTGCGGTTGATCGGCGCTTACGAAAACCACACTGGATCTTAGACAAGAGGTTTTCTGATTCCAGGAACCACATTAGGCGATTACTAACCATTCTCTCCATAACTTTACACACGCAGCTGGTGAGACAGATAGGCCTGTAACTATTAGGTAGGGATGGGTCCTTTCCTGGTTTCTGCACAGGAACTACAATGGCTTTATGCCATTGAGATGGAAAGGATTTTTCTGTCCAGATTCTATTACATAAAGAGAGAAGATATATCTTCCCAGCTGGTGGTAAATTTCGGAGCATTTGATTATGAATATTATCTGGGCCGGGAGATGAGTCAGGGGATTTGTCTAGTGCTGACTGTAATTCCTGCAACGTGAACGGAGTATTATAGTTTTCTGTGTTATCAGATATAAACGAGATGTCATTTCGTTCTGCAGCCTCTTTAATTCTTAAAAATCTAGGTTCATAATGGACTGAGCTACTGATATGCGTGAATGATGTAACAAGGAGCTCAGCCATATCCAAATGATTCGTTATCATATTGCCATTATGTACTAGACCCGGAATAGCAGAATTACGTCTTCCCATTATTCTACGGACTTTTCCCCATACGGTTGTTACACTGCCAAGAAGTTTAAAGATAATTATCCGTATCTGGGAACTCCACGCACAAAATTCACATAGAACATAGTTACATCCTGCGTTAGACATCTTTCTTACGGAGGCCTTACTTCACCTTCTGAAACCTGGCTAGAAGAATTCAATAATATTGTGTCCTCATTCAAATTATTTCATAAAGAGAATGTTCAAAGCAGGAAAAATGTTTTAAAAAGAACCATAGACTTCGTAACTTTAAGTGTACAAATTATCCCTTCAAAGATACTTGAAACAGCTATAAAAACTATCATCTTCGTAAGGATCAAATATCTAAATTCCATCACTGAAGCATACAAGAGGAAGAGGTTAGGACTGCCTGATAATGCAGAAGCCAGACAGATTAATAAAAAGTACAAGAAAATAATTAATTAACAAGTAAGTAATTCACTTGTATGCCTTTTCAATGTAATATTTTTAAAGTCTATGGTAGTTAAACAAGCATTTTTTACGACAGAGTAGAAGAAACCATTTGAAAAATTTATGTTCATATTATATTACAACATTTTAAATTGAAGATCACTTTCTTGAATTTCATGGCATCACTGAATTTCAGGATGGCAAAAATATCCTAAAAAGGACGGCTGAAAATATTTCAATAGGCCTACATATGCATCAAAGATATTCCTACTGATATTTTCGAAGCTACAGTGAAAACCAGACAGAGTAAACATACGTATGCACTCGTAAGTATTTTATAACCACGTATAAATATCACATTACAAGTTATAATGTGCATTACTTTAAATTTAATTTTAGATACCAGCTGATCACTACATACAGTGTCTACACCAAAATAAAGGGAATCAATCACTGCACTCACACACCTATTGGCACTTATGCCAGAAATGGTCGCACCCAACAGTCCAGTGGTCAAGGGGGAAGGGGGTGGGGGACCCTCCAGGGAGACCCTACGCAGAGGCGGATCCCGGCGAATCCGTGTGACGTCGGATACATTTCTTCCTTAGTATAATAGCGGCGTACGTACACTTTATGCAAAAGCGGTATAAGTCGAAGAAAAAATTCATTTTTTCGTTATAATGCCAATATGGCGCCCAGCATTTCTCGAGGCACTCCCAAGATGGCGGAAGTGTTTTTCTCGACGCACTCCCAATTCATGCGTGCAATACCGGCGTAAGTACACTTTATGCGAAAGCGGTGCGCGTCGAGCATGCAAGTTTTGACAAGTTCGGAAAAAAGTTGGCCGTCATCGGCGGATCCGTGTTAAGTACGAGAGCGTAATCCGACTGAAACCTGGACCTCACGCTGAGCACGCAAGTTCTGACAACTCGTACCGATATGGCTGCCATTGGCTGATCCGTGTGACGTCACTAACGAGAACACGGTCTATTTCTAATTAAACTCGGACCACACGCTGAGCACGCAAGTCCTACCGATGTGGCTGCTGTCTTCAATCGAAATGAAACTTGTGCCCAGTTCGTACAAAGATGGCGACCATTGGCGGATCCGCGTGACGTCACTGAGAGCGCTGAGCATGCAAGTACTGACAAGTCTCACGAATATGACCGCTGTCCCCCCATTCGAAATGCAAGTTGCGACAAGTTCGAAAAAAAAAGATGACCGCCATGAGCGGATCCGTGTGACGTCGCTAACGAGAGCGCGGTCTATTCCTAAATTAAAACCTGGACCACACGCTGAGTATTCAAGTTCTCACAAGTCCTACGACTCTACAGCATTTTCTTCCGAATGACTTTCCTCTCCAAGCTCTTCCAGCGTGTGTTATTCGCGGCAATCGCGAGATTGAGTACTCCAAATATGACCGACCTTACCTCTAGCGTGTCTCACTGCACTCTGCACCTTTTCTAGCAGCGCGGTCAAACTTAAGAGCGTGCCACAAATGTTGGCTGCCTTTCTCGCGACACTCCCAATATGGCGGACACGCGTGTTACTCGCGGCACTCCCAAGATGGAGAACTCCAAATATGACCGACCTTACCTCTAGCGTGCCTCAAATTTTGCCCGCCTTTCTCGCGACTCCCCCAATATGGCGGCCTCGGCTGAAAGCCTTTCTTCTCGAGGCACTTCCAACACGTCTCATTTTAACTCTACACCGTTTCCCTTACATCGGATACAGACCATGCGTGCATGACGCCTCGCAGCAGTTCTGTATATTTAAATTTTTTCTCGCGACACTTCCAACCAATTAGGATGTCGTATAATTATAGCAAACAAGCTGCAACCAATAGAAATTGAGCATGAGCTGCATCAATTCAAATTTGACCATTGTGAAGTTTGATTATAGTGGGGGTAAGTAATATAAATTGTAGGGTATATTGTAAAATACGTTATTCTGTTTCTTAAATCTACTAGTTACAATGTCTGGAACTAACAAGAAACCGCGCCGAAACCTGCGCCAGTAGCAGAGACTGAGAATAGATTGAATCAAGTCAACGAAGAAAAGTGGCTTAACTCGTTGGTGGCAGGAATATTTGACGATGATTCTACTTCGTTTCAGCAACGTCAACCTCTCCAAATTATGGAATATCAGAACGAGCATTCTCAGACGTTGGAACAACGTCAGCTGTTTCAACAGCTGACGGCAGATGAATCTACTCCTACAGATGAGTATCCGCCTGCTTATGCAGCAAGAAGGCCGCTTGACGATATTTCATCAACATTTAACAAGTTATCCAAAGTTATCCTAAATCGAGCAGGATGTTGCAGAGCCTTCATCTAGGAGTCGAATATCCAATCGTCGGCGCGGGAGTAGCAACGACGAGATACGGAAGACGTGTATCGTCTGCGACCTCGCCGATGGCAGTTGTGTCTTTCTACCCGCAAGATTTGCCCAGAGGAGTGATAACCACCTTGCAGAACTAAACCGAACTCAGCACAGTATTATATATCGTGGTCTGGAAACAAATATGTATAATGTGACCTATCATTATGTTGAATGTGTACCTTGTGCTAATGTACAAGTGCAGTGAAGTTTGTTTTTTTTTTTATTTATGTGTAACTAAACATCATATTCACATAATCATGGGTTGGTAGTAGTAGGGTTTAAGAAGGGCGCGTCAGCTACTATGGCTATTTGCGCCCTTATCTAAAATTCTTAATGTAACAAATGCATAAATAATATAATAATCAGAGTGCTAAAAGAACTAAAAAGCGTTGTCACGATAAAACGAGGCACACAAATGCAGTATACATAAGGTGATTTCTACAGAATCATAAAAGTGAGCAATTCTACCACACTAGGTGGTATTCAAGACGAACAAATAAAACAATAAAACTAAGGCCACCGAGGATAACTTGTCAATCATATTTTAAAACCATAAAATTTTATAAAATATTCGGATGTATAAAGTCCGAAATGTCAACAATGTAAAATCAAATATAAAACAACAAATGTAACCTCCGGATGTAAAGGGTCCGGAGGATGAGTAAAACGGATCAATAAAAAACTAAATCACCTTATCCAAACCTGTATTTGATAGAAATCTCAGAACTGCATTTGCACAGTTAAAATCATTTCCAAGAGCGCCACGTAATGTCGGCCGAATTCCATAGTGCCTCCGTGCATGGTCATATTTCCTGCAACGCAATAAAAAGTGTTCCACCGTAAGTGGAACATGGCACATATCGCACTCCGGCTGAGGTTCGCCACGTAGGAGATGGCCGTGTGTCAGATGACAATGGCCAATCCTCAACCAGGTGAGTAAAACCTCCTCGTGTCGCGACGCTCTTGTAGACGAATCCCAAACTCTAACAGTATTCTTTATATTTCGTAATCTGTTTCCCTCTTGTGCAGACCATTCTCCTTCCCATTGCCACCAAATTTTAGATTTCAAGTAGTTTCGAATGTCCTGCCACCTCTCGCGCCAATATACCAGAGAGCCATCCTGTGCGCCAGCCCTGGCTGCAGCATCCGCGGCCTCATTTCCTGCAATCCCTACATGGCCAGGAATCCACACTACTCCAATTTCATAATCAGAGCAAAGGAGAGTATGGAGCAGCTGCTGAGTTCTTAAGACAAGCGGATCATCACAATTAAAAGACTGCAAGGACTGGATGGCACTTAAAGAGTCGGAACAGATAAGGAATCTGCCCCGAGGTTGCCTAATTAAAAACAATAAAACTCTGTAAAAAGCATAGAGTTCAGCTTAGTCTGTATTTAAATATCTCTCCATTTGTAACGAAGGAACAACCAACACAATCATTTATCCGGGATCCGTCAGTAAAAATTAATTAATGATTTGGATATCGGGATAAAAGTTCACTAAAACGAAGTCTATAAACAAAAGCTGGTGTAAAATTCTTAAAACAGCGGCTCAGACTTATATCAAACATGGGACGTCGCATAATCCACGGTGGAGTGGTGGTATACTCCAGTGTGCGGACTGATGGTAGATGTATATCCAGCTCAGAGAGCAGTTCACGAAACCGCACACCTGCTGGACGAGTTCTCCGTGGATTTTCACTGTATCGGCCGTAAAGAGACGAATGATGGAAAGAGTCGTAAGAGATGTGCTCAGGCTGCGAGCGGAGCTTAACAGCATATGAGCACAACAAAATATGACGTCGCCGATACAGTGATGGTTCTCCTGCTTCACAATACAGGCTCGCTATCCGACTGGTTCGGAAGGCCCCTGTAGCGAGTCGTATCCCATGGTGATGTACAGTATCTAAAAGACGTAATTTAGAGTTATTTGCTGAGCCATAAATAAAACACCCATAATCCAGCTTTGATCGAATAAGAGCTCGGTAAAGGCGTAAAAGCACTGTACGGTCTGCACCCCATCGGACCCCTGACAAAAGGCGTAAGATGTTTAAGGATTTCTCGCAACGCCTTCTCAAATCACGTATATGCGCCTCCCACGTTAACTTATAATCAAAGATAAGGCCCAAGAATCTCGCAGTGTCTGTATATTGCAATTCCACTCCATTCAGACGCAATTCGGGATGTGGATGTAGTCCACGTTGGTTGTAAAAGTGGACACACTGCGTCTTCTGAGTGGAGAATTTAAAGCCATTGCGAACAGCCCATTCTGATAGTACGTTGATGACCAGCTGCAAATGTCGACCGATGGACGGAAGATATCGGGAGCTGTAATATAAACTGAAGTCATCAACGTACAACAGAGAAGATACTCGGTTACCCACACAGTGGGCAATTCCATTGATCGCAATGCAGAAAAGAAGAACGCTTGATACAGAACCCTGCGGAACGCCGTTTTCTTGGAGGTGTTCGTTAGAAAGTGTGGTGCCTACTCGAACTCGGAAATACCGCTCTGCCATGAACTTCGCAATAAATGTTGGTAGACTACCACGAAGTCCCCAGTCATGCAGAGTTTGCAGAATGCCATACCGCCATGTGGTATCGTAAGCCTTTTCTAGATCAAAGAAGACCGCCACAAGATGTTCCTTCTTGAGGAAAGCATCTCTAATGGCGGTCTCTAGCCGAACAAGATGGTCTACGGCGGATCTGTGCTTACGAAAACCACATTGGATGTTAGATAATCGGTTTTCCGATTCCAGTACCCACATCAGGCGTTTGCTTATCATTCTTTCCATAACCTTGCATACGCAGCTGGTGAGAGAAATTGGTCTGTAGCTTCCAGACAAAGAAGGATCCTTTCCTGGTTTCTGGACGGGGATTACAATGGCGGAACGCCAAGCAGATGGGAACACTCCCTCAGTCCAGATTCTGTTATACATTCCCAGAAGAAAGGATTTTCCAGCAGGCGGAAGATGGCGAAGCATTTGGTTATGGATGTTATCAGGACCAGGGGAGGTGTCAGGGGATGTGCCTAGTGCCGCCTCCAGCTCCTCGGATGTGAACGGTGTATTGTAGTACTCTGTATTATCTGATATAAAATTGAGGTTTCGTTTTTCCGCAGCATCTTTGATTTTCAGAAATTCCGGGTCATAATTATTTGAGCTGCTAATCTGTGCGAACGAGGTAGCGAATATTTCTGCAATTTCTATTGGACTGGTGGTCGTTAATCCATTGCTCATTATTCCCGGAATTACAGAACTACGTTTCCCCATTATTCGGCGGACTTTGTCCCATACGATGTTAGATGGGACATTCCTTTTCATTGAATTGACGTAGTTTGTCCAGGACGTCTTCTTAGCATCGCATACAGTGCGACGAGCTTTTGCTCGAAGACGTTTAAACTGGACAAAATATTCTTGGGTCGGATGGCGCTCAAATTGGCGTAAGGCACATCGGCGGTCTCGTATTGCATCTCTGCAGGCATCCGACCACCAGGGGACAGAGAAGCGTTTTGGCCTGCAGGACGACCGGGGGATAGATAATTCCGCTGACTTGATAACCATATTTGAGAAATGGTCTACTTCGGAGTCCACACTTTCATGTCCGTTATCTTCGAATGATATGGACTCCGAAAATCCGACCCAGTCCGCCTTTTTAATAACCCAGTTTGGAGATCGAGATTCCGCAGGACGTAAAGCGGACATACGCATTCGGATGGGGTAGTGGTCACTACCATGTAGGTCGTGAATCACAGACCATTCGAAATGCGTGGACAAAACTGGGCTACAAATGGAGATATCTATCATGGAGTATGTACCATAAGCCAAGGAAAGGTGTGTTGCTTCCCCTGAATTCAGGGTAACAAGATTTAGACGGGTACATACCTCTGCTATTTTATTTCCTCTGTCGTCATCGGAATTTGAGCCCCAAGAGTGGTGGGATGCATTGAAATCCCCCACCAAGAGATATGGTGCAGGTACCTGTGAAAGAATATGTTGAATTTCAAGTACTGTAAAGGGTGTATCTGGGGGCATATAAACGGAGACTATTGAAAACTGTATGGTAGGTAAGGTTACTCTGGCAGCTATGCATTGATGAGGACTGTTAATGTTTAGAACAGAGGAAAAGATATTCTGGCGGAGAAGGAGGGCACAACCTCCGTTAGCACGAATACCGGCAAGATGGTCATACCGGTAAACATTGTATCCTGAGATTTTCAGGGAATGTTCAGGTCGGAGGTGTGTCTCCTGTAGACATAAAATAGCAGGGTTCTCACGATAGATCAATTGCTGTAGTTCTGCATATCTGCTGCGTACACCGTTCACATTCCATTGTATGATATCAGTCATTATGTGGATCTAAATTATCATGGTGGTTTGACGGGTGATTTTCTCTTCTTATCTTTTCTAATATTTCGTGCCGTTGACTGAGACTGCTTGGTCTTCGACCGTGGGGATTCGCTCGCAGATCGCCGCACGCCCGATCGTGATCTTGATCGAGACCGTGATCTCGACCCGTCACCAGAACAGGGAGCGCGACGTCGCGGCGATCTACCAGGCGTAGAGTCTTTCTCTGTCGCCACGGTAATAATCTTTTTTGGAATATAAGGCCTTATGTCAAGGCCACACGAGTCGTCTGACTCAGCAGTCTGAGTGGCAACGTCTACATACGTCTGGGTTGCGCTTTCAATACGCTTCCCAGGTATACTAACAAGAGGTGGCGTTTGCGTAAATACATCTATTGCTTGTGTTGCCTTTTGCAAAACTGCTGCATAGGACTTTTCCGTCGCCTTTTTCTGTTGATCTAAAATACGCTTACGCGCCTCGAAAAACGTAATATTTTCTCGGACTCTCAGTTCTTGGATAACCTTCTCTACCATATACTTCGGGCAATTTTTAGAATTGGAGGCGTGGTCCCCAGCACAATTCACACAGTGCTCGGCGCTGGCACACGGGGATTCCCCATGGTCAGAACCGCCGCACCTTGCACATACGATGTTGTTTGTGCAACGTTTTTGCGTATGTCCGAACCGTTGGCACCTAAAGCACCGCATTGGGTTCGGCACATACGCACGAACTGGGACACGCTCGTACCCGACAAGGATGTACTCTGGTAGGACAGGCTTTTCGAAGGTCAAAAAGACAGTGCTCAGCGGAACAGTCTGTCCGTCCCGCTTACGTAATAAACGGTAAGCCTTGGACACAGACTGTTCCGCCAGTTCTAGTTGGATCTCTTCATCAGACATACCGTCCAGAGAATCCGTATGCACTACTCCCCGCGTGGTGTTTAGCGAGGAGTGCCGTTCGACTTTAATAGGGTAAGACCCTAGCAACTTCGCTTTCAACAGCGTCTCACTCTGTTTTGGAGATACCGTCTCGACGAGGAGACTACCGTTGCGTAGGCGAGTTGCATTTTTGACCTTCCCAACGAGTCCGTCGAGTGCGCGTCTCACGTAAAATGGACTAATGTTTTTCATTGTCTTTTCTGTTCCGTCCAAGGTGATACTGATGAACTTCGGAGGCGGCACTTTGACAGTTACTTTCTCAGGGTCCAAGTCCATAGCAATTTTCGTCAAAATTTGACCACCAGTCGTATCAATTCCTGTCTTCTGTTTTTTATTATTTTTTTCTGAGGGAGGAGAAGAGGAGCGCGAAGAGGCCATTTTGAACTGCCCCCCCCTACGGAACTGTCGGCGTCAGCCTGCCACCGGGGGGGCGAAAGAAAAAGACACCTAAAAATTCTTCGCGGTCTGTGCCGGCCGTGGGGACCCCCCCACAGCCCGATCCCAAGCAACCCACTTCACGCAAGTTACCCTTCAAACTGGTCATTACACACCTAATGGCAAGTCTTACACCAGAGGCGTGTCGCAGTTTTATGCCCCTACCACGGGGATAACAGCCCGTGGCTCCCCACTCTACACCGAATACAAGTGCCAGACTACTGCGGCTAACTCCGACCGACCCTCCCAAAGCCGGAGCAATCCGAGACCGCACGCAGCTTCAGGGGACTTGTGGTTGATTACACTGCGACACCCATACGTCAGCGGTAACACATCGGAGCGATATATCCGCCCCGGCGAGCAGAGTCGGTCACCGGGACGTTTAAGTCGCTCCGGACCCCCATTGGGGTTCTACGTGAGTGTACATGACTACTGGTCCGGGCTCCGCACCTAGACTTGCATATAGGGGCAGTATGAAGGGTCCACTATTGCTTCGTTGCTGGGCGCCCTGTCGGGCCACACAAGTTGGAAGTCGCGCTCGAAACCGTGGGACAGGGCCACGGAGATAGGAAAGATCCCCGCTGGTGAGACGGGAGTTATAAACCTAAGAAACTTAACCTAATAATAGATATAAGAATTAGAAGGGGAAGAAGAATAAAGCCTCATCAGGCATTGTTAACAAATCCCGTCATGGTGGCGGACGTGGCAAGAACAAAAACAGCGGGGATGGAGAGGTGAAAATGGCTGTGATGATGTGGTGGGCGTTCCGCATGCAATGGCGGCCGGCAGAGAGAAATAGTGATGAAAAAGAAGAGAGAACGAAGAGGAGTGGATAGTGATAGGACGAAAAATGGCCGAAAAGAAGAGCACGAGAGCCACCATTGCACCCCCCGGTCACCACTTGGAGGAACCCACCTCGACCGGTCATGGGTTGGGGATCGTTTTAGTTTCCTTGGGAATATGGGGAATCCATGATTATATCCTTCCTCGGGGCGAGGGCTTCACATTTCAGATTGAAATGAGTCAGTTCAACAGCAAATCTTCAAGCGGCAACTACATCCAGCTAAACGCTCGGCGGAACGGAGCTTTGGAAACGTGCTCGTGAAGGAGTGTAAGCAGGAGGTCGACTTAATTATAGACAGTTGAATTTGAAGTCATCAGCTAGCGTGTGTAGCAAAGACTTTTTAAATATGGAATTTTCCCTAGGCAATAACGTATTCTTAGGAACTGAGGTGTGTGGAATTTTAGGAAAATATAACTTACAGACACATCAAACGGCAGAAGTGTACAAAGTGGAAATGTGTAAAGGCGTCGCAGTTGTACATATGAAGCAGCATCAAATGACAGACGACATAAAATTAAACTTGAAAATTTATAATTCTGATGATAAAGTGAAGCAACTCAGGTTTGAGAGAGCTGATGGATGTATGGAAGATGTTGTACTAACAAGGAGTGAAAGAGTAGATCTTAGATCTTTTGGAAATAATGGAGATTTTTTATGTAGTCACGTCACATGCTCCTGAAGCCGTCTTAATGGAGAAAGAATTTTCTGAATGTAATATGATTATAACAACCTGGAAGTTGGAAGATAGGAATGAACGTATTAGTGCGGGTCTGGTGGCTGATCATTTTAATCGTCGTACTGAAACTGACGGCGGCGCTTCAAGTGATATCGGCGGTGTTAACATCTAAGCGATTTTTCGCCACCAAAAGTATTATCTTCTCAATTTTTTCATACCGTTCCGTGTAAACCGAGAACGTGTGAAACCCGACAGTGCACGGTTATAAAATTCGTGTTACACAAAAGAGTCTATGCATCATATTGAAGAGTTGGATGGTGAAAAGCAATGGGTGATTTGTAACAAACCCCGTACATGGAATTCAACTATTGATTTCAGAATATGTAATAAAAAGTGCAAAGTGTATGAACAATGTAACAGTACTAAAAAACAACATAGTTATGAAATCGTAAGTTATAAAGACAGCGATATTGAAGGGAAAGTAGAGAACTTGTAACAACACGCATGGCTCAGCATGAGGTCCAACTTGAGAGAACTTGTAATAACACACATGGCTCAGCATGAGGTCCAACTTGAGAGAACTTGTAATAACACGCATGGCTCAGCAAGAGGTCCAACTTGTGAGTACTTGTAATAACACGCATGGCTCAGCATGAGGTCCAACTTGAGAGAACTTGTAATAACACGCATGCCTCAGCATGAGGTCCAACTTGTGAGAACTTGTATTCGTGAACGGTGCGCACGCGTGTTTAATTTCAGCAAAAGGTGTGGGAGGAGTTACAATCTTCTGCAGACGAATGACATTCATTGCCGTGTTGTATTAGCTGTAATTAATGTCAGAAAGTATATTGTGGGAATTATAAAGGGGCGTGTACTTATATATTAAATAAAGCTACAATAGCTCGAGGTGGTTTACTTTTACTAGTATTCAGGAGTAAACAGCATTCAACAGGATTCATCATGTCGAAGGTTTTCAATTGTGCTTTGCTCCGAAGAGGAAATTCCTAAGAAAGTTAATCAAATCATATTCAAAACCCAGGAATTTGATGACAATATATGGCGATAATCAACTTCATGAAGAAACATCGCACGTGTACTTGTGTGGTACACCAGCCTTAAGCTTCATAGGGGACGTTGACCATGCCGAGGCCTCGCATGCGGAGATGTGCGACGGTCGGTATCATAGTTTCTGCTGCAGCGACCCAAGGAGTGAAGGATTACAAAGCTGGGGACATCCTTGCAGCGATGGCTCTGCAACATACAAAAGCGTTGGGGATAAGGTGTGTACAATAAGCCGCATTGGCCGAGTGGTCGAAGGTGACTGAGTTAAGTTCAGTTCTCTATGTAGAGGCATGGGTTCGAATCCCACATGCGGAATTTCAATATTTTATTGTTGTAGGATTCGAATCCAACCTGTTGAAAAAGTAATAATTTTTTCAATTTTTAATTGTTACAGATGTCGACTCCAGACCAGAATGTGGACCAGTCTTCAAGCAGTAGTGAACAGTATTTGCAGACAGAGGAAGAACTGCGCGGTCCAGCCCTGCATGCTGACGAGAGAGAAAATCTTTGCGTGTGTTGCGGCGATGATTGCCTACCACTATTCGTCAAAACACTAATCCCACTTATAACATTAGACTGATTAATTGTAACATTCAGCGTGTGTTCTTTTTGCGCTCGGCAAAGTGTTCAATAGACATTTTATGTGTGTGCATAGTCTGTGTTTTGTATAGCGTGTTTTGTGAGGTTTTGCTGTTTTTTTTATAATATGTGTGTGTGTGGTTTGCAGTTATTATAGTTTCTGTGTGTGTGCGTGCGTAGTCCGTGTTTGTAGTTATTTTAAAAATAAAGTTCAATATTTGAAGTATTATTGGTGTTATTCATAGAAAAAGAAACTGTTTTCCCGTTATGTAACCCTATACTACACCTTACATGGGAACAGTTTTCATAATTAGGAGTCTAGGGTGGGTGAATGGGTAACCTTTCCATCCCAGACCTTAAGTGGGAAAAAATTTAATGTGATCATATTAGGAACGGGAGTATGCACTTGAGGAAAATTAAGGAAAAAAAAAAAGAAAAACAATTGAGATATAGTTAAATAATCTTACATTTATTGCATAACATTATTAACCACAAAGAAATGTTTGCCTGTAAACAAAAACTGAAATGCTCCACAATAATTATTCATTAGTATTAGTATTTAGCCATTTCTTTAGAATTTTTACGTTTTGCAGATCACATTTCATATTATTCAAGTCATGGTACATGCAATATGCTTCTGTTGGGAAAGTTATCTGCAATGCTGCTAAGTTTGGACAACCCAAGTCATCCATATTCCAAATCATTAAATTTTTTATGTATTTCTCTAAGAACAGTTTCTCTTGCACACCTTTAACGTACACTGCGGTATATTTAGTAAGACTTTTCTCAAGAAGTGATGGTAACTCTGAATATTGGATAAATATCTCTCCATTTGTAACGAAGGAACATCCAACACAATCATTTATCCGGGATCCGTATGTAAAAACTAATGAATAATTTGGATATCGTGATAAAAGTTCACTAAAACGTAGTCTATAAACAATAGCTGATGTACAATTCTTAGAACATCGGCTCAGACTTACATCAAACATGGGACGTCGCATAATCCACGGTGGAGAGGTGGTATACTCCAATGTGCGAACTGATGGTACCTGTATATCCAGCTCACGAAACCGCACACCTGCTGGACGAAATCTCCGTGAATTTTCTCTGTATCCGCCGTAAAGAGACGAATGATGGAAAGAGTCGTAAGAATTGTGCTCAGGCTGCGAGCGGAGCTTAACTGCATATGAGCACAAGACATTACGTCACCGATACAGTGATGGTTCTCCTGCTTCACAATAAAGACTTGCTATCCGACTGGTTTGGAAGGCCCCTGTAAAAAGTCGTATCCCATGGTGATGGATAGTATCTAAAAGACGTAATTTAGATTTATTTGCTGAGCCATAAATAAAACAGCCATAATCCAGCTTTGATCGTATAAGAGCTCGGTAAAGGCGTAAAAGCACTATGCGGTCTGCACCCCAGCGAACCCCTGACAAAAGGTGTAACATGTTTAACGATTTTTCGCAATGCCTTCTCAAATCACGTATATGCGCCTCCCACGTTAATTTATAATCAAAGATAAGGCCCAAAAACCCGCAATGTCTGTATATTGCAACTCCACTCCATTAAGACGCAGTTCAGGATTTAAAGATCTCGAAAATAAACAAATTTCCCATGCTGAAATTGTAAAACAGAGTGAAGAGGATGGTTTAGAATATATTGCACGTTACACTGCCAAGAAGTTTAAAGATAATTATCCGTATCTGGGAACTCCACGCACAAAATTCACATAGAACATACAGTTACATCCTGGTTAGACATCTTTCTTTACGGAGGCCTTACTTCACCTTCTGAAACCTGACTAAAAGAATTCAATAATATTGTGTCCTCATTCAAATTATTTCATAAAAACAATGTTCCACGCAGGAAATATGTTTTAAAAAGAACCATAGACTTCGTAACTTTAAGTGTACAACATATCCCTTCAAAGGTACTTGAAACAGCTATAAAAACTATCTTCTTCGTAAGGATCAAATATCCAAATTCCATCACTGAAGCATACAAGAGGAAGAGGTTAGGACTGCCTGATAATGCAGAAGCCAGACAGATTAATAAAAAGTACAAGAAAATAATTAATTAACAAGTAAGTAATTCACTTGTATGCCTTTTCAATGTAATATTTTTAAAGTCTATGGTAGTTAAACAAGCATTTCTTTACGACAGAGTAGAAGAAACCATTTCAAAAATTAATGTTCATATTATGTTACAACATTACAAATTGAAGATCACTTTATTGAAATTCATGGCATCACTGAATTTCAGGATGGCAAAAATATCCTAAAAAGGACGGCTGAAAATATTTCAATAGGCCTACATATGCATCAAAGATATTCTTACTGATATTTTCGAAGCTACAGTGAAAACCAGACAGAGTAAACATACGTATGCACTCGTAAGTATTTTATAACCACGTATAAATATCACATTACAAGTTATAATGTGCATTACTTTAAATTTAATTTTAGATACCAGCTGATCACTACATACAGTGTCTACACCAAAATAAAGGGAATCAATCACTGCACTCACACACCTATTGGCACTTATGACAGAAATGGTCGCACCCAACAGTCCAGTGGTCAAGGGGGAAGGGGGTGGGGGACCCTCCAGGGAGACCCTACGCAGAGGCGGATCCCGGCGAATCCGTGTGACGTCGGATACATTTCTTCCTTAGTATAATAGCGGCGTACGTACACTTTATGCAAAAGCGGTATAAGTCGAAGAAAAAATTCATTTTTTCGTTATAATGCCAATATGGCGCCCAGCATTTCTCGAGGCACTCCCAAGATGGCGGAAGTGTTTTTCTCGACGCACTCCCAATTCATGCGTGCAATACCGGCGTAAGTACACTTTATGCGAAAGCGGTGCGCGTCGAGCATGCAAGTTTTGACAAGTTCGGAAAAAAGTTGGCCGTCATCGGCGGATCCGTGTTAAGTACGAGAGCGTAATCCGGCTGAAACCTGGACCCCACACTGAGCACGCAAGTTCTGACAACTCGTACCGATATGGCTGCCATTGGCTGATCCGTGTGGCGTCACTAACGAGAACGCGGTCTATTTCTAATTAAACTCGGACCACACGCTGAGCACGCAAGTCCTACCGATGTGGCTGCTGTCTTCAATCGAAATGAAACTTGTGCCCAGTTCGTACAAAGATGGCGACCATTGGCGGATCCGCGTGACGTCACTGAGAGCGCTGAGCATGCAAGTACTGACAAGTCTCACGAATATGACCGCTGTCCCCCCATTCGAAATGCAAGTTGCGACAAGTTCGAAAAAAAAAGATGACCGCCATGAGCGGATCCGTGTGACGTCGCTAACGAGAGCGCGGTCTATTCCTAAATTAAAACCTGGACCACACGCTGAGTATTCAAGTTCTCACAAGTCCTACGACTCTACAGCATTTTCTTCCGAATGACTTTCCTCTCCAAGCTCTTCCAGCGTGTGTTATTCGCGGCAATCGCGAGATTGAGTACTCCAAATATGACCGACCTTACCTCTAGCGTGTCTCACTGCACTCTGCACCTTTTCTAGCAGCGCGGTCAAACTTAAGAGCGTGCCACAAATGTTGGCTGCCTTTCTCGCGACACTCCCAATATGGCGGACACGCGTGTTACTCGCGGCACTCCCAAGATGGAGAACTCCAAATATGACCGACCTTACCTCTAGCGTGCCTCAAATTTTGCCCGCCTTTCTCGCGACTCCCCCAATATGGCGGCCTCGGCTGAAAGCCTTTCTTCTCGAGGCACTTCCAACACGTCTCATTTTAACTCTACACCGTTTCCCTTACATCGGATACAGACCATGCGTGCATGACGCCTCGCAGCAGTTCTGTATATTTAAATTTTTTCTCGCGACACTTCCAACCAATTAGGATGTCGTATAATTATAGCAAACAAGCTGCAACCAATAGAAATTGAGCATGAGCTGCATCAATTCAAATTTGACCATTGTGAAGTTTGATTATAGTGGGGGTAAGTAATATAAATTGTAGGGTATATTGTAAAATACGTTATTCTGTTTCTTAAATCTACTAGTTACAATGTCTGGAACTAACAAGA
Source organism: Periplaneta americana (assembly GCF_040183065.1). Classification (NCBI taxonomy): domain Eukaryota; kingdom Metazoa; phylum Arthropoda; class Insecta; order Blattodea; family Blattidae; genus Periplaneta; species Periplaneta americana. Next base: position 203,282,469 of record NC_091117.1, on the reverse strand, counting down.
AACCGCGCCGAAACCTGCGCCAGTAGCAGAGACTGAGAATAGATTGAATCAAGTCAACGAAGAAAAGTGGCTTAACTCGTTGGTGGCAGGAATATTTGACGATGATTCTACTTCGTTTCAGCAACGTCAACCTCTCCAAATTATGGAATATCAGAACGAGCATTCTCAGACGTTGGAACAACGTCAGCTGTTTCAACAGCTGACGGCAGATGAATCTACTCCTACAGATGAGTATCCGCCTGCTTATGCAGCAAGAAGGCCGCTTGACGATATTTCATCAACATTTAACAAGTTATCCAAAGTTATCCTAAATCGAGCAGGATGTTGCAGAGCCTTCATCTAGGAGTCGAATATCCAATCGTCGGCGCGGGAGTAGCAACGACGAGATACGGAAGACGTGTATCGTCTGCGACCTCGCCGATGGCAGTTGTGTCTTTCTACCCGCAAGATTTGCCCAGAGGAGTGATAACCACCTTGCAGAACTAAACCGAACTCAGCACAGTATTATATATCGTGGTCTGGAAACAAATATGTATAATGTGACCTATCATTATGTTGAATGTGTACCTTGTGCTAATGTACAAGTGCAGTGAAGTTTGTTTTTTTTTTATTTATGTGTAACTAAACATCATATTCACATAATCATGGGTTGGTAGTAGTAGGGTTTAAGAAGGGCGCGTCAGCTACTATGGCTATTTGCGCCCTTATCTAAAATTCTTAATGTAACAAATGCATAAATAATATAATAATCAGAGTGCTAAAAGAACTAAAAAGCGTTGTCACGATAAAACGAGGCACACAAATGCAGTATACATAAGGTGATTTCTACAGAATCATAAAAGTGAGCAATTCTACCACACTAGGTGGTATTCAAGACGAACAAATAAAACAATAAAACTAAGGCCACCGAGGATAACTTGTCAATCATATTTTAAAACCATAAAATTTTATAAAATATTCGGATGTATAAAGTCCGAAATGTCAACAATGTAAAATCAAATATAAAACAACAAATGTAACCTCCGGATGTAAAGGGTCCGGAGGATGAGTAAAACGGATCAATAAAAAACTAAATCACCTTATCCAAACCTGTATTTGATAGAAATCTCAGAACTGCATTTGCACAGTTAAAATCATTTCCAAGAGCGCCACGTAATGTCGGCCGAATTCCATAGTGCCTCCGTGCATGGTCATATTTCCTGCAACGCAATAAAAAGTGTTCCACCGTAAGTGGAACATGGCACATATCGCACTCCGGCTGAGGTTCGCCACGTAGGAGATGGCCGTGTGTCAGATGACAATGGCCAATCCTCAACCAGGTGAGTAAAACCTCCTCGTGTCGCGACGCTCTTGTAGACGAATCCCAAACTCTAACAGTATTCTTTATATTTCGTAATCTGTTTCCCTCTTGTGCAGACCATTCTCCTTCCCATTGCCACCAAATTTTAGATTTCAAGTAGTTTCGAATGTCCTGCCACCTCTCGCGCCAATATACCAGAGAGCCATCCTGTGCGCCAGCCCTGGCTGCAGCATCCGCGGCCTCATTTCCTGCAATCCCTACATGGCCAGGAATCCACACTACTCCAATTTCATAATCAGAGCAAAGGAGAGTATGGAGCAGCTGCTGAGTTCTTAAGACAAGCGGATCATCACAATTAAAAGACTGCAAGGACTGGATGGCACTTAAAGAGTCGGAACAGATAAGGAATCTGCCCCGAGGTTGCCTAATTAAAAACAATAAAACTCTGTAAAAAGCATAGAGTTCAGCTTAGTCTGTATTTAAATATCTCTCCATTTGTAACGAAGGAACAACCAACACAATCATTTATCCGGGATCCGTCAGTAAAAATTAATTAATGATTTGGATATCGGGATAAAAGTTCACTAAAACGAAGTCTATAAACAAAAGCTGGTGTAAAATTCTTAAAACAGCGGCTCAGACTTATATCAAACATGGGACGTCGCATAATCCACGGTGGAGTGGTGGTATACTCCAGTGTGCGGACTGATGGTAGATGTATATCCAGCTCAGAGAGCAGTTCACGAAACCGCACACCTGCTGGACGAGTTCTCCGTGGATTTTCACTGTATCGGCCGTAAAGAGACGAATGATGGAAAGAGTCGTAAGAGATGTGCTCAGGCTGCGAGCGGAGCTTAACAGCATATGAGCACAACAAAATATGACGTCGCCGATACAGTGATGGTTCTCCTGCTTCACAATACAGGCTCGCTATCCGACTGGTTCGGAAGGCCCCTGTAGCGAGTCGTATCCCATGGTGATGTACAGTATCTAAAAGACGTAATTTAGAGTTATTTGCTGAGCCATAAATAAAACACCCATAATCCAGCTTTGATCGAATAAGAGCTCGGTAAAGGCGTAAAAGCACTGTACGGTCTGCACCCCATCGGACCCCTGACAAAAGGCGTAAGATGTTTAAGGATTTCTCGCAACGCCTTCTCAAATCACGTATATGCGCCTCCCACGTTAACTTATAATCAAAGATAAGGCCCAAGAATCTCGCAGTGTCTGTATATTGCAATTCCACTCCATTCAGACGCAATTCGGGATGTGGATGTAGTCCACGTTGGTTGTAAAAGTGGACACACTGCGTCTTCTGAGTGGAGAATTTAAAGCCATTGCGAACAGCCCATTCTGATAGTACGTTGATGACCAGCTGCAAATGTCGACCGATGGACGGAAGATATCGGGAGCTGTAATATAAACTGAAGTCATCAACGTACAACAGAGAAGATACTCGGTTACCCACACAGTGGGCAATTCCATTGATCGCAATGCAGAAAAGAAGAACGCTTGATACAGAACCCTGCGGAACGCCGTTTTCTTGGAGGTGTTCGTTAGAAAGTGTGGTGCCTACTCGAACTCGGAAATACCGCTCTGCCATGAACTTCGCAATAAATGTTGGTAGACTACCACGAAGTCCCCAGTCATGCAGAGTTTGCAGAATGCCATACCGCCATGTGGTATCGTAAGCCTTTTCTAGATCAAAGAAGACCGCCACAAGATGTTCCTTCTTGAGGAAAGCATCTCTAATGGCGGTCTCTAGCCGAACAAGATGGTCTACGGCGGATCTGTGCTTACGAAAACCACATTGGATGTTAGATAATCGGTTTTCCGATTCCAGTACCCACATCAGGCGTTTGCTTATCATTCTTTCCATAACCTTGCATACGCAGCTGGTGAGAGAAATTGGTCTGTAGCTTCCAGACAAAGAAGGATCCTTTCCTGGTTTCTGGACGGGGATTACAATGGCGGAACGCCAAGCAGATGGGAACACTCCCTCAGTCCAGATTCTGTTATACATTCCCAGAAGAAAGGATTTTCCAGCAGGCGGAAGATGGCGAAGCATTTGGTTATGGATGTTATCAGGACCAGGGGAGGTGTCAGGGGATGTGCCTAGTGCCGCCTCCAGCTCCTCGGATGTGAACGGTGTATTGTAGTACTCTGTATTATCTGATATAAAATTGAGGTTTCGTTTTTCCGCAGCATCTTTGATTTTCAGAAATTCCGGGCCATAATTATTTGAGCTGCTAATCTGTGCGAACGAGGTAGCGAATATTTCTGCAATTTCTATTGGACTGGTGGTCGTTAATCCATTGCTCATTATTCCCGGAATTACAGAACTACGTTTCCCCATTATTCGGCGGACTTTGTCCCATACGATGTTAGATGGGACATTCCTTTTCATTGAATTGACGTAGTTTGTCCAGGACGTCTTCTTAGCATCGCATACAGTGCGACGAGCTTTTGCTCGAAGACGTTTAAACTGGACAAAATTTTCTTGGGTCGGATGGCGCTCAAATTGGCGTAAGGCACATCGGCGGTCTCGTATTGCATCTCTACAGGCATCCGACCACCAGGGGACAGAGAAGCGTTTTGGCCTGCAGGACGACCGGGGGATAGATAATTCCGCTGACTTGATAACCATATTTGAGAAATGGTCTACTTCGGAGTCCACACTTTCATGTCCGTTATCTTCGAATGATATGGACTCCGAAAATCCGACCCAGTCCGCCTTTTTAATAACCCAGTTTGGAGATCGAGATTCCGCAGGACGTAAAGCGGACATACGCATTCGGATGGGGTAGTGGTCACTACCATGTAGGTCGTGAATCACAGACCATTCGAAATGCGTGGACAAAACTGGGCTACAAATGGAGATATCTATCATGGAGTATGTACCATAAGCCAAGGAAAGGTGTGTTGCTTCCCCTGAATTCAGGGTAACAAGATTTAGACGGGTACATACCTCTGCTATTTTATTTCCTCTGTCGTCATCGGAATTTGAGCCCCAAGAGTGGTGGGATGCATTGAAATCCCCCACCAAGAGATATGGTGCAGGTACCTGTGAAAGAATATGTTGAATTTCAAGTACTGTAAAGGATGTATCTGGGGGCATATAAACGGAGACTATTGAAAACTGTATGGTAGGTAAGGTTACTCTGGCAGCTATGCATTGATGAGGACTGTTAATGTTTAGAACAGAGGAAAAGATATTCTGGCGGAGAAGGAGGGCACAACCTCCGTTAGCACGAATACCGGCAAGATGGTCATACCGGTAAACATTGTATCCTGAGATTTTCAGGGAATGTTCAGGTCGGAGGTGTGTCTCCTGTAGACATAAAATAGCAGGGTTCTCACGATAGATCAATTGCTGTAGTTCTGCATATCTGCTGCGTACACCGTTCACATTCCATTGTATGATATCAGTCATTATGTGGATCTAAATTATCATGGTGGTTTGACGGGTGATTTTCTCTTCTTATCTTTTCTAATATTTCGTGCCGTTGACTGAGACTGCTTGGTCTTCGACCGTGGGGATTCGCTCGCAGATCGCCGCACGCCCGATCGTGATCTTGATCGAGACCGTGATCTCGACCCGTCACCAGAACAGGGAGCGCGACGTCGCGGCGATCTACCAGGCGTAGAGTCTTTCTCTGTCGCCACGGTAATAATCTTTTTTGGAATATAAGGCCTTATGTCAAGGCCACACGAGTCGTCTGACTCAGCAGTCTGAGTGGCAACGTCTACATACGTCTGGGTTGCGCTTTCAATACGCTTCCCAGGTATACTAACAAGAGGTGGCGTTTGCGTAAATACATCTATTGCTTGTGTTGCCTTTTGCAAAACTGCTGCATAGGACTTTTCCGTCGCCTTTTTCTGTTGATCTAAAATACGCTTACGCGCCTCGAAAAACGTAATATTTTCTCGGACTCTCAGTTCTTGGATAACCTTCTCTACCATATACTTCGGGCAATTTTTAGAATTGGAGGCGTGGTCCCCAGCACAATTCACACAGTGCTCGGCGCTGGCACACGGGGATTCCCCATGGTCAGAACCGCCGCACCTTGCACATACGATGTTGTTTGTGCAACGTTTTTGCGTATGTCCGAACCGTTGGCACCTAAAGCACCGCATTGGGTTCGGCACATACGCACGAACTGGGACACGCTCGTACCCGACAAGGATGTACTCTGGTAGGACAGGCTTTTCGAAGGTCAAAAAGACAGTGCTCAGCGGAACAGTCTGTCCGTCCCGCTTACGTAATAAACGGTAAGCCTTGGACACAGACTGTTCCGCCAGTTCTAGTTGGATCTCTTCATCAGACATACCGTCCAGAGAATCCGTATGCACTACTCCCCGCGTGGTGTTTAGCGAGGAGTGCCGTTCGACTTTAATAGGGTAAGACCCTAGCAACTTCGCTTTCAACAGCGTCTCACTGTTTTGGAGATACCGTCTCGACGAGGAGACTACCGTTGCGTAGGCGAGTTGCATTTTTGACCTTCCCAACGAGTCCGTCGAGTGCGCGTCTCACGTAAAATGGACTAATGTTTTTCATTGTCTTTTCTGTTCCGTCCAAGGTGATACTGATGAACTTCGGAGGCGGCACTTTGACAGTTACTTTCTCAGGGTCCAAGTCCATAGCAATTTTCGTCAAAATTTGACCACCAGTCGTATCAATTCCTGTCTTCTGTTTTTTATTATTTTTTTCTGAGGGAGGAGAAGAGGAGCGCGAAGAGGCCATTTTGAACTGCCCCCCCCTACGGAACTGTCGGCGTCAGCCTGCCACCGGGGGGGCGAAAGAAAAAGACACCTAAAAATTCTTCGCGGTCTGTGCCGGCCGTGGGGACCCCCCCACAGCCCGATCCCAAGCAACCCACTTCACGCAAGTTACCCTTCAAACTGGTCATTACACACCTAATGGCAAGTCTTACACCAGAGGCGTGTCGCAGTTTTATGCCCCTACCACGGGGATAACAGCCCGTGGCTCCCCACTCTACACCGAATACAAGTGCCAGACTACTGCGGCTAACTCCGACCGACCCTCCCAAAGCCGGAGCAATCCGAGACCGCACGCAGCTTCAGGGGACTTGTGGTTGATTACACTGCGACACCCATACGTCAGCGGTAACACATCGGAGCGATATATCCGCCCCGGCGAGCAGAGTCGGTCACCGGGACGTTTAAGTCGCTCCGGACCCCCATTGGGGTTCTACGTGAGTGTACATGACTACTGGTCCGGGCTCCGCACCTAGACTTGCATATAGGGGCAGTATGAAGGGTCCACTATTGCTTCGTTGCTGGGCGCCCTGTCGGGCCACACAAGTTGGAAGTCGCGCTCGAAACCGTGGGACAGGGCCACGGAGATAGGAAAGATCCCCGCTGGTGAGACGGGAGTTATAAACCTAAGAAACTTAACCTAATAATAGATATAAGAATTAGAAGGGGAAGAAGAATAAAGCCTCATCAGGCATTGTTAACAAATCCCGTCATGGTGGCGGACGTGGCAAGAACAAAAACAGCGGGGATGGAGAGGTGAAAATGGCTGTGATGATGTGGTGGGCGTTCCGCATGCAATGGCGGCCGGCAGAGAGAAATAGTGATGAAAAAGAAGAGAGAACGAAGAGGAGTGGATAGTGATAGGACGAAAAATGGCCGAAAAGAAGAGCACGAGAGCCACCATTGCACCCCCCGGTCACCACTTGGAGGAACCCACCTCGACCGGTCATGGGTTGGGGATCGTTTTAGTTTCCTTGGGAATATGGGGAATCCATGATTATATCCTTCCTCGGGGCGAGGGCTTCACATTTCAGATTGAAATGAGTCAGTTCAACAGCAAATCTTCAAGCGGCAACTACATCCAGCTAAACGCTCGGCGGAACGGAGCTTTGGAAACGTGCTCGTGAAGGAGTGTAAGCAGGAGGTCGACTTAATTATAGACAGTTGAATTTGAAGTCATCAGCTAGCGTGTGTAGCAAAGACTTTTTAAATATGGAATTTTCCCTAGGCAATAACGTATTCTTAGGAACTGAGGTGTGTGGAATTTTAGGAAAATATAACTTACAGACACATCAAACGGCAGAAGTGTACAAAGTGGAAATGTGTAAAGGCGTCGCAGTTGTACATATGAAGCAGCATCAAATGACAGACGACATAAAATTAAACTTGAAAATTTATAATTCTGATGATAAAGTGAAGCAACTCAGGTTTGAGAGAGCTGATGGATGTATGGAAGATGTTGTACTAACAAGGAGTGAAAGAGTAGATCTTAGATCTTTTGGAAATAATGGAGATTTTTTATGTAGTCACGTCACATGCTCCTGAAGCCGTCTTAATGGAGAAAGAATTTTCTGAATGTAATATGATTATAACAACCTGGAAGTTGGAAGATAGGAATGAACGTATTAGTGCGGGTCTGGTGGCTGATCATTTTAATCGTCGTACTGAAACTGACGGCGGCGCTTCAAGTGATATCGGCGGTGTTAACATCTAAGCGATTTTTCGCCACCAAAAGTATTATCTTCTCAATTTTTTCATACCGTTCCGTGTAAACCGAGAACGTGTGAAACCCGACAGTGCACGGTTATAAAATTCGTGTTACACAAAAGAGTCTATGCATCATATTGAAGAGTTGGATGGTGAAAAGCAATGGGTGATTTGTAACAAACCCCGTACATGGAATTCAACTATTGATTTCAGAATATGTAATAAAAAGTGCAAAGTGTATGAACAATGTAACAGTACTAAAAAACAACATAGTTATGAAATCGTAAGTTATAAAGACAGCGATATTGAAGGGAAAGTAGAGAACTTGTAACAACACGCATGGCTCAGCATGAGGTCCAACTTGAGAGAACTTGTAATAACACGCATGGCTCAGCAAGAGGTCCAACTTGTGAGTACTTGTAATAACACGCATGGCTCAGCATGAGGTCCAACTTGAGAGAACTTGTAATAACACGCATGCCTCAGCATGAGGTCCAACTTGTGAGAACTTGTAATAACACGCATGGCTCGGCATGAGGTCCAACTTGTGAGAACTTGTATTCGTGAACGGTGCGCACGCGTGTTTAATTTCAGCAAAAGGTGTGGGAGGAGTTACAATCTTCTGCAGACGAATGACATTCATTGCCGTGTTGTATTAGCTGTAATTAATGTCAGAAAGTATATTGTGGGAATTATAAAGGGGCGTGTACTTATATATTAAATAAAGCTACAATAGCTCGAGGTGGTTTACTTTTACTAGTATTCAGGAGTAAACAGCATTCAACAGGATTCATCATGTCGAAGGTTTTCAATTGTGCTTTGCTCCGAAGAGGAAATTCCTAAGAAAGTTAATCAAATCATATTCAAAACCCAGGAATTTGATGACAATATATGGCGATAATCAACTTCATGAAGAAACATCGCACGTGTACTTGTGTGGTACACCAGCCTTAAGCTTCATAGGGGACGTTGACCATGCCGAGGCCTCGCATGCGGAGATGTGCGACGGTCGGTATCATAGTTTCTGCTGCAGCGACCCAAGGAGTGAAGGATTACAAAGCTGGGGACATCCTTGCAGCGATGGCTCTGCAACATACAAAAGCGTTGGGGATAAGGTGTGTACAATAAGCCGCATTGGCCGAGTGGTCGAAGGTGACTGAGTTAAGTTCAGTTCTCTATGTAGAGGCATGGGTTCGAATCCCACATGCGGAATTTCAATATTTTATTGTTGTAGGATTCGAATCCAACCTGTTGAAAAAGTAATAATTTTTTCAATTTTTAATTGTTACAGATGTCGACTCCAGACCAGAATGTGGACCAGTCTTCAAGCAGTAGTGAACAGTATTTGCAGACAGAGGAAGAACTGCGCGGTCCAGCCCTGCATGCTGACGAGAGAGAAAATCTTTGCGTGTGTTGCGGCGATGATTGCCTACCACTATTCGTCAAAACACTAATCCCACTTATAACATTAGACTGATTAATTGTAACATTCAGCGTGTGTTCTTTTTGCGCTCGGCAAAGTGTTCAATAGACATTTTATGTGTGTGCATAGTCTGTGTTTTGTATAGCGTGTTTTGTGAGGTTTTGCTGTTTTTTTTATAATATGTGTGTGTGTGGTTTGCAGTTATTATAGTTTCTGTGTGTGTGCGTGCGTAGTCCGTGTTTGTAGTTATTTTAAAAATAAAGTTCAATATTTGAAGTATTATTGGTGTTATTCATAGAAAAAGAAACTGTTTTCCCGTTATGTAACCCTATACTACACCTTACATGGGAACAGTTTTCATAATTAGGAGTCTAGGGTGGGTGAATGGGTAACCTTTCCATCCCAGACCTTAAGTGGGAAAAAATTTAATGTGATCATATTAGGAACGGGAGTATGCACTTGAGGAAAATTAAGGAAAAAAAAAAAGAAAAACAATTGAGATATAGTTAAATAATCTTACATTTATTGCATAACATTATTAACCACAAAGAAATGTTTGCCTGTAAACAAAAACTGAAATGCTCCACAATAATTATTCATTAGTATTAGTATTTAGCCATTTCTTTAGAATTTTTACGTTTTGCAGATCACATTTCATATTATTCAAGTCATGGTACATGCAATATGCTTCTGTTGGGAAAGTTATCTGCAATGCTGCTAAGTTTGGACAACCCAAGTCATCCATATTCCAAATCATTAAATTTTTTATGTATTTCTCTAAGAACAGTTTCTCTTGCACACCTTTAACGTACACTGCGGTATATTTAGTAAGACTTTTCTCAAGAAGTGATGGTAACTCTGAATATTGGATAAATATCTCTCCATTTGTAACGAAGGAACATCCAACACAATCATTTATCCGGGATCCGTATGTAAAAACTAATGAATAATTTGGATATCGTGATAAAAGTTCACTAAAACGTAGTCTATAAACAATAGCTGATGTACAATTCTTAGAACATCGGCTCAGACTTACATCAAACATGGGACGTCGCATAATCCACGGTGGAGAGGTGGTATACTCCAATGTGCGAACTGATGGTACCTGTATATCCAGCTCACGAAACCGCACACCTGCTGGACGAAATCTCCGTGAATTTTCTCTGTATCCGCCGTAAAGAGACGAATGATGGAAAGAGTCGTAAGAATTGTGCTCAGGCTGCGAGCGGAGCTTAACTGCATATGAGCACAAGACATTACGTCACCGATACAGTGATGGTTCTCCTGCTTCACAATAAAGACTTGCTATCCGACTGGTTTGGAAGGCCCCTGTAAAAAGTCGTATCCCATGGTGATGGATAGTATCTAAAAGACGTAATTTAGATTTATTTGCTGAGCCATAAATAAAACAGCCATAATCCAGCTTTGATCGTATAAGAGCTCGGTAAAGGCGTAAAAGCACTATGCGGTCTGCACCCCAGCGAACCCCTGACAAAAGGTGTAACATGTTTAACGATTTTTCGCAATGCCTTCTCAAATCACGTATATGCGCCTCCCACGTTAATTTATAATCAAAGATAAGGCCCAAAAACCCGCAATGTCTGTATATTGCAACTCCACTCCATTAAGACGCAGTTCAGGATTTAAAGATCTCGAAAATAAACAAATTTCCCATGCTGAAATTGTAAAACAGAGTGAAGAGGATGGTTTAGAATATATTGCACGTTACACTGCCAAGAAGTTTAAAGATAATTATCCGTATCTGGGAACTCCACGCACAAAATTCACATAGAACATACAGTTACATCCTGGTTAGACATCTTTCTTTACGGAGGCCTTACTTCACCTTCTGAAACCTGACTAAAAGAATTCAATAATATTGTGTCCTCATTCAAATTATTTCATAAAAACAATGTTCCACGCAGGAAATATGTTTTAAAAAGAACCATAGACTTCGTAACTTTAAGTGTACAACATATCCCTTCAAAGGTACTTGAAACAGCTATAAAAACTATCTTCTTCGTAAGGATCAAATATCCAAATTCCATCACTGAAGCATACAAGAGGAAGAGGTTAGGACTGCCTGATAATGCAGAAGCCAGACAGATTAATAAAAAGTACAAGAAAATAATTAATTAACAAGTAAGTAATTCACTTGTATGCCTTTTCAATGTAATATTTTTAAAGTCTATGGTAGTTAAACAAGCATTTCTTTACGACAGAGTAGAAGAAACCATTTCAAAAATTAATGTTCATATTATGTTACAACATTACAAATTGAAGATCACTTTATTGAAATTCATGGCATCACTGAATTTCAGGATGGCAAAAATATCCTAAAAAGGACGGCTGAAAATATTTCAATAGGCCTACATATGCATCAAAGATATTCTTACTGATATTTTCGAAGCTACAGTGAAAACCAGACAGAGTAAACATACGTATGCACTCGTAAGTATTTTATAACCACGTATAAATATCACATTACAAGTTATAATGTGCATTACTTTAAATTTAATTTTAGATACCAGCTGATCACTACATACAGTGTCTACACCAAAATAAAGGGAATCAATCACTGCACTCACACACCTATTGGCACTTATGACAGAAATGGTCGCACCCAACAGTCCAGTGGTCAAGGGGGAAGGGGGTGGGGGACCCTCCAGGGAGACCGTACGCAGAGGCGGATCCCGGCGAATCCGTGTGACGTCGGATACATTTCTTCCTTAGTATAATAGCGGCGTACGTACACTTTATGCAAAAGCGGTATAAGTCGAAGAAAAAATTCATTTTTTCGTTATAATGCCAATATGGCGCCCAGCATTTCTCGAGGCACTCCCAAGATGGCGGAAGTGTTTTTCTCGACGCACTCCCAATTCATGCGTGCAATACCGGCGTAAGTACACTTTATGCGAAAGCGGTGCGCGTCGAGCATGCAAGTTTTGACAAGTTCGGAAAAAAGTTGGCCGTCATCGGCGGATCCGTGTTAAGTACGAGAGCGTAATCCGGCTGAAACCTGGACCCCACACTGAGCACGCAAGTTCTGACAACTCGTACCGATATGGCTGCCATTGGCTGATCCGTGTGACGTCACTAACGAGAACGCGGTCTATTTCTAATTAAACTCGGACCACACGCTGAGCACGCAAGTCCTACCGATGTGGCTGCTGTCTTCAATCGAAATGAAACTTGTGCCCAGTTCGTACAAAGATGGCGACCATTGGCGGATCCGCGTGACGTCACTGAGAGCGCTGAGCATGCAAGTACTGACAAGTCTCACGAATATGACCGCTGTCCCCCCATTCGAAATGCAAGTTGCGACAAGTTCGAAAAAAAAAGATGACCGCCATGAGCGGATCCGTGTGACGTCGCTAACGAGAGCGCGGTCTATTCCTAAATTAAAACCTGGACCACACGCTGAGTATTCAAGTTCTCACAAGTCCTACGACTCTACAGCATTTTCTTCCGAATGACTTTCCTCCCCAAGCTCTTCCAGCGTGTGTTATTCGCGGCAATCGCGAGATTGAGTACTCCAAATATGACCGACCTTACCTCTAGCGTGTCTCACTGCACTCTGCACCTTTTCTAGCAGCGCGGTCAAACTTAAGAGCGTGCCACAAATGTTGGCTGCCTTTCTCGCGACACTCCAAATATGGCGGACACGCGTGTTACTCGCGGCACTCCCAAGATGGAGAACTCCAAATATGACCGACCTTACCTCTAGCGTGCCTCAAATTTTGCCCGCCTTTCTCGCGACTCCCCCAATATGGCGGCCTCGGCTGAAAGCCTTTCTTCTCGAGGCACTTCCAACACGTCTCATTTTAACTCTACACCGTTTCCCTTACATCGGATACAGACCATGCGTGCATGACGCCTCGCAGCAGTTCTGTATATTTAAATTTTTTCTCGCGACACTTCCAACCAATTAGGATGTCGTATAATTACAGCAAACAAGCTGCAACCAATAGAAATTGAGCATGAGCTGCATCAATTCAAAATTGACCATTATGAAGTTTGATTATAGTGGGGGTAAGTAATATAAATTGTAGGGTATATTGTAAAATGCGTTATTCTGTTTCTTAAATCTACTAGTTACAATGTCTGGAACTAACAAGAAACCGCGCCGAAACCTGCGCCAGTAGCAGAGACTGAGAATAGATTGAATCAAGTCAACGAAGAAAAGTGGCTTAACTCGTTGGTGGCAGGAATATTTGACGATGATTATACTTCGTTTCAGCAACGTCAACCTCTCCAAATTATGGAATATCAGAACGAGCATTCTCAGACGTTGGAACGTCAGCTGTTTCAACAGCTGATGGCAGATGAATCTACTCCAACAGATGAGTATCCGCCTGCTTATGCAGCAAGAAGGCCGCTTGACGATATTTCATCAACATTTAACAAGTTATCCAAAGTTATCCTAAATCGAGCAGGATGTTGCAGAGCCTTCATCTAGGAGTCGAATATCCAATCGTTGGCGCAAGAGCAGCAACGACGACATACGGAAGACGTATCGTCTGCCACCTCCCCGATGGCAGTTGCGTCTTTCTACCCGCAAGATTTGCCCAGATGAGTGACCACCACCTTGCAGAACTAAATCGAACTCAGCACAGTATTATATATCATGGTCTGGAAACAAATATGTATAATGTGACCTATCATTATGTTGAATGTGTACCTTGTGCTAATATACAAATGCAGTGAATTTTTTTTTTTTTTTTTTTTTTTATTTATGTAAAACTAAACATCATATTCACATAACCATGGGTTGGGGATCGTTTTAGTTTCCTTGGGAATATGGGGAATCCATGATTATATCCTTCCTCGGGGCGAGGGCTTCACATTTCAGATTGAAATGAGTCAGTTCAACAGCAAATCTTCAAGCGGCAACTACATCCAGCTAAACGCTCGGCGGAACGGAGCTTTGGAAACGTGCTCGTGAAGGAGTGTAAGCAGGAGGTCGACTTAATTATAGACAGTTGAATTTGAAGTCATCAGCTAGCGTGTGTAGCAAAGACTTTTTAAATATGGAATTTTCCCTAGGCAATAACGTATTCTTAGGAACTGAGGTGTGTGGAATTTTAGGAAAATATAACTTACAGACACATCAAACGGCAGAAGTGTACAAAGTGGAAATGTGTAAAGGCGTCGCAGTTGTACATATGAAGCAGCATCAAATGACAGACGACATAAAATTAAACTTGAAAATTTATAATTCTGATGATAAAGTGAAGCAACTCAGGATTGAGAGAGCTGATGGATGGATGTATGGAAGATGTTGTACTAACAAGGAGTGAAAGAGTAGATCTTAGATCTTTTGGAAATAATGGAGATTTTTTATGTAGTCACGTCACATGCTCCTGAAGCCGTCTTAATGGAGAAAGAATTTTCTGAATGTAATATGATTATAACAACCTGGGAGTTGGAAGATAGGAATGAACGTATTAGTGCGGGTCTGGTGGCTGATCATTTTAGTCGTCGTACTGAAACTGACGGCGGCACTTCAAGTGCTATCGGCGGTGTTAACATCTAAGGGATTTTTCGCCACCAAAGGTTTTATCTTCTCAATATTTTCATACCGTTCCGTGTAAACCGAGAACGTGTGAAACCCGACAGTGCACGGTTATAAAATTCGTGTTACACAACGGAGTCTATGCATCATATTGAAGAGTTGGATGGTGAAAAGCAATGGGTGATTTGTAACAAACCCCGTACATGGAATTCAACTATTGATTTCAGAATATGTAATAAAAAGTGCAAAGTGTATGAACAATGTAACAGTACTAAAAAACAACATAGCTATGAAATCGTAAGTTATAAACACAGCGATATTGAAGGGAAAGTAGAGAACTTGTAACAACACGCATGGCTCAGCATGAGGTCCAACTTGAGAGAACTTGTAATAACACGCATGGCTCAGCAAGAGGTCCAACTTGAGAGAACTTGTAATAACACGCATGGCTCAGCATGAGGTCCAACTTGTGAGAACTTGTGATACCACGCATGGCTCAGCATGAGGTCCAACTGGTGAGGACTTGTAATAGCACGCATGGCTCAGCTTGAGGTCCACCTTGTGAGAACTTGTAATAACACGCATGGCTCAGCATGAGTTCCAACTGGTGAGGACTTGTAATAGCACGCATGGCTCAGCTAGAGGTCCAACTGGTGAGGACTTGTAATAGCACGCATGGCTCAGCTAGAGGTCCAACTGGTGAGGACTTCTAATAGCACGCATGGCTCAGCATGAGGTCCAACTGGTGAGGACTTGTAATACCACGCATGGCTCAGCATGAGGTCCAACTGGTGAGGACTTGTAATACCACGCATGGCTCAGCATGAGGTCCAACTTGTGAGAACTTGTAATAACACGCATGGCTCAGCATGAGGTCCAACTGGTGAGGACTTGTAATAGCGCGCATGGCTCAGCATGAGGTCCAACTTGTGAGAACTTGTAATAACACGCATGGCTCAGCAAGAGGTCCAACTTGTGAGAACTTGTAATAACATGCATGGCTCGGCATGAGGTCCAACTTGTGAGAACTTGTGTTCGTGAACGGTGCGCACGCGTGTTTAAATTCAGCAAAAGGTGTTGGAGGAGTTACAATCTTCTGCTGACGAATGACATTCATTGTCGTGTTGTTTTAGCTGTAATTAATGTCTGAAAGTATATGGTGGGAATTATAAAGGGGCGTGTACTTATATATTAAATAAAGCTACAATAGCTCGAGGTGGTTTACTTTTACTAGTATTCAGGAGTAAACAGCATTCAACAGGATTCATCAAGTCGGAAGGTTTTCAATTGTGCTTTGCTCCGAAGAGGAAATTCCTAAGAAAGTTAATCAAATCATATTCAAAACCTAGGAATTTGATGACAATATATGGAGATAATCAACTTCATGAAGAAACATCGCACGTGTACTTGTGTGGTACACCAGCCTTAAGCTTCATAGGGGACGTTGACCACGCCGAGGCCTCGCATGCGGAGATGTGCGACGGTCGGTATCATAGTTACTGCTGCAGCGACCCAAGGAGTGAAGGATTACAAAGCTGGGGACATCCTTGTAGCGATGGCTGTGCAACATACAAAGGCGTTCGGGATAAGGTGAGTACAATAAGCCGCATTGGCCGAGTGGTCGAAGGCGACTGAGTTAAGTTCAGTTCTCTATGTAGAGGCGTGGGTTCGAATCCCACATGCGGTACTTCAATATTTTATTGTTGTAGGATTCGAATCCAACCTGTGGAAAATGTAATAATTCTATCAATTTTTAATTGTTACAGATGTCGAATCCTGACCAGAATGTGGACCAGTCTTCAAGCAGTTGTGAACAGTATTTGCAGACAGAGGCGGAAGAACTGCGCGGTCCAGATCATGATACTGACCAGAGGGAAGAGCCCGCCCAGGATGCTGACGAGAGGGAAAATCTTTGCGTGTTGCGGCGATGATTGCCTACCACTATTCGACAATACACTAATCCCACTTATAACACTAGACTGATTAATTGTAACATTCAGCGTGTATTCCTTTTGCGCTCGGCGAAGTGTTCAATAGACATTTTATGTGTGTGCATAGGCTGTGTTTTGTATAGCGTGTTTTGTGTGGTTTTGCTGGTTATTTTTTATAATATGTGTGTGTGTGTGTGTGTGTGTGTGTGTGGTTTGCAGTTATTATAGTTTGTGTGTGTGTGCGTGCGTAGTCTGTGTTTGTAGTTTTTTAAAAATAAAGTTCAATATTTAAAGTATTATTGGTGTTATTCATAGAAAAAGAAATTGTTTTCCCGTTATGTCATCCTATACTACACCTTACATAGGAACCATTTTCATAATTAGGAGCCTAGGGTGGGCGAATGGGTAACCTTTCCATCCCAGACCTTAAGTGGGAAAAAATTTAATGTGATCATATTAGGAATGGGAGTATGCACTTGAGGAAAATTAAGGAAAAAAAAAAAAAAAGAAAAACAATTGAGATATAGTTAAATATTCTTACATTTATTGCATAACATTATTAACTACAAAGAAAAGTTTGCCTGTAGACAAAAACTGAAATGCTCCACAATAATTATTCATTAGTATTAGTATTTTACCATTTCTTTAGAATTTTTACGTTTTGCAGAGCACATTTCATATTATTGAAGTCATGGTACATGCAATATGTTTTTGTTGAGAAAGTTATCTGCAATGCTGCTAAGTTTGGACAACCCAAGTCATCCATATTTCAAATCATTAATTTTTTTATGTATTTCTCCAAGAACAGTTTCTTTTGCACACCTTTAACGTACACTGCGGTATATTTAGCAAGAATGTTCTCAAGAAATGATGGTAACTCTGAATATTGGATGTAGCCGGTACCCTACGGGATTTCATGGACGTATTTCTCGACATATCATTGCGATGTTTCATCGGGATAAGTGTTCGGCAGTGGTCTCCCAGTAGTCCAGAACTGCCTGATGATACAGCTATCTCCTTTGCGATGAATTCCGATTTCACCCTTGAGTGAAATCCAGAAGTCCATATTGCGCGTCAGTCTTAGGATACAAGACGAACAATGAAATTGAAGACAGTGGTTGTTCCTATACAATATATTTTGCTTATATACCATCATCCTCACATCCGCTAGACCACGTCGATGATGTCAATGACCTCCCATGTTCCTTATATCACTTCGGTCACGATGTGAGAGAGTGGAGTAGTAGTAAATAGGGAAACTTGCTTTCTGGATGCGCCTCGTACAATAAAAAGGATTGCAATAGATATTGCTAGGCATCTTTCTGAGGAGCGACCAATAGAGCGGACATTGGAATGTCAATCTACGAGTGGGCATTGAAAAGAAATAGAAGTCCCTCCACTTATGGAACCTCACGGTCAAAGAGGCGGAGACCTCACTTAAAGACGACTTTCGCAGAGAAACTGCAAGAAAAAAATGGAAGAGTTGCACCAAAGGATAAAGTTTGCAGAAGAAGAAAGAAACGAGGCTTGGAAACTCTTCTAGCTACAAATTGAGATTTCCAAAGAGAAGTTGACACAAGAAAAATTAAAAACCCTTTAAATGGAGAAATCTTATGAAAGAGAATAGTTCTACCTGCTCCAGTCCCTTCTTCCTCATTAAAGAGGGGTCCATCTACTGTATATAAACATGAGTCATTAACTGGGTATTTCGTAATTAGTGTTTCTAGTGTGAGGAGTTTTGCTATTTCTGAATTTGTACCTTTTTACTATATACTTACTTACAAATGGCTTTTAAGGAACCCGAAGGTTCATTGCCGCCCTCACATAAGTCCGCCATCGGTCCCTATCCTGTGCAATATACCTCCCACCCTCTCATGATTTTCCACTGGACCTCTTCACCTACCTTAACTCCTACCACAAAGCATTAATACTCGGTGACCTAAATACGTACCACACAAACTTCGGAGACAACATTAACAACCGTTCCGGAATACTGTTAAAAGCGGCTACACACGACCCAATCTGCAGGGTCCGATTTGCAGGGCGGTTGGGTCGGACGAATTGGTTCTGCTCTCCACACGACCCAACTTGCAGTAGGCTGATCCGCTCCGTTGTGAAAAGATATATCATGGCTCGTTCACTTTCCAAGTTTCAAAAAGTTGGAATTGCATTGAGTCTGTTGTTACAGAACGATGAACAGGTACTATATGAAGAAAATTTTTTCCGATTAAAAAAATATTTAGAAATATATATATATATATTTTCAAGATTAAAAATGTTGAGAGTTCACTGTGCAGTGATGAAGCGTTTCCCTCATAACTTAAAAACTTGTTAACTTTTCATGTTCTCTCTTTTTTTATTTTATTGCTGAAACTCATGTTTACAATATCATGCTCTTTCAACTACAGTTCTTAATAAACAATAGTTTTTTTTTATTTTGTGTAATAGAAAATACTGATGTTTGACCACTTTTAAAATGAATTTATTTTTTATCAGACAATCTATTAACGGTAGAGAAGTGATCTTGCATCATATTGTAGATATGACGTGCATAAATACACACAACAAAAATTCCTTCACAGAATGTTAGATAGTTTTTGAGTTATGAGGGAAACGCATCATCACTGCACACTGAACTGAATTTAAAAAAAAAAAAGTAAATCATTTTTTAACCGTAAAAATTTATATATATATATATATTTTTTTTTTCACAGAGGACAGTTGTCTATGCGGATGACGTGAATTTGTTAGGAGAAAAACCACAAACGATTAGGGAAAACACGGAAATTTTACTTGAAGCAAGTAAAGAGATAGGTTTGGAAGTAAATCCCGAAAAGACAAAGTGTATGATTATGACTCGTGACCAGAATATTGTACGAAATGCAAATATAAATATTGGAAATTTATCTTTTGAAGAGGCGGAAAAATTCAAATACCTGGGAGCAAAAGTAACAATTAAACACAGAATAAATATACGAAATGCCTGTTATTATTCGGTTGAGAAGCATTTATCATCCAGTCTGCTGTCAAAAATCAGAAAGTTAGAATTTAGAAAACAGTTATATTACCAGTTGTTCTTTATGGTTGTGAAACGTGGACTCTTACTTTGAGAGAGGAACATAGGTTAAGGGTGTTTGAGAATAAAGTGTTTAGCAAAATATTTGGGGCTAAGAGGGATGAAGTTACAGGAGAATGGAGAAAGTTACACAACTGCATGCATTGTATTCTTCACCTGACATAATTAGGAACATTAAATCCAGACGTTTGAGATGGGCAGGGCATGTAGCACGTATGGGCGAATCCAGAAATTAACTTAGAAAGCATGCTGTAAATATTCAGATTGTCAATGTTAATTCAGATAATACAATATAATATTTGTTTTTTCAGTCTTATGAAAAATCAATTATTAAAACAATGACTTATATTTCATAACATGTAGGCATTGAGTTTTATACAAATAAGTTACGAACGTTTTCGCCCATTCAGGCATCTTCAAGTTCAGTGTACAATATCTCATTATTAAAGTTTAATAATGAGATATTGTACACTGAACCTGAAGATGCCTGAATGGGCTAAAACGTTCGTAACTTGTTCAGTGTACAATATCTCATTATTAAAGTTTAATAATGAGATATTGTACACTGAACCTGAAGATGCCTGAATGGGCTAAAACGTTCGTAACTTGTTCAGTGTACAATATCTCATTATTAAAGTTTAATAATGAGATATTGTACACTGAACCTGATGATGCCTGAATGGGCTAAAACGTTCGTAACTTATTTATATAAAACTCAGTGACTACATGTTATGAAATATAAGTCATTGTTTTAATAATTGATTTGTCATAAGACTGAATAAAACAAATATTATATTGCATTATCTGAATCCAAAAATGCATATAAAGTGTTAGTTGGGAGGCCGGAGAGAAAAAGGCCTTTGGGGAGGCCGAGACGTAGATGGGAAGATAATATTAAAATGGATTTGAGGGAGGTGGGATTTGATGATAGAGACGATTTATCTTGCTCAGGATAGGGACCAATGGCGGGTTTAAGTGAGGGCGGCAATGAACCTCCGGGTTCCTTAAAAGCCAGTAAGTAAGTAAGCAGAAGGACAGTGTTTTATACATATTAATTTTCATTATTGTACAAGATACAGTAATGGAGGAAAAAAAAAAAGTTTAATATTTCCAAAATTTTACTGCTGTAAGCTGTACCTAACCTCTTAAAAATAAGAAAACATTTAAACTCTTCTCATATTTTCGACAAAGCATACATAGGTGTGCATGTTGATAACGTTGATCCTATTGTGTTGGCATGCTGTGCACTACATAATTTGTATTTTTCGAGAAGAATTTATGAAGCCTGATTACGCATATCTCTGTTCAGATAATTTGCGTTTGAAATGTCCCATAAAAAAGGCATATCTTTATACAGTTGAAAAATATCCTTCCAGACTTTTCTCCTTTTCCTTCATTTCACGTGGCACTCACTGTCACTGCCCTCAGTTCTTCATAAACGCCACTTCTGCAAGCTGCAACTGACAAGAAATCGGCCCGATCGTGCTACACACGACCCAACTTGCAGGGTGTTGGAGTGGGGGAGTCGGCAGATTGGGTGGCTGCCCGAACCAACCACCCGACAAGAGGTTTGTTGTCCCTGCAAGCCTACACACCACCCGATCGGCAGGGTCCCTGCAAATCGGACCCTGCAGATTGAGTCGTGTGTAGCCGCTTTAAACCAATTTCTACAAAACTTACCCTACCGCATAATATACTGTATTTTTTTTCATGGAGTGCAGTTTCATAGAAAGGACTTTGCCGACAGACCTTCTACTGTCCCCTACTAATTGGTTGTCATAAATAAATGTCTTCCTTACTGTGACGGAAATCTTGTCTTCTCCTGTCAGTAACCAATCACAACCCTTGTTCAGAAGCATTGACAGACTCCCGTCAAATCCACGTGGAGGCAGACTTGCCGCGTCTTTTCCGAATTCCAAGAATGCCGTCGAGGGTCATCAGGATTGTGGCAGGATTGTGGCAACTGTGCAATGTTTGGACGAGGGGACAGGATGGAATTGTCAGAGGTGATTATGTAGGAAGTCATAAATTTGTAAGTGGGTGTTCAAAGGAAACACCGAACTGCACTCCTTGAAATAAAATAAGGTATACCAACCGGACCCACAAGACCCCCGGATAACCCTAACCATCGGAACCTCACTTCACCGGACAAAATCCTCGTAACCCACACGCTACGCAACAAAGTTATATACACGGACGTACTTGAACTACTAAACTCAGACCACTGCTGCCTAAGACTCCAAATCGCCACCCCAATTGGATACCTACCCAGGCCAAGATTCCCCAAACGACCTTCACGTATCACAAAGCAGACTGGGAACAATTTAGAACCCATTTAACAGACCTATTACCGGACGTTCCTCCAACTATCACCGACCTAAAATCCCTCATCGAAGCCGACAATTTGCTGCTGCACGTAACGAATGAAGCGCGACTAAAAGCCATTCCACACAAAACAAAACAAAAAAAAAACAGACACAGACGTGAACTACCGACAGACATTGTCAAACTGATTAAAACCAAGCGACGTGTTCATAGACTCTATATGAGAATACGGACAGAAGACAACAGACGCCTCTACTGACAACTACAACAAGAAGAACGGGACGCAATTAACAGATTCGAAACGAGACAGCGACAAAGACTAGCGTCGAACCTGGACCAAAATAAAAAAGACAATCGCGGGAAATTCTGGCAACTTGTTAAGAAACTACGCGGCAATACAACACCCACATATCCACTTAAATAAGACAATTACATTTTACGGACTACAACCAAACTACACATTTTTAAAAATCACCTGCAATCTATACATGCATCGCAACACGAACCCTGTTTCGATGCAAACAACTATACCCGAAACACAAACCACATTCAAACTAACCCCCAACTATACACACCACTGGCAAGAATAGCAGCCCACATAACCAAGTAATCCACCCACACCACTGACCACGGACATCACTACAAATGAAGTATCCGCTGCAATTTACAGAACGCGAAACACTGCAGCGGGCCCGGACAACATCCCAAACATTCTATTTAAACACTACCCTAATAAAGCCGTGGAGTTTCTTGCAGCAATTTACACCGCCAGCTTCCGTCTGGGCGCTCTTCCCCCGAGATGGAAACGCGCACACATACTACTTTTCCCTAAGCCAGGGAAAGACCTTACAAATGTAAACAACTATCGACCAAAAAGACCTTACAAATGTAAACAACTATCGACCAATCAGTCTCACGCTTACAATATGCAAACTACTCGAACGAATACTAAACAGACGACTACAACTCCACATAGACGACGCAGAACTAATACCCAACACACAAGCAGGTTTCAGACCCCACATTAACATTGTCGACCAACTACTCGAAATACTGACCCCCACAGAACTAGCTACGGAACAAGGACAAACAGCAGCCATAGTGGCCTTAGACCTACAACGAGCATTTGACATAGTCTGGCATGACGGACTACGTTACAAACTGACCGACATGAGACTACCACCACAAATAATTCGATGGATTTCTGACTTCCTAAACAACCGGACAGCACAAGTTAAAATTAACCATCAACTATCGGAACACCTCACCATCAACAGAGGTGTTCCACAGGGAACTGTGCTATCGCCCCTCTTATACAATTTATTTGTGGCTGACATTCCGACACCACGACAGACTAATGTTCGACTAGGACAGTTTTCCGACGACACTGTTTACACAGTTGCAGCACAGAACCTGCGGCTTGCAGCAACAAGAATTACCAAAGAACTACAACTTTTCACCCAGTGGCTGCAGAAATGGCGTCTACGAATTAATGTTAATAAGACACAGGTTATTCTCATTAAAAAACAACGTTTCCCCTCCCCCATCATCAGAGACACCTATCCCATACTCATTAATCATACACCCATCCCCTATCAACGGCATCTAACATACCTGGGCGTCAAAATTACCAATACTGTAATTAACTCACCACATTTACCACGTTCGAAACAGAATAGCATTGGCGATCAAATTACTTTATAACATTTCCGGCCATCCCCCACAAAGACCAGGCCCCAACCCGCGGACCAATTTAATAATTTATACATCTATTATTAGACCAGCTATTCTCTATGCATCGCAACTGTTCTCGTTGGTAGCGGATATACAGCTGAAAGGCCTGGCAGCAACAGAACGGAGACTAATACGCTGGGCACTACACCTGCCCAGAAACACAAACAGTCGCACGGTCTATGCTCTGTCCAAAATCAAACCAATAGCGGAATATATTAGGCAAAAGAACATTAAATATGTAGCACTTGCAATAGACAGACCATTCATCCAGGAACTTTTCCAAAATCCCCCCCCTTATCCAAGCCTTACCGTCAACCATCTCCTCGAAAAATTCAACGATTTCCTACTACAACCCCTCTGAACCTCACCGTCGCAGCGCTGGCTACAAAACAAAAACTAGAAGAAAAAAAAAAAATATCCCACCACACACATAAGACACAAATTTCCTTCCCAACCTAGGCCCCCCCCCCTTTTCGCACGTTAAAAGCACAAAACTACATCATGAGCACTCCCACCACCCACCATTCGACGATCGCCGAACCCACCTCCAAAGCAAAAACACACGGCCTGAAGAGGGCAGTTAAGTCCCTAATACAGGCGTCGACGGCAAGCCGCCGACATCACAAATATTCTTCTTCTTCTTCACTCGCCCTCTTTCGTTTAGTTGTCGTCGGAGTTGTAATAACCGACCAGCAGGTTCACGTCTCAAGTCTTGGGTTCAAATCCTGACTTAGTCCCTAACTGACATGTAGTTCAGATTAAGGGAATTGTACACCACAGAACCGGCAATTCAGGATTTAAAATAAATAAAGTTTCATTAAAAATGACTTCTCATTTCGGTGAATAAGATATCACACAGCGCGACGTGAATCAACGGAACCGTGGCTTCAAGTTCGCGAAATATAAATACTTGCTAAGCTGCAGAAACGTAACTGTCGTACTAAAACTGACGGCGGCGCTTCAAGTGCTATCGCCGGTGTAACATCTAAGGGATTTTTCGCCACCAAAGGTTTATCTTCTCAATATTTTCATACCATTCAGTGTCAACCGAGAACGTGTGAAACCCGACAGTGCACGGTTATAAAATTCGTGTTACACAATGGAGTCTATGCATCATATAGAAGAGTGTGATGGTGAAAAGCAATGGGTGATTTGTAACAAACCCCGTACATGGAATTCAACTATTGATTTCAGAATATGTAATAAAAAGTGCAAAGTGTATGAACAATGTAACAGTGGTAATAAACAAGATAGCTATGAAATCGTAAGTTATAAAGACAGCGATATTGAAGGGAAAGTAGAGAACTTGTAATAGCACGCATGGCTCAGCATGAGGTCCAACGCGTGTTTAAATTCAGCAAAAGGTGTTGGAGGAGTTACAATCTTCTGCTGACGAATGACATTCATTGTCGTGTTGTATTAGCTGTAATTAATGTCTGAAAGTATATGGTGGGAATTATAAAGGGGCGTGTACTTATATATTAAATAAAGCTACAACAGCTCGAGGTGGTTTACTTTTACTAGTATTCAGGAGTTAACAGCATTCAACAGGATTCATCAAGTCGGAAGGTTTTCAATTGTGCTTTGCTCCGAAGAGGAAATTCCTAAGAAAGTTAATCAAATCATATTCAAAACCTAGGAATTTGATGAAAATATATGGAGATAATCAACTTCATGAAGAAACATCGCACGTGTACTTGTGTGGTACACCAGCCTTAAGCTTCATAGAGGACGTTGACCAAGCCGAGGCCTCGCATGCGGAGATGTGCGACGGTCGGTATCATAGTTACTGCTGCAGCGACCCAAGGAGTGAAGGATTACAAAGCTGGGGACATCCTTGCAGCGATGGCTGTGCAACATACAAAGGCGTTGGGGATAAGGTGAGTACAATAAGCCGCATTGGCCGAGTGGTCGAAGGCGACTGACTTAAGTTCAGTTCTCTATGTAGAGGCGTGGGCTCAAATCCCACATGCGGTATTTCAATATTTTATTGTTGTAGGATTCGAATCCAACCTGTGGAAAAAGTAATAATTTTTTTCAATTTTTAATTGTTACAGATGTCGACTCCTGACCAGAATGTGGACCAGTCTTCAAGCAGTAGTGAACAGTATTTACAGAGGCAGAAGAACTGCGCGGTCCAGCCCAGGATATTACCCAGAGGGAAGAGCCCGCCCACGATGCTGACGAGAGGGAAAATCTTTGCGTGTGTTGCGGCGATGATTGCGTACCACTATTCGACAATACACTAATCCCACTTATAACACTAGACTGATTAATTGTAACATTCAGCGTGTATTCTTTTTGCGCTCGGCAAAGTGTTCCATAGACATTTTAGTTAGTTAGTTAGTGGGGTTTAAAAAGGGCGCGTCAGCATCTATGGCTATTTGCGCCCTTATCTAAAATTCTTTACACAACAGAAACTATACAATAATCAGAATGCTTAAAGAACTAAAAAACGTTGTCACGATTAAAACGAGGTACACAAATGCAGTTTCAACAGGGTGATGCATAAAACATTATAAAAAACTGACCTTAACTAATATTTAAAAAGAGATAAAATAACAATGCAAATGCTACCATAAATAAATTATCTGGCTTATTTCTAAAATACTCGGATGCAAAATGTCCCAATGTCAAGTTTGTTAAAAAACGTATATACTAAATAACAAGTGTAACCTCCGGATGTAAAGGGTCCGGAGGATAATTAAAACGGGTCAAAAACTAAATCACCCTGTCAAGTCCAGTACTCGATAAAAATCTCAGGACTGCATTTGTACAATTAAAATCATTTCCAAGAGCGTCACGAAGATTCGGCCGAATTCCATATTGCCGACGGACACGGTCATATTTTCTACAATGTAATAAAAAATGTTCCACCGTAAGTGGAACATGGCATAGATCACACTCCGGCTGAAGCTCGCCACGTAGCAGATGGCCATGTGTCAGATAACAGTGGCCAATCCTCAACCGGGTGAGTAAAACTTCTTCGTGTCGTGACGCTCTTGTGGACGAATCCCAAACTCGAACAGTATTCTTTATTCTTCATAATTTGTTTTCCTCTTGTGCAGACCATTCTCCTTCCCATTGCCACCATATTCTACATTTCAAATAATTTTGTAAGTCTTGCCACCTCTCGCGCCAATATACCAGAGTGCCATTCGTGGCACCATCTTTGGCTGCAGCATCTGCGGCCTCATTCCCACGAATTCCGACATGGCCAGGAATCCACACTACTCCAATCTCGCAAGGGTGGGTGAATGGGTAACCTTTCCATCCCAGACTTTAACCCAGATTATCCTAAACCCCTTCCAGAAGGAGTAATTACATGAAGGGAAATTTCAAGGTATAACAATGGTATATAGTACTTTGATTGTTGGCTGCCCTTGATATTCTGTAGGAGGAGGTTGAAACATTGCAACAATGTAAGAACCGTTTGGCAGACATGAATATGTGAGTGTATTCATTGTGTGTGAAATTCAGTGAAAGAAGAACATGGATAATTCCACTGACTTATACATAGATGGGTGAGCATATTTTTAAACATTTTTCATAAAATCTTTTAATATTTATGACATAGTCTTTAAAATATATACTTTTCATAGACAAGTAAAATATACAAACATATCTAAATATATACTTTGTAAAAATGGCTGTAATTTTTAGTCTCCTTCCAGAAGGATATTAGGATAATGTGACATCAATTTTTTCTTTCTTTTTTTTTTCCCCCCAGAAAAAAAGTAACTTTGAACGATCTACTTGACATAATCGATGCATGTGATGATGAAATACCTGAATCAGGATTAGATATTTCGCTAATGCCCCCTTTAAATGCCAATGACGACGTAACTGATGAAGATTCTGGCCCAGAGGACGATCCGAAAATTGATAATCTTCCACCTGGTCAACTGAGCAGTTTTGCAGAACTAAATCAGAACGTAATTAGTCTGACAAATAATGTGCAAAATACAGAAACGGTGTCATTAGTACCAGAGCCATGTCTGCAAGTTTCTGATTCCTCTCCTCCTGCTCCTAAGGGCCGTAATGTTCTTTCTGGCATAGCAAAGCATAAGGGAGCTAACAGGAATTGGACAAGAAATGATCTACCAATTTCTGAAACTGAGTGGCCTCTTATGTATGATGTTCCGGTAGAGAATATGGAATATTTCAGACAATTTTTTGACAGACAGGTTATTGAAATGATAACTACATTTACAAACGAATATGCAGCGAAGAGGAATAAAGCAGGAGAGTGTACTCCAGATCAGATAACTACTTTCATTGGAATCCTCCTTTTAAGTGGTTACGTAGTACTTCCACGAAGAATGTATTGGCAAAAAGACAAAGGTACCTTCAATGAACTGGTCTCTAATGCTATGTCCCGAGACAAATTTGATTATATTTTCTCAAATATTCATGTTTGTAATAATGATATCCTGGATAAGAATGATCGTTTCGCAAAAGTCCGCCCACTCTTGAATGAAATAAATGATTGCTTCAAGAGCTTTGCACCACATGTGCAAAACCATTCTGTTGATGAGAGCATGGTGCCCTATTACGGCAGACATGGATGCAAACAATTTATACGAGGTATAGTAATCCTGAATCTTTTATATCATAATATTATATATTTTCTATTCCATGTTCTTGATTTATATATAAATAATTCTGTTTCAGGGAAACCGATAAGGTTCGGGTATAAGTTCTGGTGTGGAGGTACCAGCAACGGGTATCTAATTTGGTTAGAACCGTATCAAGGAGCCGGCACTTGCAGTACAAAATATGAGAACAGGGGAATGGGATACGGTGTTATCATGACTTACGCTGACCAACTTCTTCCCGGAGTGCCTTACAGATTATTTTTTGATAATCTGTTTACTAGTATGGACCTACTAACGGATCTGAAAGCAAGAGGAATAGAAGCAACAGGAACTATTCGAGGAAACCGAATAGACAAGTCATGTGATTTGCCTCCACCTGAATCTCTAAAAAGGGAGAAGAGAGGAGCTTTTGAACAACGATCAGATAAAGATGCAGGTATTTCTGTAGTAAGGTGGCATGATAACAGCATTGTATCTGTAGCCACTAACTTCGATACTCTTTATCCTCTGCACCAAGTGGGAAGATTCTCAAAAACAAAAAATAAAAATATTCAAGTCTCACAACCTCACCTAATAAACACTTACAACAAATATATGGGAGGAATTGATCGTGCGGATCAAAACATTTCTCTCTACAGAGTATCGATAAGAGGTAAAAAGTGGTATTTTCCTATCATTGCCCATATAGTTGACGCTGCTGAACAAAATGCATGGGCCTTATATAGGAAGGATGGAGGGAGTCTCAACCACTTGTCATTTCGGACTCGTGTTGCAACAGCAATATTAGAATCCAGTAAAAGAACAAATACAATTCGAGGTCGTCCGTCCAGTTCTGCAAAAATCGACTCCAGGTATGATGGTTTGGAACATTATGTTGCAAGTTTGCCGATTGATCCACACACATCCAAGAAGAAACAACTCAACTGTAGGAAGTGCAGCAAGAAAGCTACAACAGTGTGTGTCAAATGTGATGTAACCCTTCACGTTGACTGCTTTATCAGCTATCATACAAAATAGAATTAGGGCATTGACTTTTATTGTATTATAATTGCCCTGGCTTGTACCACAGTAATTATATTCATGTAATATAATAATTAACTATGTACAGTTAATATATTGTAGATTTACTAATTTTGAAATAAATATTCCCTTCAGTTATTGTAATTCTGTGTATAAACAAAATATAATGTATATGATGTCACATTATCCTAACATCCTTCTGGAAGGATGGTGCCCCATATGCAAACCACAAGTGGTAATGGCTTGAAACTGAGCATAACCAATTAAAACAAATCTATATAGACCAAATATAATAAATTTATCAAAAAATTTTAAAAAAAAAATTCAGGCATATCTGGGTTAAGTAGGAAAAAATTTAATGTGATCATATATTTCGAATTTTACTTGGACCACACGCCGAGAGTGCAAGTTTTGACAAGTTCGGAAAAAAGATGGCCGTCATCGGCGGATCCGTGTTAAGTACAAGAGCGTTAATCCCAATGAAAGCTGGACGCACGCTGAGCACGCAAGTTCTGACAAGTCGCACCGATATGGCTGCATTGGAGGATCCGTGTGACGTCACTAACGAGAACGCGGTCTATTTCTAAATTAAACTCGGACCACACGCTGAAAGTCCTACCGTTGTGGCTGCCGTCTTCACTCGAAATGAAACTTGTGCCCAGACAAGAGTCTAGGGAGCGTAAGCAATTCTGCTCCTCGCAATGCCGAATGACGGCGGAAAGACACGAATGTTATACCTGCTATGCTGAATGACAGCCGTAAGAGAGGAAGCAGGCAATACTGCTCCTCGGAATGCCGTGCGGTCACGTGGTCACTGATGTAATAATATAGTTTTTATGTTAAAATATATCTTGAGGTAGGCCTAACTGAATTTTCGGTCATTGTCTGTATTATAATTAAATATAAAGAAATCTAATTTACAATTAAAATGTCAACATTAAAAGTGCTCTGCTCTCTATACGTATATAGAGAAAACATAAAAATATCTATGGACCACAGAAAATCGCCCTCACTTACCCCACCCCCCAGCGCCCGAATAATACCGAATGACCAAGGAAAGGGACAACTGCTCTTCGCTATGCTGGACAGTGGACATAGTCCTTTGAGTTTGGCAGGTCATGTTTCGCGTCATGTGTTATTCTTATTGTCGTGTTTTCGAGCCTGTTGTAATTCTGTGGTGTTCAGACTGAGTATCATTGTTCATCAAATTCGCTCCTGTTAATTCTGTGATGTTCAGACTGAGTATCATTGTTCATCAAATTCGCGCCTGTTAATTCTGTCGTGTTGAAACTGAGTATCATTGTTCATCAAATTCGCGCCTGTTAATTCTGTGATGTTCAGACTGAGTATCATTGTTCATCAAATTCGCGCCTTTTAATTCTGTGCTGTTCAGACTATCATTGTTCATCAAATTCGCGCCTGTTAATTCTGTGGTGTTGAGACTGAGTATCATTGTTCATCAAATTCGCGCCTGTTAATTCTGTGGTGTTCAGACTGAGTATCATTGTTCATCAAATTCGCGCCTGTTAATTCTGTGGTGTTCAGACTGAGTATCATTGTTCATCAAATTCGCGCCTGTTCATTCTGTGGTGTTGAGACTGAGTATCATTGTTCATCAAATTCGCGCCTGTTAATTCTGTGGTGTTGAGACTGAGTATCATTGTTCATTAAATTCGCGCCTGTTAATTCTGTGCTGTTCAGACTGAGTATCATTGTTCATCAAATTCGCGCCTGTTAATTCTGTGATGTTCAGACTGAGTATCATTGTTCATCAAATTCGCGCCTGTTAATTCTGTGCTGTTCAGACTGAGTATCATTGTTCATCAAATTCGCGCCTGTTAATTCTGTGGTGTTCAGACTGAGTATCATTGTTCATCAAATTCGCGCCTGTTAATTCTGTGATGTTCAGACTGAGTATCATTGTTCATCAAATTCGCGCCTGTTAATTCTGTGCTGTTCAGACTGAGTATCATTGTTCATCAAATTCGCGCCTTTTAATTCTGTGCTGTTCAGACTGAGTATCATTGTTCATCAAATTCGCGCCTGTTGTAATTCTGTGGTGTTCAGACTGAGTATCATTGTTCATCAAATTCGCGCCTGTTAATTCTGTGGTGTTCAGACTGAGTATCATTGTTCATCAAATTCGTGCCTGTTCATTCTGTGGTGTTGAGACTGAGTATCATTGTTCATCAAATTCGCGCCTGTTAATTCTGTGGTGTTGAGACTGAGTATCATTGTTCATTAAATTCGCGCCTGTTAATTCTGTGCTGTTCAGACTGAGTATCATTGTTCATCAAATTCGCGCCTGTTAATTCTGTGATGTTCAGACTGAGTATCATTGTTCATCAAATTCGCGCCTGTTAATTCTGTGCTGTTCAGACTGAGTATCATTGTTCATCAAATTCGCGCCTGTTAATTCTGTGATGTTCAGACTGAGTATCATTGTTCATCAAATTCGCGCCTTTTAATTCTGTGCTGTTCAGACTGAGTATCATTGTTCATTAAATTCGCGCCTGTTAATTCTGTGCTGTTCACACTGAGTATCATTGTTCATCAAATTCGCGCCTGTTAATTCTGTGGCGTTGAAACTGAGTATCATTGTTCATCAAATTCGCGCCTATTAATTCTGTGCTGTTCAGACTATCATTGTTCATCAAATTCGCGCCTGTTAATTCTGTGGTGTTGAAACTGAGTATCATTGTTCATCAAATTCGCGCCTGTTAATTCGGTGCTGTTCAGACTGAGTATCATTGCTCATTAAATTCGCGCCTGTTAATTCTGTGATGTTCAGACTGAGTATCATTGTTCATCAAATTCGCGCCTGTTAATTCTGTGGTGTTGAAACTGAGTATCATTGTTCATCAAATTCGCGCCTGTTAATTCTGTGCTGTTCAGACTATCATTGTTCATCAAATTCGCGCCTGTTAATTCTGTGGTGTTGAAACTGAGTATCATTGTTCATCAAATTCGCGCCTGTTAATTCGGTGCTGCTCAGACTGAGTATCATTGTTCATTAAATTCGCGCCTGTTAATTCTGTGATGTTCAGACTGAGTATCATTGTTCATCAAATTCGCGCCTGTTAATTCTGTGGTGTTCAGACTGAGTATCATTGTTCATTAAATTCGCGCCTGTTAATTCTGTGCTGTTCAGACTGAGTATCATTGTTCATCAAATTCGCGCCTGTTAATTCTGTGATGTTCAGACTGAGTATCATTGTTCATCAAATTCGCGCCTTTTAATTCTGTGCTGTTCAGACTGAGTATCATTGTTCATCAAATTCGCGCCTGTTAATTCTGTGGTGTTCAGACTGAGTATCATTGTTCATCAAATTCGCGCCTGTTAATTCTGTGGTGTTCAGACTGGGTATCATTGTTCATCAAATTCGCGCCTGTTAATTCTGTGCTGTTCAGACTGAGTATCATTGTTCATCAAATTCGCGCCTGTTAATTCTGTGAAGTTCAGACTGAGTATCATTGTTCATCAAATTCGCGCCTGTTAATTCTGTGATGTTGAGACTGAGTATCATTGTTCATCAAATTCGCGCCTGTTAATTCTGTGGTGTTGAGACTGAGTATCATTGTTCATCAAATTCGCGCCTGTTAATTCTGTGGTGTTCAGACTGAGTATCATTGTTCATCAAATTCGCGCCTGTTAATTCTGTGGTGTTCAGACTGAGTATCATTGTTCATCAAATTCGCGCCTTTTCATTCTGTGGTGTTGAGACTGAGTATCATTGTTCATCAAATTCGCGCCTGTTAATTCTGTGATGTTCAGACTGAGTATCATTGTTCATCAAATTCGCGCCTTTTAATTCTGTGCTGTTCAGACTATCATTGTTCATCAAATTCGCGCCTGTTAATTCTGTGGTGTTGAGACTGAGTATCATTGTTCATCAAATTCGCGCCTGTTACTTCTGTGGTGTTCAGACTGAGTATCATTGTTCATCAAATTCGCGCCTGTTAATTCTGTGGTGTTCATACTGAGTATCATTGTTCATCAAATTCGCGCCTGTTAATTCTGTGGTGTTGAGACTGAGTATCATTGTTCATCAAATTCGCGCTTGTTAATTCTGTGGTGTTCAGACTGAGTATCATTGTTCATCAAATTCGCGCCTGTTAATTCTGTGCTGTTCAGACTGAGTATCATTGCTCATAAAAATAACATTCGTGTGATAGATGTGAATGCAGACTACACGTTTGTGTATTATAATGTTATGAAATGTTACGTAACGTCATGTTTCGTGCTTATGTTGTTTAGACTAAGTCCTTCTTGCATATAGTATGATAAGTGTCTTTTACGGAATAATAGTGCTGGTTTCAATTAATTTTGGAATGGCCAAGAATGATAAAGGGTTAGCGGTTTCGTATTATCGTGCGTTTTGATGTATTAACAACAGAATAAACATGCCTAAACAGTTCAATTGTTCGGAGTGTAATAAAGGCTTTGACTATAATAGAAATCTTAGAATACATGTATCAAAAGCACATCCTCATGTTTTAAAGATAAATCAGAATTCGTATGCTTATGAGTGTTCTGCATGTCAAAGAAAATTTAATCACAATAAAAATTTGAAATTCCACGAAAGAGTAGTTCATGGTACCGGTACACCTGAAAATATTAAGGAAAGCAAATTGAAATGTGGACTTTGTGAATTCACAACAGCTGTTAAGAAGAGTTTGTATGAACACTTCGAATTAGTACACGATGTTCCAGTCAAGAGCGAAAATAGGGAGTTCTTCTCAGTACAGCACTTCATGCAATGGAAAGAAGAAGTTGAAAAAGCAACAGTAACAAGGTATGTGAAACAGCAAGGCTCACGTCGTGTTGCTAATAATTGTACTAAACATTATTATGTCTGTCACCGGTCGGGACATTTTAACTCTCGTAGCAAAGGTGTTAGGCATATAAAAACTCAGGGCAGCAATAAGATCAATGGTGTCTGTCCTGCAAGCATAGCAGTAACAGAAAATGAAGATGGAAGCTGTAAAATTAATTACATTTCCACTCATGTAGGTCATCAAAATGATATAGCTCACCTCTCATTAACAGAATCAGAGAGACAAGCATTGGCAACAGATATTGCTAATTAAATTTCCTTTCAATCGATACTGGACAAAGTTCGCGATTCAGTGTCACAACCAAAATTGAATCGTATCCACCTTGTCACTAAAAAGGACCTCTATAATATAGAATATTCTTATAATCTATGTTCTTCACTACCACATGGGGATGATGGTACAAGTGTGGAGGCATGGGTTAATGAAAAGCACTGGGTGATTTGTAACAAACCCCGTACATGGAATTCAACTCTTGATTTCAGAATATGTAATAAAAAGTGCAAAGTGTATGAGCAATGTAACATTTCTAATAAACAAGATATCTATGAAATCGTAAGTTATAAAGACAGCGATATTGAAGGGAAAGTAGAGAACTTGTAATAACACGCATCGCTCAGCATGAGGTCAAATTTGTGAAAACTTGTATTCGCGAACGGTGCGGACACGTGTTTAAATTCAGCAAAAGGTGTGGGAGGAGTTGCAATCTTATGCTGACGAATGACATTCATTGTCGTGTTGTATTAGCTGTAATTAATGTCTGAAAGTATATGGAGGGAATTATAAAGGGGCGTGTACTTATATATTAAATAAAGCTACAATAGCTCGAGGTGATTTACTTTTACTAGTATTCAGGAGTAAACAGCATTCAACAGGATTCATCATGTCGGAAGGTTTTCAATTGTGCTTTGCTCCGAAGAGGAAATTCCTAAGAAAGTTAATCAAATCATATTCAAACCCTAGGAATTTCATGACAATATATGGAGATAATAAACTTCATGAAGAAACATCGCACGTGTACTTGTGTGGTACACCAGCCTTAAGCTTCATAGGGGACGTTGACCATGCCGAGGCCTCGCATGCGGAGATGTGCTACGGTCGGTATCATAGTTACTGCTGCAGCGACCCAAGGAGTGAAGGATTACAAAGCTGGGGACATCCTTGCAGCGATGGCTGTGCAACATACAAAGGCGTGGGGGATAAGGTGAGTACAATAAGCCGCATTAGCCGAGTGGTCGAAGGCGACTGAGTTAAGTTCAATTCTCTATGTAGAGGCGTGGGTTCGAATCACTCATGCGGTATTACAATATTTTATTGTTGTATTATTAGAATCAAACCTGTTGAAAAAGTAATATGTTTTTAATTGTTACAGATGTTGATTCCTGAAGAGAATGTGGATCAGGTGTACCAGTCTTCAAGCAGTAGTGAACTGCGCGATCCAGCCCATGATACTGCTGACCAGAGGGAATCTTCAAGCAGTAGTGAACTGCGCGATCCACTCCATGATACTGCTGACCAGAGGGAATCTTCAAGCAGTAGTGAACTGCGCGATCCAGCCCATGATACTGCTGACCAGAGGGAATCTTCAAGCAGTAGTGAACTGCGCGATCCACTCCATGATACTGCTGACCAGAGGGAATCTTCAAGCAGTAGTGAACTGCGCGATCCAGCTCATGATACTGCTGACCAGAGGGAATCTTCAAGCAGTAGTGAACTGCGCGATCCAGCCCATGATACTGCTGGCCAGAGGGAATCTTCAAGCAGTAGTGAACTGCGCGATCCAGCCCATGATACTGCTGACCAGAGGGAATCTTCAAGCAGTAGTGAACTGCGCGATCCAGCCCATGATACTGCTGACCAGAGGGAACCTTCAAGCAGTAGTGAACTGCGCGATCCACTCCATGATACTGCTGATCAGAGGGAATCTTCAAGCAGTAGTGAACTGCGCGATCCAGCCCATGATACTGCTCATCAGAGGGAATCTTCAAGCAGTAGTGAACTGCGCGATCCAGCCCATGATAATGCTGGCCAGAGGGAATCTTCAAGCAGTAGTGAACTGCGCGATCCAGCCCATGATACTGCTGACCAGAGGGAATCTTCAAGCAGTAGTGAACTGCGCGATCCACTCCATGATACTGCTGATCAGAGGGAATCTTCAAGCAGTAGTGAACTGCGCGATCCACTCCATGATACTGCTGATCAGAGGGAATCTTCAAGCAGTAGTGAACTGCGCGATCCAGTCCATGATACTGCTGGCCAGAGGGAATCTTCAAGCAGTAGTGAACTGCGCGATCCAGCCCATGATACTGCTGACCAGAGGGAATCTTCAAGCAGTAGTGAACTGCGCGGATTCACTCCATGATACTGCTGATCAGAGGGAATCTTCAAGCAGTAGTGAACTGCGCGATCCACTCCATGATACTGCTGACCAGAGGGAATCTTCAAGCAGTAGTGAACTGCGCGATCCAGCCCATGATACTGCTGACCAAAGGGAATCTTCAAGCAGTAGTGAACTGCGATCCACTCCATGATACTGCTGACCAGAGGGAATCTTCAAGCAGTAGTCAACTGCGCGATCCAGCCCATGCTGACGACAGTGAAAACCTTTGCGAGTGCAGCGGCGATGATTGTGTACCACTATTCAAGAATACAGTAATCCCAAAAATAACAATAGACTAATTGAAACATTAAGCGTGTGTTCTTTTTACGCTCGGCAAACCGTATAGTCTGTGTTTTGTAGTGTTTTTGTTTGGTTTTGCTGTTCTTTTATAATATGTGTGTGTGCGTACGTAGTCTGTGTTTTGTTTGGTTTTGCTGTTTTTTATTTATAATATGTGTGTACGTAGTCTGTGTTTGTAGTTATTTTTAAAAAATATAGTTCAATATTTAAAGTATTATTGGTGTTATTCATACAAAAGAAATTGTTATCCCGTTATGGAATCCTATACCGCATCTTACATGGGAACCGTTTTCATAATTAGGAGCCTAGGGTGGGTGAATGGATAACCTCTCCATCCCAGACATTACCTGGGAAATAATGTAATGTGATCATATTAGGAATGGGAGTATGCACTTGAGGAAGAAAAAAGAAAACATTGAAATATAATTAAACAATCTTCCATTAATTGCATAACATTATTAACTACAAAGAAAAGTTTGCCTGTAGACAAAACTGAAATGCTTCACAATAATTCTTTGATGGGCGCTCATAAGAGTACAAGTCAATTTTTGGCCAAATTGAGATATGTACAGCTTTGTCATCATCAGCTCGATATCTATGTCTGGTAAAAAGAGTACAAGTCAAAACCTGCTGTAGAACGCAGCATTCTCTGATGCTCATAACAGCATAAAATAAATCTTCAAAATCATGTACGATGTTAAACAGTTTTTTTGCTCTCCTGTATAATAAGGTTTTTTGACTTGTACTCTTATGATCGCCCATCAAAGAATTATACATTAGTATTAGTATTTAGCCATTTCTTTAGAATTTTTACGTTTTGCAGAGCACATTTCATATTACTGAAGTCATGGTACATGCAATATGTTTTTGTTGGGGAAGTTATCTGCAACACTGCTAAGTTTGGACAACCCAAGTCATCCATATTCCAAATCATTAATTTTTTTGTTTTGTATTTCTCTAAGAACAGTTTCTTTTGCACACCTTTAACGTACACTGCGGTATATTTAGTAAGAATGTTCTCAAGAAGTGTTGGTAACTCTGAATATTGGATGTAGCCGGTATCCCACGGGATTCCATGGACGTATTTCTCGACGTACCAGTCCGATGTTTCATCGGGATAAGTGTTCGGCGGTGGTCTGAAGATGTAGTGCCCCAGTAGTCCAGAACTGCCTGATGACACAGCTATCTCCTTTGCGATGAATTCCGATTTTACCCTTGAGTGAAAGCCTTGTATGTCAAAATTGCACCGGTCGAGGTGGGTTCCTCCAAGTTGGTGACCGGGGGGGTGCAATGGTGGCCCTCGTGCTCTTCTTTTCGATCATTTTTCGTGTAATCACCAACCAAACCTTTTCGCTCTCTCGTCTTTTTGATCACTCTATTTCTCTCCGCCGGCCACCATTGCATGCGGAACGCCCACCACATCATCACAGCCATATTCACCTCTCCATCCCCGCTGTTAGTTTTCGCCACGTCCGCCACCACGACGGGATTTGTTAATGCCTGGTGAGGCTACATTATTCTTCCTCTCCTAGTTCATTATATTCATTATTAGGTTTATAACTCCCGTCTCACCAGCGGGGATCTTTACTATCTCCGTGGTCCTGTCCCACGGTTTCGAGCGCGACTTCCAACTTGTGTGGCCCGACAGGGCGCCCAGCAACGAAGCAATAGTGGACCCTTCATACTGCCCCTATATGCAAGTTTAGGTGCCGAACCCGGACCAGAGGTCAAGTACACTCACGTAGAGCCCCCCAGGGGGCCCGGGGCGATTTAGACTTCCCGGTGACCGACTCCGATCGCCGGGACGGATATGTCGCTCCGACGTGTTACCGCTGACTGATGGGTGTCGCAGTGTAATCAACCACAAGTCCCCTGAAGCTGCGTGCGCTCTCGGATTGCTCCGGCTTTGGGAGGGTAGGTCGGAGTTAGCCGCGGTAGTCTGGCGGTTGTGTTCAGTGTAGAGTGGGGAGCCACGGGCGGTTATTCCCGTGGTAGGGGCATAAAACTGCGACACGCCTCTGGTGCAGAACTTGCCGTTAGGTATGTAATGACCAGTTTGAAGGGTAACTTGCGTGAAGTGGGTTGCTTGGGATCGGGCTGTGGGGGGGTCTCCACGGCCGGCACAGACCGCGAAGAATATCTTGGTGTCTTTTTCCTTCGCCCCTCCCCCGGTGGCAGGCTGACGCCGACGGTTCCGTAGGGGGGGGCCAGTTCAAAATGTCCTCGCGCTCTCCTCCTCCCTCTTCATTACCGAAGAAACAAAAAGTGCAATTGAATGACAACATGGATTTGGACCCGAATAAAATTAAAGTGAAAATGCCGCCTCCGAGATTTGTGAGTCTAACTATTGATGGGAATGAAAAGACGATTAAAGATATCAGTCCCTTCTATATCAAACGCGCTCTCGACGCAATGATTGGTAAGGTTAGAAATGCTACTCGCCTTCGAAATGGAAGTCTTCTGTTTGAAACTTTAAGTCCTAAGCAAAGTGAGACCCTTCTGAAAGCGAAGTTACTTGGTTCTTATCCCATTAAAGTTGAGCGTCACTCTTCTCTCAACACCACGAGAGGAGTGATTACTACGAGCTCTTTAGAAGGTCTGTCCGATGAAGAAATCCAACTGGAGCTCGCGGAGCAGTCTGTTTCCAAGGCCTACCGTCTTTTAGGTAAGCGGGATGGACAGACTGTTCCACTTCGGACCATATTCTTGACCTTTGAAGTCTCATCTCTCCCGGAGTTCATTCTCATAGGCTACGAGCGTGTCCCTGTTCGTGCATATGTACCGAATCCTATGCGGTGCTTCCGGTGCCAGCGATTCGGTCATACACAACAGAGATGTACAGTTTCCCTGAAAAAGGATGAGACGATTGAATATTCCTAAGTCTCAGATGTAAGACACTGCGCATGATCGGAGACCAGAGCACTGGTACACAAGATAACGAATATTGAGTTACTTAAATTCAGGCTATTTGGTTTGTTACTAGCATCGTTCCGAAATTCACTTCAAAAACTGCAAAAAATATGATATTACGTAAATAAAAGATAAATATATAAATAAATCGTGTAGTTAAATCGACAATGACCCTTCATGACTAGATCGACACTCCGCACAGAAAGGAAAGCTTTCGTGTCGTTTCAATAGCTCTGACGGTAAGACTTCTGCGTGTTGTGTAGAAGAGTGCGAGTTCGATTCTTAGTCTACACAACGATTTTTTTTTGTCTAAATAACGTTGAAATAGCTAAGTAACGTTGAAATAGAGTTCTACGAAGTCCTGAGATTAAGTGTTAATGATCGCAAACAATACAAAATTACAAGTTATAATATTATAAACGTTAATCTAATGAATGCATTTATATACACACACATATACTGTACAATGTAAATGCATATATATAAAAACTAACAATTAAAATGAAATTAAATATATATATAATAATAGACAAACTTTTACAAAGGTTTAGAGTCCTTAGGCTATGTCATTTCTTGAGTAATTATTACAATATTTTATTAATAGCTTTCCCATTAGTGTAATGTGTAAGTAATGCACTCGCACAAAACAATTTTTGTTAAAAGTGTGGCTTTGGATTATTTCATTCTCACCCCTTCATTTAATTTTAACTATTTTATCTACGTGTTTGCAATAGTGTTTCATTTAATGTGAATTCAATTTTATTCATGTTACTAGCCCTACCCGTGCGCTCCGCTGCACCCGTTAGAAATAAATATAAAGTAATTACATAATTAAAATAGGACATTTGATCCAGGGAACATTCGTGTTTGATATAAGGATAAATCGTTTATTATGTAACTTAATTTAAATTGTATTTGCATAATTAAAATGCGATCATTTTGATCCAGAGACCACTCATTTGGTCATTAAAATTATTTTAGGAAAAACAGGAAACGAATGTACAGAATAGCCTATCACGTTTTCTGTGCATAAGAAGCTATTTTAATCTTACCTGTCCTCGATTCACTCAGAAGTTACTGTAATAACATTATAGCATTATGTCCATCTAGAGAAACTACACTTTCCAATGGTGAATTAATAATTAATTATACAAATCGGTTAATTTAGCTTCTGATATTACTTCATACAAACACAGAAACATTATCTGTAGGCTATCTTTCATAGCTTTCGATTGTTGCTGTCCAAGGCCCCTTATAGACGAAGTCATTTGTTTTTTAATTCATTACACGGCCTTAGATGGCAGTTATTTTAATTTTAAAACTCATTTATCTCATTAAATATCAGTCCTATCAAAACTTTTCAAGGAATAAAACTTATCGGAAATTATTTTTAAAGAAACGTTTGTTATGTAACATTTGTCACAAAAATCAATAATAAGCGAGATATTTCGATTTATTTAATTCAGGCCCCCTTATAACTCCCTTTAAAATAATGTATTTTGAATGTCATATAGCCTAAAATCTAAGTTACAACGAAATTAATTTATATTCCAATTTTCATCGAAATCCGTTCAGCCATTATCGCGTGAAAAGGTAACAAACATACAGACAGACATACATACAAAAATAAAAAAAAAAAAGCGATTTTCCGTTTCAGGGTGGTTAATTGTATATGTTAGGACCAATTATTTTTGGAAAATCGAAAATTACCAGAAAAATTTCGGCTACAGATTTATTATATTATTAGTATAGAAGATTGAATGAAAAAGCACTGTTGCAGTTATTGACTAATTACACGTATTAATACTAATTATTAAATGCATCTGTTAAGTAACCAATTGCAGTATCTTTTGCAAAATCTTGAATGTTTAAGTTGTAAATAATATTTCTGTACTATATACTATAATACGTTAAAAGAATTTGCAATAGATTTGGACTCCTCTACTTTATAATCATTGGTCTTAATGAAAAAATATTTTCTTTCTTAAGATATCTACAATTTTAAATTTAATAATATTCCGAATAGGTTTAATTGCATTATCTGAATTTTGTACTTTTCTATTCAAATATATTCTATTTCCCTCTTTCACAATTTTTTATAAATTACACTGTACTTCTTGCAGTATTTAAGAACATGAGGATCATTACATTGCAACTCATTACATATAGTTTCTTCTTTTTAATATATGAGATTTTGAAGTCCCTGCGTTATCTACATGTTTTTACTTTTGAATTTTTTCACAACATTGAATCGAGAACATCCACTGAAGTGATTATGAAATTAAGTGAAAAATTCAATACATTTACTCTTAATATCAGTAGTACCAGTATCATATGTTTTTCCAAGATTCATTTTGTAGACATAAATGTAAATAATCACTAGATACTAGTTTTTAAATTAATATTTTGAAATTGTTCAGTGACATTGGAAACACTTAGGATTTGTTTATCATGTTCAGAGAAGCCATTGATTATAGGAATTCAGTCTAATTCTGTGTACAAAACATTTATCAATGGCTGTGCTACTTCAGTGCTACAAATTCCATATGAGATTTCTGAAGTCTTTTCTTTACAAATTCAGTCTTGGCTATAAATATTAATAAATAATGTAAGAAATACGAATGATTGTAGTTATAAGTCTGATTTACATTATAAAAAGCAAGAAGTTACATTCCTCGGCAAGATTCGAACTTTCGATGTTTGGTTTTGTCGTCCAACGCACAACCACGGACCTATTCAATGCTTATGTTAATAACCTACAATTTAGCTGTAGCAATGTGGTGTCATAATTTGGGGTTTGTTTACTTAATGTAATTAGATTTAATTTGATTAGTTTCGCAACAATTGGACTTCCTGTTATATCCTGTTATTTAGATATTTAATTTAGGGTTGATTTATTAACTCTTACTATGCAAGATGCCTCTTATTTCAATAATTCTATATCACGTTAAACAGTCATTGTCTACACTAAAGCATTATCGTCATCCCTCATTTCTCATCGTAATGGCGAACCAACGTGACATGAGACAGCGAGTTATAGCTCTAGTTGAGGCTAGATATGGGGCTAGATCTGCTGGCCGTTTGGTCGGTGTTCCTGGAAGTACAGCCGCGAAGTGGGTTCATCGTTACCAAAATTTAGGGGAGGTAAAAATTTGCCCTATTCCTGGGCGTCCGCGGATTTCTTCATTGGAAGAGGATGCTCTGTTATTCGAGACAGTTCGACAGGACCCCTTTCTGACTGCTAACGAAATAAGCGCAGCATCTAACATTCCCGGCTCTTCACAGACTGTGATCAGCAGGTTGAGGAACCGCGGTATTAGGAGCCGGAGGGCTGCGCAAATGGAAATATTGGGGGAAGCACAAGCTGTCGACCGTCTTGCCTTCGCTACCAATCGAGTGGATTTCGATTGGAGAAATGTAATTTTTTCCGACGAAACAACCATCTCGAGTTATTACAAAGGTCCTGCCCGTGTCTATCGTGAGGATGGTCTCCGACATGACCAGCGCTATGTGCACCGACGTGAAAGATCGGGGCGCTTTAGCATATCGTGTTAGGGGTGGATGTCTTACGATGGACCTGGCGTTATAGAACGAATCGGTGACCGGTTTAATGCGGGAACTTACTAGCACATTCTGGAAAATATATTCCTTCCTTCCGCCCGAGAACGTTTTCCCGAAGGAACATTTCTGTTCCAGCAGGATAACCATCTCGTGCATTATGCTGCAAGCATTCAAAGATGGTTTCAAAGGAGACCCGAGATCGAAATCATTAATTGGCCTCCGAAGTCACCTGATTTGAATGTCCTCGAAAATTTATGGATGGAATTGAAAAAGAGAAGAATAGCCACCTATACCCACCAACGCCCTCGAAATCGAGACGAATTGTGAGATCAAGTTGTTGACACCTGGGAAGATCTCGCCGGGGATCAGAACTTCTTCCACAATCTCGTGACATCCATGCCGGATCGACTTAGAGCTGTAATAGAAGCTGATGGTATGTGGACAAGATTTTAAGTTAACAGGTCTCTTTTTGTTTCTTATGATTTTTGTTTGAGGAAGAATACTTTTAACATCCAAGTAAGATTTATTTTTTTGACAAGGTTCAGCCCACTTGTAAGACCCAGAAATTGGGCATAAATTATTCCATATTTTTCGACAAATTAGACAGTCGAGGATCTCTGAACTAATTAATTACACCTCAATAAAAAAGAAGTTTTACCCGGGATCGAACACGAGACGTTTCGGTTATACATTGGAACCGACACGCTACTATATGAGCTACCGAGACAAGACAGTAACAGCAGCAGTCATCATGCATTTGATGAATAATGATGAAATATTGCATTTTTACACAGGGTTAGAAATGTTTCAAAATTTCTTCCATTTTTTAGGGCCTACAGTTTACACTCTTGAGTTATTTCAAATACCCTCCTCCAGCACATTTAGACCCTCAAAATATGTTTTTGATGACTTTAATAATTCTAAGACAGAATAAAACATATCAAGAGGTAGCATTCTCGTTTTCAACAAGAGAAGTACAAGTTTCCAATATTTTCATTACATGAATCAGATTAATGTATTTTCAGCGGCATGAGATAGATATTTGGCCCAGCAATGAACTTACTCATTTTTTCTCTCCAAGGGATATTTACACAAAATTTCCAACTAC
Source organism: Periplaneta americana (assembly GCF_040183065.1). Taxonomy (NCBI): domain Eukaryota; kingdom Metazoa; phylum Arthropoda; class Insecta; order Blattodea; family Blattidae; genus Periplaneta; species Periplaneta americana. Next base: position 203,237,966 of record NC_091117.1, on the reverse strand, counting down.
TAGTATAATTATTGATGGCACAGAATACCCCATTAAAAAAACCCTCCTTTCCAAAAGCTCAATAGGCAAGTTTTTCTATTTACAAAGATAGGAACACAGTTAAGGTTATGGTAGGATGCACACCTGGTGGACTAGTTTCATTTGTGAATCCAAGTTATGGTGGTGCTACAAATGACAGACAAATATTTGAAAGGAACAATGTTGGAAGAAAATGTAATCATGGGGACAGTATCATGGTCTCCCCACTGCACCCATTGTGTGCAACCTCTTGATGTTGCATTCTTTGGTCTCTCTAACATTTTCAAAGATATCAAATATCTTAGCAGAAAACTACATCCAGGTAGATGACGAGAGTAGGCACATCCGACTGGCTACCGCAGAAGAACGGCATCCTCCAAGGAGACCCGCTCAGCCCGATACTGTTTAACGTCCTAACACATGTCACGAAAGGAATGGAAGGAGTAAGTACGTACATCTACGCCGACGACATGGCCATCGCAGCGACAGACTTAGACAATATACAATCAGCACTAGACACGCTAAGCAAATGGGCGGAACGAAACGACATCAAGATAAACGAAGAGAAAACGGAACTGGTAGTGTTCAGGAAAGGAGGAAGACTCACCGAAGAAAATGTAAAATGCAATGGCAAACAACTCAAAAGGACAAGAGATTTTAAATATCTAGGAATCACAATTCAGACGACTCGGAAAAGTTTCAGGCTACACATAAGATCGAGAGTAATGGCGGCCACAAGAGCCATGAATGAAATTAGGAACATCACACAATTATCGATCAGCACAGCTATGGACCTGTTCCGGAAAAAGATATTACCCGTCCTGACGTATGGCCTAAAATTAGTGGGAGAATACCTCACATACAAACAGATGGAAGAACTAGAGCGGGTGAAAGCTAGGTATTTGAAGAGAGCTCTAGGACTACCACAGAACGCAAGATCGAGACTAGTGTACGAACTAACCAGAGAGTTCTTTTTGATAGAGGACCTAAGGTGCGAAATAATGCTCCCAGCGAACGATGCCTACAAACGGCTCCTACAAGATCTGCACGAGAAGAAAACCAGCACACCGGAGGATTTCTACGCAACGTGTGCGATGCAAGATAGGACCTGGACGGAAGCTAATCATGAAATGAGACACGTGACAAGATTGGCAACCCATGGCTTCCACCACGAGGTGTGCGGCAACAAGACTTACCACGAACCAAATGATAAGTGTGTGTGTGTGTGTATGTGTTTTATGCTCAGAACTATGTGGCAGATATATTATCAAGTGTAAGAAGAGACAGAAATCCATCGCAGCCTATAGTAAAGACAAGTAATGTTTCTTACCCCATGCACGGTGTGTGCGCATTTAAACTTATTATTTAACATTTTCTATGACCAGGAGATTACCAGATGGTTGAAGGCACATCCTGGTAGGGTCGTTACACAATACCAAATAAGTTGAATTCTTTCAATTGCATACGGGAATGCTGCTAATGTAAAAGCAACTCAGAGTGGCTATGAGAAGACAGGACTCTGCCCAGTGAATGCTGACAGTGGCCTATACTGGTTAAAGGGTTTGGGCTACCACTGACCCTATTATTACACAAAATATATTTTAAAATCCCTATCATAAAATTCCTTACATATTTATGTGAATTCCAGACGTCTTGATTGGGACGAAAATACGTTGATCACTTCGTCCTTGAAATTACAGTTGGGCCACTTGCAAAGTTTCTGTAGAAATGACTTTTCAATGGATATTAGTGCCAAGCCGGATAAACGTTCTTGTGTATGAGTTGATCTACAGTAGGATGTTATTCTATTCAACGCAGAAAATGTTCTTTCTACCGATGCTGACACAGCTGGTATTGTCACAATTAATGTTGCCAATTTAAGGACTTCAGGAATAACTTGGTTCAGCTGGTTTTCATATATGGCAGATAATATTTCATGTTTAGGTTTGTTTGAAAAATCAAAGACCTCTGCTGAATATATTACACTTAATTCATTTTTCAAACGTACTTGATCAAAGTGACTGTTATAGGACTGAAATAATTTGTTTAGTGCCTCATTCGGGAAGTTTTCTCTATAAGCAGAAAATTTTTCAGAATCTAGAAGATATGTGAACTGAAGCTTTCCATAATCAGAAAATCTGTCAGTAATTTCCATGTGCATACGATCTAGTATGCTGTAGTACAGCTGCCTGTATTTCAATTCATCATCTCCTTTTCTTCGTTTTAATGGTGGTTCCATTGTATTGGCTGAAGAATTTTCATTTTCCATATTACTCCATATGGACGGAAACCAACTACGTCTGAACTCGGATATAGTATTTTTTTAACTTTGATACCCCTTGCAAGTAGTATGCTATGTCTAGACTTTTTGTCTGAAGAATATTGTAGAGCACATCTGTATGTGCGAACACTCTAGCATAGACTTCAAGAAGAAATATATTCTGAAACTGTGTGAAAAAATTCAAATATCCTTGAGCCTGCACATTTACAGCATCATCCCAGTTTTCTTCAGAGTCATTACAAATGATATTTTTAAAGAAAACAGTCCGTTTTTCTCTGTATTCCTTTACTGTATTTACAAGCCGAGATGTAAAATTCAATCTAGTTGGTGCTACTTTTGGGAGTTTCTTGTTCATAAATTCCTGAGTTTTCTGATCTTTTAGGAGATGATGAGAAAAATGCAGCTAAACCCGACAGTGTTTTGAAAAAAATGCGGCATTCCGGAATGGATGAAGTAGTTTGTTGCAAAACTAAATTGAGAACATGGCTGTAACAATGGACAAATAGTGCTTGAGGATACTTTTCTTGAACTTTTGTTTTTAAGCCATTAATATTTCCCGCCATAACTGAAGCACCATCGTATGTCTGTGCAATTAACTTATTGCCGACATTGTATTCTGCTATAACACCTTCCACATGCTGAAACAAAGCAGCAGCAGTTTTGTCCGAACTGACATTTGTGAATCCTATAAACCGTTCTTGAAAAATGGCAGTACTGTCGACGTATCTTAAAACAGTGGACAATTGACTCTGATTAGAGCAGTAACTTGTTTCATCAACAACAATGGCCACAAAAGGTTTTATGTTCTTTATCATAACCCCACTTACAGCAAATATTAAATCATTCTGAATTGCGAGAGAAGTACCACGAAATACTGTTGTACTCTCAAGATGATTGGCCAGTAAATGGTCAAATTCACTTAAGGAACTTAAATATTCAATATAATTTCCTCTATTGTCTGATTCCACACACTCGTTATATCCCCGAAAAGCCAATTCTTGTTTTCCTAGAAAGCAGACTGCGTTAATAAGATGCAGTAAAATCTCCAGATTTTTTTTTTCACAAGAGCATTGTGTTGGTTGATGTGTAGAGCTTTTTGCTTATCTAGCTGTAAATCAATTCTTGTCTTCCCAAAGTTTGCAAAGTTCATGCTACTACAAACATGAGCTTTGATTTGTCGTGTTTTAGGACTGCCGTTCGAAGGGAGTTCATATTAGAAAACCCCTCTTTTGACCACACATTAGTTTCGCGGCTAAATAACAAACATGGCCAGCAAAATAGTTTAGACAGTTTAGAACTACCACACAACCTATTCCACTTGCCATATGATGTTGAAGTGAAATGGCATGTGTACTCACGCCTGTTTTTCTTTTACGTTCACGGACAAATTTAATTCGGGAGTTGGTCTTTCCAATTTCACAATTTCAACTTTCTCGTTGTAGCAAGTGTAAAATAGCATTGCATACTCATTCTTTCGCTAGCTTTCATTGAGAGTAAAGATGAAGGAATGGGCGATTTTTTTTGTTCAATTTCTGTAAATCTGCTTTATTTCTTATGGCTAATTTGTTATGCAACAATAATGTAAATTGTGATAAATTAAACATAGTATTTTTCTTGTAAAATTTCAATAAAATATTGGTCACTAGCACTAATATCAATTCTACGATATTGTTACTCCAATCATTGAAAGTCAAACTTTAACATCCCCTTTACTCCCACCGTTCTCAAATGGGAACATGCATTCTTTGCGGCGTAAATGATTTGAGAGAGCCAATAATCACCTTTCTTTTTATCTCTTATGTTTCACAAACTATTAATATATAAGAAACAAACATTTTTAATAAAAAATAATTTGGGCACAAAAGGGTTAATGTCCCGCCACCTCTCGCGCCAATACACCAAAGAGCCATTCAATGCACCAGCCCTGGCTGCAGCATCAGCGGCCTCATTTCCTGGAATTCCACATGGCCAGGAATCCACACTACTCCAAGCTCAGAATCAGAGCTAAGCAGTGTATCGAAGAGCTCATGAGTTCTTAACACAAGCGGATCATAAGACTGCAAGGACTGAATGGCACTTAAAGAGTCGGAGCAGATAAGGAATCTGCCCCGGGGTTGCCTAATTAAAAACAATAAAGCTCTGTAAAAAAAAGCATAGAATTCAGCTGTAAAAACACTAGTATATTGGCTCAGTTTTTATTTAAATATCTCCCCATTTGTAATGAAGAAACAACCAACACAATTATTTATCCCGGATCCGTCAGCAAAGAGTAATCAATTTGGAAATTGTGATAAAAAAAATCACTAAAACAAAGAATATAAACAAAATCTAGTGTAAAATTATTAAATCATCGGCTCAGACTTATATCAAATATGAGACATCGCATAATCCACGGTGGAGTGGTCGTATATTCCTGTGTGCGAACAGTTGGCACGGGGATGTCAAGCTCAGAGAGCAGTTCGCGAAACCGCACAGCTGCTGGACGAAGTCTCCGTGGATTTCCACTGTATCGGCAGTAAAGAGACGAATAGTGAAAGCAGTGTAAGAATTATGCTCAGGTTGGGAGGGGAGCTTAACAGCATATGAGCACAGAAACACATTACGTCGCCGATACAGTGATGCTTCTCCCGCTTCGCAATAGAGACACTTTATCCGACTCGTTCGGAAGGCCCCAGTAGGCGAGTCGTATCCCACGATGATGGATAGTGTCTAAGCGACGTAACTTCGATTTATTTGTTGAGCCATAAATAAAACAGCCATAATCCAGCTTTGATCGCATAAGAGCACGATAAAGACGTAAAGGCACTATGCGGTTTGCATCTCAGCGAACCCTTGACAAAATGTGTAAAATATTCAAGCATTTTTCACAACGCCTTCTCAAATCACGTATATGCGCCTCCCATGTTAATTTGTAATCAAAGATAAGGCTCAAAAATCTCGCAATGTCTGTATATTGCACTCCATTAAGACGCAGTTCAGGATGCGAATGGAGTCCACGATGGTTGTAGAAATGGACACGCTGCGTTTTCAGAATAGAGAATTTAAAGCCATTCTATTAAAATTTTAAGTGGTGTAGGTGGGTCTTCCTTCTAAGCCCAAGAGCATACAATTTTATAAACTTCACTGGAGCCTAACTATATTTCATTCCAGACGAAGAATTCAAACATACAATATTTGGGGGAATTTTCCTCTCTGGGCATCCTTCAGCCACAGAACACAGAATCACAGATGCCAGATGCGGTGAAAGCAGCAGGACCACCACCAACACCACCACCAGCAGCAGCATCAACAACATGGACTACGGCTGGCACACACCTCTTGATCACAGAGAGGTTGCAGCTACAGGCAGAATTCAACAAACCACAATATAAAGTAAAACAGTGGTCCAGAATTGCAGCAACCCTAAAGGACAAAGGTCACACTTATTCGTCAAGTGAGTGTGATTGGAAGTTGAGAAATTTGATGGGAACCTATAGGATGAACCTAGACAGTGGCTATGTGGGGTGGGAGTGGTTTGACATTACACATGATATGTATGCAAAAGATATTGAAACTCCACTCTATTAACTCTAGTGAAAATTTGGTCAAAATCTGAGAAAAAAAAAATCGAAATTTGTTTTTTTGCAATAAATATTATCTTTGGTTAATGGCCGATTCATTTCTGCTACATTTATTAATATAACGCCATTTTTAAAGACTCAGCGGCTATATTTCAATCTCCGTGCGCATGCTTTGAATGTCCGCTGCAGTGGGCGGTTCTCTGTTCACATATATCAACATTCTGTGTGATGTATTTCAAATTCCGCGTAGATTTTTGTGATAGTATATGATGAACTATACACTTCTCCCATCTATTGGTTTACTAGCAGTACTACTTGCAGCCGAAAGAAAGCAGCGATGTTCCTTCCGGTTGCCGCGTGAGCTTTGTTTACAAATTGTAAGACTACTTGTAAGGTAATTTCAACGTGTTTTATAATATCTTATTCATAGACCATGGTTTTATTGGTATTTATAGTGTCTATATACAGGATGACCCAGTGGGATATGAAGGTTTTTAGAACTCTGCCGTTTCTAGCGGTTTTGTGTGGGAGAAACACAATTGGTTGCCATGTAACCTTCATAACATGCAGTTTTGATTTTCAGTGTACTTCACGGCATTATGGCGAACTGGACGGTGGCAGAACGTGTCTTCACGGTGACTGCATTTATAGAGTCGAAATCCATCACGCACGTCCAAAGACGATTTCAACTTCATTTTAATGTCCCACGGCATGGAAGAGTACCTTCACGTAACACTATACTGCGTAAATTTAATGAGACCGGCAGTCTGCATAATGAGTTCGTTGGTAGTGCAAGAAGAGTCCGCACGCCGGAAAACATCGAGAGAGTACGGGAAGCAGTGGTCAGAAGTCCACAGCGTTCTGCAAGGCGGCAGGCAGTTGCATTGAATTTATCGCGCACAAGCGTTTGCCGTATTCTGCACGAGGACCTAAAATTCCACCCGTATAAAATTCAAATGGTGAATTGTGTGCGTGGTGCTGATAAACCTGCTCGGTTGGCATTTTGCAGACAGTTTCTTGCTATCTTGAATCCAGATCCAGGCATGCGATCTCCTGATCTCATAGCACCCGATTATTTTCTATGGGGTTTTTTAAAAAGTAAGGTGTACTGCAATAAGCCATGCACCACTATGTAGTTAAAAGAAAACATCCAAAATGAAATTAGAGCAATTGATGCTGGTTTATTGCAGCGAGTTATGATGTGCTTCCAGCATAGATTGCAAGAGTGTGTAGAATGTCATGGAGGCTACTTAAAAAATGTAATATTTAAGAAATAATTACAGATTTGTAAATTGCAGTGTTATAGAATTTTCTTGTATAAGCGTCATCTTTCAATTCCACTTAAATATCCCACAACAAGGCAATAAAAACCGTCATATCCCACTGGGTCACACTGTATATAGTATTTTGTAGTTATATTTAAAATGATTTATAAGATTCGCGTATATATGTATTAGTAATACATACAATGTTAGGGTCTAGGCCTAAATTACTACAGGTCATTCTAGTAATTATTGTGTTGAAATTACAGCATGGAGAGATTATCTAGAAGTCGTGCCCACAAAAAACGTCCCTCCAAAAGGACACGAAAAGCGCAGCATGCTGTAAAATGCAAATTTGCAAAACAGCAACTAGGCCTAACCTCTGTCAAACCCCAGCCAGGTGCAATTAACCTCCCTGATTGCCAGGCAAGTCCATCTGCTGTTCATGAGCCTCAGGAAATGTCACCCCCTCTTTATCAACAAAGCGCCAAGAAGCTAAAGATGTCTGAAACCACTTCTGCAGGTGAGATTGAACAAGCATTTCCTTCAGATTATTTGTTAGTTCATAAAAATGTGTGGGGTGAGCTGTTAAAAAAATCTGAAGTGTTATGAATGTGACAATAACGCTTTAGAATTGCAAATGAGGGAGAACAAAGGGTTTGCAACCAAACTAGTGGTAAAATGTACAAACTGTGGTGAGACCTTCAGTAGCCCACAGACAAGTTCTGATAGTAAGAGGCCACCGTCAGAAGTAAATAAAAAAAATGGTTGAGGCTTTTGTTAGCACTGGTTCAGGTCATTCTGCTATGCAGACATTCTGCTCTGTGGTTGGCATGAAAGGTATGGCAATTGGTACATATCAAAGTCACCTTGACAAAATTGGTAAAGAAACTGATTGCTATAACCAAAAAATCCTCTCCCGGTCTCGCAGAGCAGTACCAGAAGCTCATGAAGTATGTGACCCTACACTGATATCCACCAATGTAATGGACATAGCAGTGTCATATGATGGTACCTGGCATAAACGTGGCCATACTTCACTGTATGGTGTAGGGTTAGTAATAGATGTATTGACAGGCCTAGTTGTTAATTATGAGGTACTTTCAAAATTTTGCCATGCATGTTCATTCGCTGCTGCTGATCTAGGTCAAAATTCCCCAGAGTACAAATTTTGGCTAGATGGTCATGAAAAATCTGGGGATTTCAACAAAAATTACACAGGTAGCTCCAATGCTATGGAGATGGTTGCAGCAGAGAGGCTATGGTTGAGATCTGAAAAAGAATGTGGCATGCGATACACTACAGTACTCTCTGATGGAGATGCGAAGACACACCTGCATTTGAAAAAACTGGTTGTGTATGGAGCAGGTGTTGAAATAAATAAAGAGGAATGCTTCAATCATGTTGCAAAGAGAATGGGCACTGGCTTGAGAAATTTACTGTACTTTCAAAATTTTGCCACGCATGTTCATTCGCTGCTGCTGATCTAGGTCAAAATTCCCCAGAGTACAGATTTTGGCTAGATGGTCATGAAAAATCTGGGGATTGCAACAAAAATTACACAGGTAGTTCCAACGCTAAGGAGATGGTTGCAGCAGAGAGGCTATGGTTGAGGTCTGAAAAAGAATGTGATATGCAATACACTACAGAACTCTCTGATGGAGAGTTAGTTAGTTAGTGGGGTTTAAAAAAGGGCGCGTCAGCATCTATGGCTATTTGCGCCCTTATCTAAAAATCTTTACAGAACAGAGACTATACAATAATCAGAATGCTTAAAGTACTAAAAAACTTTGTCACGATTAAAATGAGGTATACAAATGCAGTTTCAGCAGGGTGATGCATAAAACATTATAAAAATCTGACCTTAACTAGTATTTAAAAAGAGACAAAATAACAATACAAATGCTACCATAAATAAGTTATCTGGCGTATTTCTAAAATACTCGGATGCAAAATGTCCCAATGTCAAGTTTGTTTAAAAAAAAAAAAAAAAAAACTTATATACTAAATAACAAGTGTAACCTCCGGATGTAAAGGGTCCGGAGGATAATTAAAACGGGTCAAAAACTAAATCACCCTGTCAAGTCCAGTACTCGATAAAAATCTCAGGACTGCATTTGTACAATTAAAATCATTTCCAAGAGCGTCACGAAGAGTCGGCCGAATTCCATATTGCCGACGGACACGGTCATATTTTCTACAATGTAATAAAAAATGTTCCACCGTAAGTGGAACATGGCATAGATCACACTCCGGCTGAAGCTCGCCACGTAGCAGATGGCCATGTGTCAGATAACAGTGGCCAATCCTCAACCGGGTGAGTAAAACTTCTTCGAGTCGTGACGCTCTTGTGGACGAATCCCAAACTCGAACAGTATTCTTTATTCTTCGTAATTTGTTTTCCTCTTGTTCAGACCATTCTCCTTCCCATTGCCACCATATTCTACATTTCAAATAATTTTGTCAGTCTTGCCACCTCTCGCGCCAATATACCAGAGTGCCATTCGTGGCACCATCTTTGGCTGCAGCATCTGCGGCCTCATTCCCACGAATTCCGACATGGCCAGGAATCCACACTACTCCAATCTCGCAATCAGAGCTTAGGAGTGTGTGGAACAGCTGCTGAGTTCTTAACACAAGGGGATCCTCTGAATAGAGACACTGCAAAGACTGAATGGCACTTAAAGAGTCGGAGCAGATTAGGTATCTGCCCCGAGGTTCTCGAATTAAAAACAATAAAACTCTGTAAAAAGCATATAATTCTGCAGTAAAAACACTGGTATATTCGCTCAGTTTATATTTAAATATCTGTCCATTTGCAACGAAGGAGCAACCAACACAATCATTTACTCGGGATCCGTCAGTATAAACTAAAGAATAATTTGGATATCGGGATAAAAGTTCACTAAAACGAAGTCTATAAACAAAAGCTGGTGTAAAATTCTAAAAACTTTGGTTCAGGCTTACATCAAACATGGGGCGTCGCATAATCCACGGTGGAGTGGTGGTGTATCCTAGTGTGCGAACGGATGGTAGATCGACGTCGAGCTCAGAGAGCAGTTCACGGAATCGCACACCTGCTGGACGAGGTCTCCGTGGATTTTCACTGTATCCGCCGTAAAGAGACGAATGATGGAAAGAGTCGAAAGAATTGTGCTCAGGCTGCGAGAGGAGTTTAACCGCATATGAGCACAACAGGACATTACGTCGCCGATACAGTGATGGTTCCCCCGCTTGACAATACAGGCTCGCTATCCGACTCGTTCGGAAGGCACCTGTAGCGAGTCGTATCCCATGATGATAGATAGTGTCTAAGAAACGTAGCTTAGATTTATTTGCTGAGCCATAGATAAAACAGCCATAATCCAGCTTTGAACGGATAAGACAACGATATAGACGTAAAAGCACTATGCGGTCTGCACCCCAGCGAACCCCTGACAAAAGGCGTAAAATGTTTAAAGATTTTTCACAACGCCTTCTTAAATCACGGATATGCGCCTCCCACGTTAATTTATAATCAAAGATAAGGCCCAAAAACCTCGCAGTGTCTGTATATTGCAAATCCACTCCATTAAGACGCAGTTCAGGATGTGGATGGAGTCCACGTTGGTTGTAGAAGTGGACACACTGCGTCTTTTGAGTGGAGAATTTAAAGCCATTGCGAAGAGACCACTCCGATAGCACATTGATGACCAGTTGCAACTGTCGACCGATAGATGGGAGGTATCGGGAACTGTAATATAGACTGAAGTCATCAACGTACAAGAGAGAAGATACTCGGTTACCTACACAATGGGCAATGCCATTGATCGCAATGCAGAAAAGAAGAACACTTAATACAGACCCCTGCGGAACGCCATTTTCTTGGAGATGTTCGTTAGAAAGTGTGGTGCCTACTCGAACTCGGAAATACCGCTCTGCCATGAACTTCGCAATAAACGTTGGCAGACTGCCACGAAGTCCCCAGTCATACAGGGTTTGCAGAATTCCAAAACGCCTATCTCTCCTTAGCTTACGGTACATACTCCATGATAGATATCTCCATTTGTAGCCCAGTTTTGTCCACGCATTTCGGATGGTCTGTGATTCACGACCTACATGGTAGTGACCACTATCCCATTCGAATGCGTATGTCCGCTTTGCGTCCGGCGGAATCTCGATCTCCAAACTGGGTTCTTAAAAAGGCGGACTGGGTCGGATTTTCGGAGTCCATTACATTCGATGATAACGGACATGAAAATGAGGACTCCGTAGTAGACCATTTCTCAAATGTGGTTATAAAGTCAGCGGAATTATCTATCCCCCGGTCGTCCTGCAGGCCAAAACGCTTCTCTGTCCCCTGGTGGACGGATGCCTGCAGAGATGCAATCCGTGACCGCAAACGTGCTTTACGCCAATTTGAGCGCCATCCGACCCAAGAAAATTTTGTCCAGTTTAAACGTCTTCGAGCCAAAGCTCGTCGCATTGTGTGCGATGCTAAGAAGTCGTCCTGGACAAATTACGTCAGTTCATTGAAACACAACGTCCCAGCTAACACCATATGGGACAAAGTCCGTCGAATAATGGGGAAACGTAGTTCTGTAATTCCGGGCCTTCTAAACAATGGAGTAACGACCACCAGTCCAATAGACATTGCTGAAATATTTGCTACCACATTTTCACAAATAAGCAGCTCAAATAATTACGACCCGGAATTTCTGAAAATCAAAGATACTGCAGAAAAACGAAATCTAAATTTTCAATCTGACAACACTGAAGACTACAATGCACCGTTCACATCCGAGGAGCTGGAGGCGGCACTAGACACATCCCCTGACACCTCCCCTGGCCCTGATAACATCCATAACCGCATGCTTCGTCATCTTCCACCAGCTGGAAAATCCTTTCTTCTGTCTATGTACAATAGAATCTAGACTGAGGATGTATTTCCATCTGCTTGGCGTTCTGCCGTTGTAATTCCAGTCCAGAAACCGGGAAAGGACCCTTCTTTACCTGGCAATTACAGGCCAATCTGTCTCACCAGCTGTGTGTGCAAGGTTATGGAAAAGATGATAAGCAAACGCCTGATGTGGGTACTTGAATCGGGAAACCGATTATCTAACATCCAATGTGGTTTTCGCAAGCGCAGATCCGCCGCAGACCATCTTGTTCGGCTGGAGACCGCCATTACAGATGCTTTCCTCAAGAAGGAACATCTTGTGGCGGTATTCTTTGATCTAGAAAAGGCTTACGATACCGAGATGCGAAGACACACCTGCATTTGAAAAAACTGGCTGTGTATGGAGCAGGTGTTGAAATAAATAAAGAGGAATGCATCAATCATGTTGTAAAGAGAATGGGCACTGGCTTGACAAATTTAGTAAAAGAAAAGAAATCTAAAAATGTTAAGGTTGGCGGGCGTGGCGTTGGAAAATTAAATGAAAAAGCCATTTCTGCACTGACAAATTATTATAGGGCTGCAATTGTAAATGGGATGCCTGATGTCAGTGCAATGCGGAGGGGGATTGTTGCAACCTTGGCACATTCAGTGTCAACAGATGAAAAGACTCGTCGTGACAGATGTCCAACTGGACTGGACTCTTGGTGTTTTTATAATCGGAGTAAGGCAAAGGGAGAGGAGCCTCAGTCACAAGAACATGAAACTCCAGTTATCAGGAGCAACACTAAAAGAAATTGAACCCCTTTACGCACGTCTAACCAGTACTGAACTGTTGGGCAAATGTACACGTGGCGCTACCCAGAATGCGTATGAGTGTCCATTCTCTTATATGGAAAAAAATGTCCTAAAGGCACATTTGTCTCAAAAATCAAAATTAACATTGCAGTGGCAAATGCAGTTGCTGAATTTAATATGGGATGCCTGCAAAGTCAACTTGTAAAAATAACAATTGGAAAGGGGAAATTGACAGAGGTAGCAAAGAATATTCTGACTAGGCGAGACAGAAAGCGTACTCATATGAGTGAATGGAAAAGGGCACGACGAACTAGAAAGTTGAAAAAAGTGCAACAGAAAAGAAAGAAAAGGAAAGGGAAGGCCAAACATATGGTGCTGGGCTGTTCTAGATATGTAAGTACATTATATGCACGTCTTATTTTAAAAAATTGCCTACATCTCAGAACTACATTTTTATACCTTCAAAATGCTCTGTGACACATAATTTTCATCTGATTGTTTTCAAATTTGGAAGACACACACTTCGAAAGCTGCTTAAAAAAACTGTAGTTTGCACTCTTTATGTAGAATTAAAAATACTCCCGTTAATGGTTGTTAAATATCAAAATATGCTAAATTTTCAGCGGAATGGACAGCACACAATATTTTTTTTTTATTTCAACATGTCATTGAAAGTTGAAATGACAACTTGGAATTATTAATAAGTGTATAATAAAGTAGGAAAAAAAATTACGGCCTATACTGAAAATGTGATTAAAGTACAGCATTTTGAATTTGCATATATCATAATTAAAATGTTGATAACTCAGAAACTGTTTGTCCAATTGAACTGAACTTTTGCACAGAATGTTGATTTATTACATTCCTTTAGGGGTATGAATTTTATTAGAATCCGATAAAAATTACAAAAGTTATAATTTTCACTAGAGTCTCCCCTTAAGAAGCAGTTCAGGATGCGGATGGAGTCCACCATGGTTGTATTAGTGGACACACTGCGTTTTCAGAGTAGACAATTTAAAGCCTTTGTATTAAAATTTTAAGTGGTGTTGGTGGGTTTTCCTTCTAAGCCCAAGAGCATACAATTTTATAAACTTCTATGGAGTCTAATTATATTTACTTCATTTCAGATAAAGAATGCAAACGTAAATATTTGGGGGAACATTCCTATCTGGATATCCTTCAGCCACGGAACACAGAATCACAGATGCCAGATGCGGTGGAAGCAGCAGGACTACCACCACCAACACCACCAGCATCAATAAGAACATGGACTACAAATGCCACACACCTCTTGATCACAGAGAGGTTACAACTACAGGAAAATTCAACAAACAAAAGTATAAAGGAAAATTGTGGTCCAGAATTGCAGCAACCCTAAGGACAAAGATCACTTATTCGTCAAGTGAGTGTGATTCCAAGTGGAGGAATTTAAATGGAACCTATAGGATGGACCTAGAAAAGAGGTCCAAATCTGGAAGTGGCTGTGTGAGGTGGGAGTGGTTTGACATTATACATGAAATGTATGCAACAGATATTGCAACTCCATTCCATTAAGACGCAGGCCAGGATGTGGATTGAGTCCACCATGGTTGTAGAAATGGACACACTGCGTTTTCAGAGTGGAGAATTTAAAGCCCTTGTATTAAAATTTTAAGTGGAGTTGGTGGGTTTTCCATGTGAGCACAAGAGCATACAATTTTATAAACTTCAATGAAGCCTAATTATATTTACTTCATTTCAGACAAAGAATTCAAACTTAAATATTTGGGGGAACTTTCCTCTCTGGGTATCTTTCAGCCAAGGAACACAGAATCACAGATGCCAGATGCGGTGGAAGCAGCAGGACCACCAACACCACCACCACCACCACTACTATAGTATCAACAACATGGACTACAACTGCCGCACACCTCTTGATCACAGAGAGATTGCAACTAGAGGCAGAATTCAAAAAACCACAATACAAAGGAAAATTGTGGTCCAGAATTGCAGTAACCCTAAAGGACAAATGTCACACTTATTCGTCAAGTGAGTGTGATTCTAAGTGGAGAAATTTGATGGGAACCTACAGAATGAATCTAGACAAGAGGTCCAAATCTGGAAGTGGCTGTGTGAGGTGGGAGTGGTTTGGCATTATACATGAAATGTATGCAAAAGATTTTGAAACTCCACTCCATTAAGCCGCAGGTCAGAATGGGAATGGAGTCCACAATGGTTGCAGAAATGGACACACTGCGTTTTCAGAGTAGAGAATTTAAAGCCATTGTATTAACATTTTAATTAGTGTTGGTGGGTTTTCCTTGTAAGCACAAGAGCATATAATTTTATAAACTTCAATGGAGCCTAATTATATTTACTTCATTTCAGACGAAGAATTCAAACAAATATTTAGGGGAACTTTCCTCTCTGGGTATCCTTCAGCCACAGAACACAGAATCACAGATGCAAGATACGGTGGAAGCAGCAGGAACACCACCACCAGTAGCATCAACAACATGGACTACAACTGCCACACACCTCTTGATCACAGAGAGATTGCAACTAGAGGCAGAATTAAAAAAAAACACAATACAAAGGAAAATTGTGGTCCAGAATTGCAGTAACCCTAAAGGACAAAGGTCACACTTATTCGTCAAGTGAGTGTGATTCTAAGTGGAGAAATTTGATGGGAACCTACAGAATGAACCTAGAGAAGAGGTCCAAATCTGGAAGTGGCTGTGTGAGGTGGGAGTGGTCTGACATTATACATGAAATGTATGCAAAAAGATGTAAACACACAACCCCCCACCTCATACATCACCAACAGTTCCAATCCTCGGCCTCTTTTACAAAGAAATAACAGCGAATCTTCTTTAGTTTCTTCATCTCCTCCATGAACTTCTTCCTCTTTTTTACCATTATAGAAGAGGTACGCAACTCTCAACCACCGTTGTGTTTCCACAATTATCTTTAAAAAAAAGCATTAAGAGGATATTGCAAAAGAAGAAAAGGAATAGAGATGGAAGGAGATGAATGAATTGGAGGAAAAAAATTGAAAACAATGGATTCACTATTACGTGTATTGAAAAATCTGACCAAGCAATAAAAATTCCTTTCACAAAACTGTATTGCATTGAATATCTAATTCAATGACGAGGAGGTTGAAGACGGAAGTGACCGAAACAGACAGGTTACCATTTAAATTTTGTTGGAAAACTACTCAAACAAAAAGGATCACATTTTCCAAAAACAAAATGTGTCTAGCATGTGCCACATCATCTGTATTCTGATTGGATGTACTATTTACATATACTGATGAACTCTTTGAAATTACTTTTCTTTTGGAGGGGGACCTAAAAAAACTACAAGAAGAACTGTGAATATTTTCATACACATCTGGAACCATGTATTACAAGCTGAGGAGTAGACAATCTGATAACGTCATCACCATCATATTAAAAGAATTATCATAATTATAATGTTCATTTCCAATTAAAAAATACGTTCTCAGGGTATTTAACATGTAGTATGAATGAGTATTAAGACGTTATCAATATGACTATTCGTCACCTGGTGTAATACAATATGATTAGCATCTGTGCAAAATCTGAATCAAATTCGATTTTTAGTTAATGATAAAAGGAACATCTAAGGTAGCACATGTCATTTTGAGAAAAACAGCGATAAAGATGAAGGTTATTATTGGTGTTATGTAGTCGTTTAAAGGGTGAAACTGATGATTTTAATAAACTACGTATACAGTAAATATTCTGATTCAGAAAAAAGCGGCAAATTTAATTGAATTAAACGTTACAAATGTAATTTTGGTCGTTTAAGTCTTCAACCATACCTCAACTTAATTTTCTCCATACAGCATTCTTCCTATGTCTCTTTTGACCTACCCTGTCACATCTCCATTTCCATTTTGCTCAGTCCTCAACAAAGAAATGTCACCGTCAACATCAGTGAATCATCTGCATGTGCTATACACAAATTGTATAGCATGAATGAAGTTGTAAATACTACAGGGACCAATTCCCTCTTTCTTATGTCTTTCTTATGTAAATATGTTTGAGCCGTTGAAAGCGACCTACTAACTGGCCAAATTAATGTTCTATAACCACTCGCTTCGAGCTCAGCATTCCGTTGTAATTTTTCTAGGGTCTAGTGAGGTGCCCATTATGCCTGTAGTGTGTTAACAAAACCTTGAAAGGGGATAGGCAGAGTCACCAAGGATGAGACAATGGTTGGGAATGAAGCCTGGTGTCGAGTTTTTCAGATAACCTGCTATTTCTGAAAACTCTGGCATTACTGCAAATGGTCAGAGAACATTCGTATTCGCTGATTATCCGCAGTAATAGCAGACGAAGATATAATTATAGCAACAGTAGCCGTTGTTACTATAGGCAGTTTAACAAAAAGAAAGTTGAAAAACAATAGGCGATGGTGGCAGACGCCACTCTACGAAAGTCGCAATCGATGTAGAGGCAATGACTTGCTTCATGATTCACGTCAAATTGAATCGGGACAGTTTCACAACTTCTGTCGCATTTCAGAAACAGACTTCGAAATATTACTGTGCCAAATAGGGCCAGAAAATTTTCTGTTCCCTATATACACCAATAAGTTCGATGACAGCTTCTTCAGTCCACTTCAGTTTCGACTCCTGTTGGTGAAACTAAACTAACCGCTGTGTTCTGCCACGAACTGCAAACAAGTGGCAAATCCCGTCCACAACGAATATCAACTTCCTTTGATGTACCGACAAGCGATGTATCACTACCGAAGGCAAACTAAACGATCGATTTGCCTTGCTGCATCGTCCACACGTTCCGATTTCAATCAGCGAATGTATTCGTTTGTCGTTCGTTCGATACGTGTGTATGCACCTCAAGATGAATGTCGTTTTATTATTTATAATGCTTAGTATTGGAAGGTGCGAAGTTTAGATATTTATGTTTTTAATATTCATTAAGCTGCAATGTTGGTACCTTTGTTTTGTGCCCAAAATCACAATTGGAGCTTTTAGCATGCTTTACTTAGCTGTGTTTGTTTTAGTGATTTTCCCCACCGTTATTATATCTCGTCAAGATACTGATAAAGACATATGTACTTCTGAGTTGTGCGTAATTTAAATCATTCCCATTCAATTACATAGAATCCGGGTTTTACTGTATTTTTGAACGAGAGAAAGAAACGATTCCATCTCAATGGTATAAAGAACAAAGTTTGCTAAATAAAATTAAGTAAGAGATATAAAACTCATCTGAAGATATCTGTCACATATAACATTTGTTACATTTCTAAAAATAGACTAGTTTAAAATTTACGATTAGGCTTTACGAGGTCAGCGCCCGAAGAACTGTAAGTTCAGAGGAGTGGGAATTTCCCCTTCTCCCTTCACAAAGTGCGCGGCGATACTATAGCGAGTAACGGGACCGTGGAGATAGCCCACACACAGCATATTCCGAATCTCACCGGACCGGTGATATAAATGACGTCACGCTGCGGCGAAATAAGGAACGGAACCGCTGACGGTCCGGTGGCTATCATGGCGGCTGTGAGAGAAGGTGTTTTATGTGCTACGCTTGCAAGTTTTTGCGAGCTCTTCCTTCATTCACCTTACTTGAAAAACAGACAGTGCGAAGATGATGAGGAAGAGATCATAGCACTTGCTGCTTGTGTTTCTTCCTCTTCTCCTGTTAAACATAAGACGAAAATAACAGGTTATTGTGAAAATGTAGTACCATGTTACACAGATTTCGATTTCAAAAGCCATTTCAGACCAACAAGAACCACTGCTCAGGTATTATTACATTACTACTTTGGTAATTATTTCGGCTAAACTAGCATTGAGATAGTTCCCTTCATACTCTGCTTGTACACCTTGCATATACGAATCTGTGACTGATTAGGCTTTTGTTATGCCTTGCATATACGATCAACTGCACCTCCAAAAAAAATTCCAAAGATATTTACTTCCGAAATCACCGGAAATATCTTAACGTTAGTTTCACCATACTTACATTGCCAAAAAGTAATTCGAGAAAGTATGGTTGGAAACTTTCGGGGCAAACATAACCTAAACTAACCTAACTTCTGTAGTTAAAAGCGTAGCTGGATGGAAATCCCACAGGAATAAATAGCGAATAAGAAAGGTATCACTAAACTGCTACTGCTACTACTACTACTACTACTACTACACTATTTCGGTCTTAACTCTAATTTAGTGTGTCAAACAACTTAAAAATATTTTCTTTGCTGTAAAAACACTTGAGTGATTAGCTAACTATATTATTTGACAATGTTATAGTTTAACCTACCATTATACTTAGAACATAGGCTATCCCTGTTAAGTTTCACAAGGTTAATTTCAGCATGTCTTGGAAATGGACCTATTTCCGCATAACACATGAAAAACGAAGGCGGGTTTGCCACCAGCCAAATCTCTTCTAGTATGTCTGTGGTTATTTGGAACCCAAGAAACATTTAGAGAAGTTGCAGACAGGGTTAACAGGCACATGTCATGCCCATCGAGAATTTGAATTATTTTGTCGGTACCTAGTTAGTAAATCGGATTCTGTTATACGGTGGCCAGAAGGAGAAGAACTGAACAAAGTGCAGGAAGGCTTTAATGCTCTCCGTGGACTCAATAGGAAGTGCTACACTTCTGTCATCTTACAAGCTGTGTTTGACCACAGCTTTCCTTTCACTGATGTATTTGCTGGCTTCGCCTTATATTTTCTTTTAGGTCGGATACAAATAAAAGTAAAACCATGCGATGGACTGACTCAGTAAAGGTGTTTCCTCTGAAACTATAGTAGTGTAGCACACAATGCTACAAATTATTATCTCATCATTTTCCCTTGCCTCCTGTGCGAACACATCAAGCGTTTGCAGAAGGTGTAAAACTAATATGTGACACTAATAACAGTCCATTTGAAATGTTAAAAGAAAAAGATAAATCATTCACAGCAAATGAAAAGCTGGTAAATTTAGCTTTCGATGAAATGTCACTAATGTCACATTTATCTTATGTCGCGATTTCAGTATTATAGTATGTTTCGCACATTTTGGAGATTTTCGCGCCCTGTCTTTTCTTTCTATTTCATTTTATTGATTTCTTTTCTTGATCCTTTGTGACCTCTTCGTTTTTCTTGTTAATTTCTTCCTACTGTTACAGATGCCTCCGTGTTTTAGTTTTGTCTTTTTCCGCTAGTTGTTTTCTTTATTATTTTATATACAGAGAGACGAGACTATTTCCAGGTTCGAAAGTTCTTTTTCCGTTGGTGATTTTGTATTTTCTTGGTTGCGATGCGTGCCTGCACCGCACGTTGTGTCGAAGAGAAGAGTATGGTTCCGACCGTCCGAGGGAAAGGTTCGGCAGCTGATCGTCAGAGAGGACACCTCGCAGCGGAGCTACGAAAGTGTGGCGTCATGCTCGCCGTTCGCTATTTCGTCTGGTGCCGAGGAGAGAGCGCACGTCGAGTTGAGGGCGCTTCGTTAAGAGATTGGCGTTGTTCTTAAAGATGTACGTAATGATTATTTGTTTAACAGAAACCGGAAAGTGTTGCAGTGGAGGAGAAAGCCAAATAGGGACACAAAATTACGGCTGAACAGGGACAACGTATTTCGTTACTTTGTTTTGTTCTTTGTCGCAGATGGATAATACTGAACGTAGTTGGACAGAAGCTGATACGCAAAAAGCTATAAATGCATTCCGGCAGATGCCTGAGTCATGCAGCAGAGCTAATGGGGGGTCCCTCGTTCGTGTCTTCACCATCGATTGCATAGTGGTAGTGATGATCTATTGAAGACAACGGGTGGACCCTGGAACGTGTCTGTTACTTCTAGATGAACACGTCTCCCACAAAAGTCTGCAGGCATTGCAGTTTTGTGATAAAAACGGCAACCACATGATCTGTTTGCCTAGTCGCATCACCCATAGACTTCAACCTTTTTGATAGGTCATTTTTCAAACCCTTGAAAAGTTATTATGATAATGAATGTAACACTTTCATGCGCAACACACAATGGGACAGGAAAATTAACAAGCCTTCATTTGGAAAAATATTCAAAGCTGCCTGGTTGAAAGCAGCGACACCTGCCATTGCCGAAAATGGATTCAGATCAACTGGGGTATGTCCATTCAATGCTAATGTTCTCTCTGAACATGATTTTCTACCTGGATGCATGATATCTGATTCTTTGACAACAACAGAGGTTTCTAACGACGTTGCTGTAACCAATTAGGTTTCTGTCCCATCAATTTCTAACATTGGCATCGAAGTTCAGGCAGAATTCATGTCCTCGCCTTCTGTGTCTTTCCATGATCTGCTTCCATCTCCAAAGAAACAAATGGGCCAGAAACCATCCAAAAGGAAACAAGCAGTCAGTCGAAAGGCGCGGAAGGCGGAAGAGTGCATTGTGTGTCCTATGTGCCCATAGATGACCAAATAATCACTTTGTGGCTTTGTCGTGAAGTTTGACCAAGAAACAAACTAGCCGGCGCCAAGAGAAATATCGGCAAGGAGATTCATGCCGAGCAGGAAAAACAATGGGAATAAAAAAATAGAGCGAACAAGAAAGGACAGATCGACTCTAGGGATGACGAATCCAATATTATGAAAACAGATGCAATACAATATATGGTTAGGCCTGTACTGTCAGAAATAAAAGACCTGAAGAAACAAAACGCGGAATTCCAAAACGAAACCAAAAAAAAAGATATCTCCATCAAAGAAAGCCACTGGAGAGTCGTCAGTCGAAAGGCGTGGAACGCGGAAGAGTGCATTGTGTTCTATGTGTCCATAAATTACTGTGCCTTTTTTTCTTCTTTAAGTTCGACTAAGAAGAAGACTAGCCGGCGCCAAGAGAAATATCGGCAAAGAGGATCATGTGGAGTAGGAAAATCCATGGGAATAACAAAAACACAGGGACGAAGAAAGGACGGATCGACTTTAGCGATGACGAAACCACTATTATGAAAACAGATGCAATACAACATATTGTCAGAAATAAAATACCTGAAAAAACAAAACGCGGAATTCCAAAACGAAACCAAAAAAGACATCTCCGCCATCAAAGAAAGCCACTGGAGAGTCGTCAGTCGAAAGGCGCGGAACACGGAAGAGTGCATTGTGTATTCTATGTGCCCATAGATTACTGTGCCTTTTTTTTCTTCTTTAAGTTCGACTAAGAAGAAGACTAGCCGGCGCCAAGAGAAATATCGGCAAAGAGGATCATGTCGAGTAGGAAAATACATGGGAATAACAAAAATACAGCGAACAAGAAAGGACAGATCGACTCTAGGGATGACGAAACCACTATTATGAAAACAGATGCAATACAACATATTGTCAGAAATAAAATATCTGAAAAAACAAAACGCGGAATTCCAAAACGAAACCAAAAAAGACATCTCCGCCATCAAAGAAAGCCACTGGAGAGTCGTCAGTCGAAAGGCGCGGAACACGGAAGAGTGCATTGTGTGTTCTATGTGCCCATAGATTACTGTGCCTTTTTTTGAAGTTCAACTAAGAAGAAGACTAGCCGGCGTCAAGAGAAATATCGGCAAAGAGGATCATGTCGAGTAGGGAAATCCATGGGAATAAAAATACAGCGAAGAAGAAAGGAGAGATCGACTCTAGGGATGACGAAATCACTATTATGAACAGAGTTGCAATACAACATAATATGGTTACTAGTATACTGTCAGAAATAAAAGACCTCAAAAACAAACCGCGGCATTCCAAATAGTACGTGAGTTATGTTCCTCATCCTCACCAGAGGGCCCTCGCATTCCTAGTCCTCTAGGAAGCCAAGTCGACTCAGCATCGATATTAGGGGGTACAAAGTCTCAATTCTAACACTGGCAAACCCAGTGTGTTTACACTCTAATGACGATCAATAGGGTCCGGACTTTGTCAGGCCGCCTAACGGTTTGACCTTAGTAGTCACTATTGACTTTGGACTTTGATAAGGGATATTGTAATGTAAAGCTATATAAGCGATCTCGAGCTCAGCAGAAACATTTTTTTTTTATATATCTAAATGGAGTAATGTAAGCTGAAACGAGACCATCTTTGGTGGAAATAAAAGACTTCGCAACATCTACGCTTGTGTTCCTCATTGAATAGAGACAAAGATCTTAACTCTTGTAGTATGTCGCAAGGCAAGAACTAGTGTAAATTGTAAACTTGGCCAGAAATTTACTTTAAGTGCTCATGAATATGTAACAACAAACAATTCGGTAGAGGGGCATGTACTTAAGCTGTGAAAGTAGGCCTACTCAGTATACACAGAAATACAGTGAGAAACATAGTACGAAGGGATTTTCCTAAAACATCTACGAAATACATAAACTATAGAAAAAAACTTTCTAAAATAAACAATTTCTCGTGTGATTTTGTCCGCCGAGAAAAAACACTTTCTTCAAAAGCGGGAAATCGTCTACGATGTATGAACTATTAGGCCATCTAAAACGTATATGGGACTCCCCATATGAACTTTCAATGTTACGAACTTTGCTACTAAATCCAGGCTTTAAGTTTCAGACCTTCAATAGAAGAAGAAGAATAATGGAAACTAGTAGGATTGTCGCATGGCGATACATCGAAATTAAGGTAGTTTCGAAATGAGAGTCAATAAAATTGTTTATTTTGATGAGACATGGTACGATACCCATGACGTCTCCAAAATAGGCTGGGATGATGGTTCGTGTTCGTGTGCCTTGAATCTTCCCACGTCTAAAGGGAAAATAATAATGATTCTGCATCCCGGAGATTATGAACGATAGGTAGAAAACTTAACAAAAAAAAAAACATTGGTAACGCTAAAGCTGACAGCCACGACGATATGAACGCTTCAGTATTTAAGCACTGGTTTACCCCCTCCCTCATGTCTAATTTACCCCAGGATCGTCAGTGCAACATTGTTTTAGACATTGCAAGTTACAATTCCCGGCTGAAATTCAGGACACACTGTATGTTCAAGACATGCTTAGACATATGCGGGCTAACAATATCCAACCCATTTCCGATCAAAGCTGTGCTTTTGAAACTAATAAAGGAAGTATGTATTCAGAGAAGATAAATAATTGATGACAAAGCTTTAAGTTATGGTCATGAGGTCCTGAGGGTTCCACCTTATCACTGCTGCCTCAGGCCTATTGAACTGGTGTGGGTCAAGTTGAAAAGTGAAGTGCGAAAAAGAAATAAAACACCCTCCTTGAGTGCTAGTGTTTGCCAACATCTACAAGAATACGCCTCGGACATCGATGAACTGTGAAAAAATGTGTTGAACACACTAAAAAAGTTGAAAGCAAATACCTATTTCACGATCAGGAATCCGACGATTCCAGATTCATCATTAGTGTGGATTCGGATGAGATAGAAACAGAGGGTACAACGGCATTAGACTCCTACGATAAAAACGGGTGGAAATATCAATAATAAGAAATCATCTCCTAGCCAGTTCTCCAAAGAAGCTGTCCGACGCGTCATCGTGAAAGCGTTGCAGGATCCGGCATGCTGCAGATTCGGCCCTGTGGAAGACTTGAAGCTAACTATCGCCAAAAATAGTACTGTAATAGCCTGAAAACAGCTCTAGAGGAGGACAGACACATTAGGCAGTTCCAGACTAACGTGGACGATCTGGAGCAATATCAGAGGCGACAGTGTTTGTGTATTTTCGGTGTGAATGAAAGTGAATCAGAGAACACTGATACTATCGCCGTTGACGTTGTCTTCTAAAATAGGAGTACAGCTAACGGAAACTGACATTGAGAGAAGTCATCGAGTGTGACGAAGGAACAGTGATGGCCACGGCCCATAATTGTTAAATTCGTTAGCTATAGAAAGAGGGATGAGGTGTTCAAAAACAAAACAGTCTTAAAGGGTTGTCTTGTTACCACCCATGAACACCTGACTAAAGCTAGGCGTAATCTATTAAAAGAGTGCATCAGTAAATACAGCCTGAAAAACGTATGGACTCAAGATGGAAACATTATTGTCAAAGTAGGAGAAAAAAATAATAGACATAATTAAGGGAACGAACAGGTGAAAAATGTGGAAAAATGGAAAAAAATACAAATTTTTGTTTTTATGTTCATAATTTTATTTAAACCTTCTACTTTCATAATATGGCCTAATTTTTTATTTGGGAGCCCTTTAAACCGTGTCACATGACGTTTAAATGTCTGCTTGCACGTGCTTCGTTGCCCTTTAAACGAGCTGTCAGCTCTAAAGTTTATGTTGAGCTTTGTAATTTGAATAAAGCGGGCTAGTTTTTTTTCTGGTGTGTATCTAGTGAAATTAAGTTTGTTGTCACTCCTGAATACACTATCAGCTTGCCTGTCAGCCCTGCAAATACTTTGTTTTTAAACTGTGAACGGCAAAATATTGTTCGTGGATCGTTTCTTCTCGAGTTTGTGCGTTTGTACGTGAATATTCATACTTGTTTTGCTGATTTCGTGTTATTTAGGATGTTATTAAAGTTTTACACTAATTTTGTATTCAATTAGTTGTATATATTAGTGTGAATAAGTTAGTATAAGTGCATTAGGTTAAGAATTGTCACAGTAACATTCAAGACCACGTGTATAACTCAACATTTAGCATTTTGGGCATAGTTTTAGTTTTCTAAACATGAATAGACTAAGTGACATTCATAATAAGGGCAAGAAACGATCAAAATATGCTAATAGGGCTAAAAATTTAGCAAATATAAGGTGGAAGAATGCCAAAACTATTGTGGAATGTGTGCAACAAGAAAATGTGTTAGGCCTAGTTGGTGATAATGAAGATCAAGTGTCAAAAGAACCAAATAATAAACAAAGTGCTAGTGAGATAAAGTTGATAAAATATTGCAGGAGAATTCAAATATAAGTGCCCCCCAGTGTAGTGAAGACTACACATTAGTGCATGTAAGTTTGTGGAGTGAACTGTATAAAGGAGTAAAATGTGGTGAATGTGGAATGGATAGTGTAAAAGCTGAGCTTACTGAACCATCAGGCTTTGCATTTAAAGTGATAGTGAAGTGTTATAATTGCAACACAGTGTTGAATGAAATGTATACAAGCCCTAAGGTAGGTAACACTGAGTCAACTCGACCTCCCTTCGATGTAAATAGGAGAATGGTCAACGCCTTTGTTACCATGGGAAAAGTACACTCTGCTATGGAACAACATTGTATGGCTATGGGTATGGCAGGTTTGAGCTCACCATCCTTCAACTCTCACCTGATAAAACTGACGGAAGAAAACAAACTTGTTAGACAACATGTGTTGAGAAATGCTCACTCTGCAGTTAGACGAGCTCACATGGAAGTGGACAGTTCTATTAGTGATAGTGATGTTATAAATATTGGTGTGTCATACGATGGCACATGGATGAAGCGTGGACATACATCAAAGTATGGTTTAGGTTCAGTCATAGATATTTTAACAGGGCTAGTGTTAGATTTTGAAATAATGTCAAAATATTGCAGTACTTGTGAAAAGACAGAAAAAAAATGGATATTGCAAGTGACGAATATAAACAGTGGTATCAAAGTCACAAAGATGCTGGTGTTTGTGAGAAAAATTTTGATGGATCTTCAAATGCCATGGAGATGAAAGCTGCAGAAATTCTCTGGACCCGGTCCATTAGGTTGTGTAATATGAGGTACACAACCTTATTGTCTGACGGGGATGCAAAAACACACCATCACCTTCAGCAGCTTCAAGTTTATGGTGAAGGCATTGACATTAGAAAAGAAGAATGTGTGAACCACGTTGCTAAGAGAGTAGGTAAAGATCTACAGAATATTGTTAGGGAATGGAGAGGGACAGATTCCTCAATCGGAGGCAAAAAAAAGGGAAGTCTGACTGCAGAAATGATACCTCGACTGCAAAATTACTACAGAAAGGCCATTATTGATAATATCCCCGATGTAAACAAGATGAAGAAAGCCATCTATGCAACACTTGACCATGCAATGTCCACGGATGACAAGCCCCTGCATTCAAGATGCCCTAGTGGTGAAAAGTCATGGTGCTTCTTCAACCGGGCCATTGCGAAGCAAGAAGCTGTTCCGAAGCATGACTTGAAAACCATGAAGACAGTGTTGTGACCTGATGTTGTGGCTAAAATCATGCCAGTATACTGTAGACTAGCTAGTGATGAACTTCTTAGCAAGTGCACTGCAGGAAAAACTCAAAATGTGAATGAAAGTGTTCATAGTGTGATATGGCGGAAGTGCCCAAAAGAAATTTTTCTATCAAAAAAAAAAAACTTGAAGTGGCTGTTACTTCTGCTGTGACTGAATTTAACATGGGTTGTACAGCAAACATTTCCATGAGAGATTTAGTGTCAACAGTGAAATTATCTCCTGCAGCATACAAAATTGGCAATAGGAGAGACAAGCGTCGACTGCAGCAAGCGGCTACTTCAACCAGTGAGAACTTCAAAACAAGCAGGAAGAAGCTACGTTTGTCAAAAAGTGTCACTGAAAGTAGGAAAAAGCAGCAGGAGGGGTCAACATATCAGGCAGGAGGGTTTTTAAGCAATTTCCATAACGTGTAAGTACTCAAACATAGTGTTGTACTTTAAAACTTGATTTTCTCCCTTTTAAATTTTATTACATTTTAACATATTCAAATTGCTCCATATGATGCATTTCTTAACCAATTGTGATGAAATTTTTACCACAAGCTCACATTACCTAAAGGAAAAAGACTGTCACATGGATTTTTAAAATATTTATTATTTGATTAAGATGCATCAAATTAATTTTTTTCTTTAAGTTGGCACTCACCCAGTTTTGAATTTTTTTTCTCAGAAACTAAGAAGTGCTAACTAAAAATCATGTGATAGATGTTTTATTATTGTTAGAGGAACTGTTCTATATTTTTTTGTAAATTCATAATGATAAGCGTTCATCGTGCAGCATTTTTTTAAATATTAATTAGTATTAATTGGTAAATAATTAATTTCTTCAAAACTAATTAAGATACATTGATGAAATTTATAGGGATGTTTTAAATACACATCAGCACTCTGTGGTAAAAACTTCAGTCCATTAGCATCACAAATGCATAATTTGAATATTTCACCTGTTCATTCCCTTAAATGCCCAGAAGACATGGTCTCAACGAGTCGGCTGCATAAAACTAGTGAGACAACTAACTTTAATTGAAGAAATGTATACCATGTTAATAAATTCAGCAATTTTAAAATTGAAAGGGTCAGTGAAATAGTGGTCTAACTCCTCCTAACAGAAATAATGGTTTTTGGTATTTTTCCAAGTCAAATTAATATGATTTACAAAAATAATATAAAGTCAGTCATAAATGTAACCTAATTATTCTTATTTAGGCTACTATTGCTGACGTTAACATTTTGCTAAAGAAAGAATGACAGAATAAATTCGGATCTCCATATTTTAATTGTAAATTGATTGCACTTATTTTACT
The DNA here is from genome assembly GCF_040183065.1 of Periplaneta americana. NCBI lineage: Eukaryota > Metazoa > Arthropoda > Insecta > Blattodea > Blattidae > Periplaneta > Periplaneta americana. The sequence goes on along the minus strand of NC_091117.1, from coordinate 203,209,738 downwards.
GACCCTGTCAACTGACACAATTTTATTTGATCTGTTTTCAGCAAGTTGGACAAAAGAAAGTTTCATCTGTGCCCCTCTTTGAAGCAGTAATTAGGAGAGGGAGAGATCGATTTAATAGCGAAGTGATATCTCCATATTTTTGTTACATGTATTCGCGGGGATGTTCAGGCGACGTTGTTAGAATTAGTTTCCCACGCAGATGTTTCGCTTCCTTGAGTCACTTAGCATCGGACAGATTTATGGCCACCTTGTGCGGGGTTTTGTATCGAGAGACTCTTTCAAGCGTAAAATCCGAGAGTTGTACAAGACCCGTGGGAAAGCTATTGCAAAGCTCGGGGTTTTCCAAAAGGACGGGGTTCTCGAAAGATCTACTAACTAATTTGATGCTGTGGGAAGTCCCAAGGTCTAAATTTAGAGATGACATATTTCGCGACCAATGAGAAGAGATCTTGGTTCAGCTTATGAGGTCACTTTGGACCAATAGAGAATAGATTTTAGGCCGGTTAAATGACGTAGTTGTTAGCCAATAGGATAGTTAGTTTTAGCGTAGGATAGGTTTTTATAAATAAGGTTGACGGGGCGCGGAGAGCATATCTCATCTCTTTTCGTGTAGACGGCCCCACACACTGAGTTTTTTGGTGTCGGCGGCCCAACTTAATAGTCTTTCTTCCGGCGAAGACCCGATAGATAGAACTTTGTCATCGACGAGACTACTCGTCAACGTTTAGGAGCTTCGATCATAGTGTATTGAACAAAGGATTGAAGTTATCGTATTGGACAGAGCATATTCAGCGCTGCCATAGAGTCGATACAGAAGTGCGACCAACGATTGAATTACTAGTTCAGCCGGAAATACATACTCAAAGGCTTACCAAGTGAATACGACAATAAACTTATAGTTTTGGAATCCACACTGCCTTTTATATAAGTAGCCGGCTTGGTATTATTCCCGACATCATCCTACACCACAACTGTACCTCGGCTACCCTGAGTGGATCTCACGCTACACCGAGCGTCGAAATAGGGTGGACTGGCGCCCAATACTTAAAACAATAATAAATTTGCCTACCCTATTCGCGCTACTCGAAGGACGAGTGCTGACTGCCGTGGACCAGCAGGCTGATACGAGTGAGGGACATCAGCCGTACATCACCTCTGATTGAGGACCACAACCGAGACGCATCCACCCACATCTTTCAGCTGACGTGAAATTTAAAATTTCTTTCTTCCCTCTCATATAAAAGACTTTCTAATGTTCATACTGCACAACAGTCAAGAGGGTTTTGTCAATAGAGGCCAACTAGTTTTGTAAAATGGACAGCAGGTCCCGTCCCAAGGGACGTCCAAGCAAAAAGACGAAAAAAGCTAAATATGCAGCTCAGTGTACACTGGAAAAGGCAGCTACTGCAAAATCTAGGCCTATATGTCCAGAACCAGAGTTATGTATCCCGACCCCAGTGGTCGAGCTACGAGCCCCAGAGGCTCAGAACTTAGGGTTTTAATAAGTTAATAGTAATATCATATAAGGGTTTTAATAATTTAATGTTAATATTATAATTATTCTGGCCAGACATATAGTCTGTGCTTTATCATTAAGACAATAACCCCTGACTTGAAGTCATGCGTCTTACCACCTCACGAGGGTACGAATCAAAGTTCACCCTAGCTGGACTCAAATAAGATAACATCCCATCACGGGGACATAACGTCATTATGCAACGTCATTCTGTCAGACCATGTAAGTTTGACACCAGAATTGACACGTGACCCAAGCCTGGGAGAATTGAATAAAACCGAGGGTTTTGAGCCACTCGCCCTCTTTCGTTTAGTTGTCATCGGAGTTGTAATAACCGACCAGCAGGCTTCACGTATCAAGTCTTGGGTTCAAACCCTTAGTCCCTAACTGACATGTAGTTCAGATTAAGGGAATTGTACACCACAGAACCGGCAATTCAGGATTTAAATAAATCAAGTTTCATTAAAACTGGCTTCTCATTTCGGTGAATAAGATATCACACAGCGCGACGTGAACCAACGGAACCGTGGCTTCAAGTTCGCGAAATATAAATACTTGTTAAGCTGCAGAAACTTAACTCCAGAACATTGAGCCTATTTCAGAACCAAAAACTAGATGAGAAAAGTGAAGAAGCACTGGTGAGTACATACTAATTCATAAGAGCATATGGCACAGAATGTGGCATGAAAAATTTGAAGTACATGGAATGTGACATGCTGACCCTAGATATTCAAACTAGGAAAAGTAAACGTTTTTGTACTAAGCTGGTAGTAAAATGTACTAGCTGTGGGACAAATTGTGACCAGAGCTACACAGTCCCTAAAATAAGAAGGATCCAAAGACCACCATTTTAAACAAATAAAAAAAAATTGTTAGTGCTGGTGCAGGGTATTCCTCAATGGAAAAATTTAGTGCCATTGTAGAAATAAAAGAAATGCCAATGCTAACATTTCAGAGTCACTCATCTCTTCTTGCAAAAGAAAATGCCCTGCACAAAGAAAGAATCCTCTCCCAGTCTCGCAGTGCAGTACGACAGGATCATAAACCATGTGATCCTGCCATCAGAAGTCAAGACGTATATTATGTAACCGATCTTCACTATTTGTAATTTTATATTATGTAACTGATCTCGACTATTTGTAATTTTCTACTATATTTATGTAATTTCTAAGATATTTTATTTTGTGTTGTTTTGTAATCTAATTTTGTATTTCATGTATATTACTGAAACCTGGTTGAGTGGAAGAGAAGGCCTCATGGCCTTTACTCTGCCAGGCAAAATAAACCTACTACTACTACTACTACTACTACTACTACTACTACTACTACTACTACTACTACTACTACTACTACTACTACTACTACTAATACATTGCTGTGTCATATGATGGAACATGGCATAAGAGAGGTCACACGTCGAACTATGGAGTCGGTTTGGTAATTTACATTATTACTGGTCTTGTTGATTTCGAAATCCTATCTAAAATCTGTCACATGTGCACATATGTAGCTGCAGATTTGGGTCCTGACTCCCCTGAATTTTCATTCTGGCTTGAAGACCACAAGAGATCTGGGAAAATTCAGAAAAACTATGTTGATTCCTCTAATGCGATGGAGATGGTGGCAGCAAAGCGACGGTGGTTTCGTCCTGAGAAAAGTAAATTTAGATACAACACCGTATTGTCAGATGGAGACGCTAGGAGACACAAGTTTAATGATAAAGAGAGATGCGCAGGTGAGGACTGGCTAAGTGCCATTCTGCCTGAAGCCACTTCTGCAGTTCGAGCCATGGGTTTTAACAAAACTACAGTCTCAAAATTCTTCGAGAACTTGACTGTGTGCATGGAGAAACATCAATTTCTACCCACAAGAATTTATAATGTGGATGAAACGGGGCTGACTGCTGTGCCGAAGACTCAGCCAAAGGTCTTGGCCCAGAAACGTAGGAGACAAGTGGAGACGTTGGTTTCTGCTGAAAGAGGACAGCTGGTGACGGCAGAAATTGGTTTCTCGGCGGCTGGCCAATACATCCCTCTTCTGATTTTCCCTAGGATCAGGATGGAGGAACTTCTAGATGGTGCACCACCAGGGACTATTGCCATATGCCATCCCAGTGGCTGGATGTAATCTGAAATCTTCATTCAGTGGCTGAAGCACTTCATTCAGTTCACGAAACCATCCAAAGAAACAGTGTTGCTTCTCCTTGATGGTCATGCTACTCATGTGAATAACCTTGAGGTGATTGATCTGGCTCGGCAACGTGGAGTAACGAAACTTTCATTTCCTCCCCACTGCACTCACAGGTTACAGCCACAGGATGGGAGCTTCATGGGACCACTCAGCACCTTCTATAGCCAGGAAGTGAAGATGTGGCTACTTAACCATCCAGGGCGGGTAGTTACCCAATTTCAAGTGGCCAAATTGTTTGGTTTGGCTTATGCTCGGTCTGCCACAATTCAGAATAACATTTCTGGATTCAGAAAGACAGGCATTTGCCCCTTCAATGCAAATGCATTTGCAGACAGTGAATTTGTAGCAGCCGAAACGTCAAACCTTGCTCAACAGGAGCCTCAGCAGGAACGTCGTGCCGAAACAACAGCCCACAGTATCAGGGACGTACATGCAGTTCCTTCACCGTTTCCCAAGTTGATGTAGACCCTGTTCCCAATTACTCTAGGCCAACATGCACGAGGCGCAAAGAAAAGAGTGCTATAATAACAGACTCTCCCTACAAGAACGAATTGGAGAACTTCAATTCGTTGTCCAAAGAAGTCAAACGAAAACTACAGTTGGCATCTGGTTCGTCCGAAGTAGACATCAACTGTGATTCTGACACCACCCCATGTCTTCTCTGCAAGGAGCCCTACTCAGCTACCAGTAAGTCTGATGGCTGGGTGAAGTGTCGAAATTGTGGAAAATGGGCTCACGAGGGCTTCACTGTTTGGGAAGTAGACGTATTCGTGTGTGTTCCATGCCTTCGTAGACGAAAATAAAAATACCCGGTTCTACCCCAGTGTACGAGGTAAAACCGTATGCTGCAGTTTAATTTTTATTTTTTTTAAGTGCGCTAGTGTAACAGTGACTTTAAAAAATTATCCCAGTGTAAAGGATCCTTTAAATTAGTGATATAAAAAAATTCGGTTTGAATAGTATAAACGGATTATTTAATAAGCAAAAAATTCCTTAGGGTCCCAGTTCTACCCCATGATCCCCTACAAGCGAATGGAAGAGCTCTCAAAAGAGGATGATTCAGAGAGCCAAAATATAACATGAAAACATGCAGAGGAGGAAGCAAGAAAGAAAAAAGGAGAAACATATAGTCCTGGGCAGTTTTAGACATATGAGTTCACTTGTTGCATAGTATTTGATAAATTGTCATTTTTCTCAAAATGGCATTTTTACATTTCAAAACACTCCAGAATGATTTTTTTTCATCTCATAGATGTATTATAATGGCAAAATCGCTACTTTCAGAACAACTTTCAAGTGACTTGTCATTCATCAAGAATTTTGCTAATCTTGCTCACACTATCTGAAGTTTGGAATCACCAAAAATGAAAATTCCCGATGCTATAGAGAAAGTAGAAAGTGTTTCACACTCTTGAAAGATATTGATTGTGGCACCCGTCTGGAACATTCTAGGCGTGTCTGGTTGCCTCCAGCGAAAAGGAAGGCGCGGGGAGGCGAGGCTCCAGCTTCGTTGTGCGCGATCGTGGTAAATAAATAACACCGTGAGTTGGCGACGGAAGTCAGTGAGTCGCGAGAAAGTTAGTCAGCCTTCAAGTCTTGGACAGCAGCGAGCAAGGTGGTGACGGACGGCACGACTGGATGGACAGCCTAACAGAAACCTGCTCCTCGATTCGCAGACTACTCCGATAGATGGGGTTTATGTGGCCAGATCCCTACTCCCAAACCAGAAGGTGGTTTTATGCACTCCCAAACGCTCGAACAATTCTCTCATCAGGTTGGATTCGAAGTTGCGCCTCTGATCACTATGCAGTTCCCGGGGCACACCGAATCAGCAGATGAAGTTGTCAAGCAGTGCGTCTGCCACGGTCGAAGCCTCTTGGTTGGGAATCGCGTACACCTCAGGCCATTTTGTGAAATAATCCATGGCGACTAGCAGGTAGCGGTTACCTCGATCCATGACCGGGAATGGTCCAGCAACGTCGATGGCGATTCTCTCAAAAGGAGCTCCCACGTTGTACTGCTGCATGTGTCGCACCTTCGGCACCATTGTTCCGTGTCGGTTCTCTGATGCAGCCAGTAGCATCTGTCTTAACTTGTCCAGCGTCTTGTTGGCTCCCAGGTGGCGTCCAGTCACGCAAGCATGAGTCTCCTCCAGCACTTCCTTCACCTTGCTCCTGGGCAGGATAAGTTGTTCTATTCGGTTCCTACTAACGGCCGACTCCAAAATCCTCTTCAGGATACAGTCCTTGACAGTCAAGAATTCCCACTGGGCCCAGTAGCTCATGTAAGTGGTGCTACGGTTGGCGATATCAGACCTCACTGGTCTCTGACCGGACTCCACATCACGCAGTAGCTGTCCAACGTTTGGATCCTCCATAATATGTTAAAGCTAATGATAAATCTATTGACGATTTCGTCTATGTATCATCGGGCCGCAAACCAGAATTAGGAAAAAAGTTAGAGAACTTCATATTGTTTGGAGATGGACGACAGATTTCATGGGTTGAGGAGAACAGACGTAAGAACTGTTGCAAGTACTTCTAGAAGAATGCTTTTCGCCAATTCTGAAGAAAATACAAAGAGCGACTGGGAACAGATGAGCAATGGAAACCACATTACTAATGTTGACATACTTTCTATTTATGCAATTTTGTAACGTGTAAAACCTGTAATGCAGAAAATAGTATTCAATTATGTGACGATTTCACACAAAGAAAAGGTTTAGCAGCTAAGTTAGTTCTCAAGTGCATGAACTGCAATACAGAATATGAATTTTACAGTTCTGCTCTGACACCACATGGTTATGGAACCAACATTAGTTTTCTGTATGGCTTACGCTCAATTGAAAGAGGGTAGGAAGCTGGTAAGACTTTATGTGCATTGATGAACTTGTCCAAGCCCCTACCAAATTTACAAAATTCAATAGTGTTTTAAAAAGTAGAATTAAAAAGTGTGCAGAAATTTCAATGCAAAATGCAGTGAAAGAAGCTGTGAATGAAAATGAAGGTTGCACAGATTTGACTATTGCTTTGGATGGTTCATGGCAGAAGAGAGGCAATACAAGTGCAAATGGTATAGTTTCTGCAACAAGTGTTGACACTGGAAAGATAATAAATGTTGAACCCTAACCGAAACAACATACGTAAATATAATGGAGTGCAAAACTGATTCCACAGGGGTAAGTGGAGGAATGGAAGCAGCTGGCGCAATGGAAATTTTCAATGAAACAATATGGGATTCGTTAAACAAAATATTTTGGGGGATGAGGAAAGCAAAGGTTTTAAAAAGGTGTTGGAAAGTAAGCCATATGGAGATGTAGAAGTTGAGAAATTAGAATGTATAGGCCATATTAAAAAAAGAATGGATTCTCAACTTAGAAGGCTGTGTAAGGGATGTAAAGGAAAGAAACTGGAAGACGGTAAATTAATATCTGGGCATGGTAGGCTTACTGAGAAGATAGATAACATACAATTAGAAAAAACTGACAGTGTTGAAGATGCGACAAGCAGTAGGGCAATATTCTTACACAAGTACTCCATAGATGTGAAGTCACAACATTTACTGTGTTCAAAAGGAGAGGACACATGGTGCAAATGAACAGATCTCTGGTAACCAAAGAACCCTATGAACATAAACACTCACTTCCTCCTCCTGTTCTTGAAGATATCAGGCCTCCAGGATCTACTGCAGAGGATGGATGCAAACAGATCTTTTTGTGAAATGGTTTCAACGTTTCATTAAATTTTTTAAACCATCGTAAGAGACACTAGTTCTTCTGTTTCTGGATGGCCCTCAACCCATACAAAAAGTATTGAGCTTATTGAGATGGCTAAAGGGAAAAATGTCCATCACTTATGCTTTCATCCGCACTGCACCCATCGTATGCAGTCACTGGACATTGCTTTCATGTCACCTGAGTAATTACTACTCTCAGGAGGCTCGAGAGTGGCTGCAATCTCATCCTGGACGAGTGATCGCAGTCAATAAGTTGCAGGATTGTATGGGAAAGCTGCTTCGATTTAACACTGCTGTAAATGCATTCCGCAAAACTGGAATCTTTCCTCTCGATCAAGATATTTTTCCTGATTGGACGTTCCAGCCTGCTGAAACTACAAATATAAACCCACTATTGAAGAAAGCTGGTAGTCTTCGGAATCTACAGTGCCATCAAACGAAACATCATCTGTTCCATCTACTCCAGAGACGGCAAAAGACACATTGTCTGTAGCATCCACATCAGGGCTTTCCAGTCAGACAGGCCTACTCCTGCAGCTTTAGCTTTCCAAGTCTCTCCGCAGGAACTAAAGGCAGTACCGAAAGCGGAAAGAAAAGAGGAAAGCACCAAAATAAGAAGAGGAAAGACAGTGATTCTAACAAGTTCTCCTTACAAAGAAGAACTAATTTCTTCCATGGAAAGTGGAAAGACAGCAAAAAGGAAGCTCCAAATGGAACCAAATGCTACAAAATCCACTGCAACATAAAATGGTGGAGGAAAGAAGGCAAAGAAAGCAGTCATAGTACAGGATTGTAACCAAGGCTATCTCTAGTAAAGGCTGCGGCGTGCGAAAATTGGCAACGTCGGAGCGACGTGCTACAGTCGGTCACTCGCGCCATTTATTGCAAGGAAGTTATCTGTGATGCTTGTCATTAGAATGTTAAATTAGCGGTTTTAAGTAGGAGATTATATTTGTGCCGTATGTGAAAATGCCTAGTTCTTGTGTGGTACCCGGGTGTAAAAGCAATTATGCCTCGTCAATTAAAACGGAGGGCTATGTTCGATCATTTAAATTTCCTAAACAAATTGCACTTAGAGAAGAAAGGATTCGTGCTATTCCACGTGCCAATTGGAAACCAAATGACAGATCCATTGTGTGCATAAAACATTTTCGTGATTCCGACTTAATTGCCGTTGAAAAATATGTTGATAAGGATGGAAAACAATGTGAACGTGTACTTGGAACTCCCATTTTAAGTGAAAGTGCAGTTCCAAAACTGTTTCCTGGCTTGCCTTCTTACCTCAGCATTAACAAGAGTGTGAAAAGAAAATCTTCGGAGGAAAGAAGAAAGGAAGTGGAGAAGCGACTGAAGACTGCAGAAGAAGACGAGAAAAGACGAATTGAAAAGGAAAATAAAGTTACTTTCTATGGAAACTTTTTATTAAATGTGCGTTCGAAGGTTCTGTCTTATTCGCAAGACTGGCGTGTACATACAACTGACAGTGTTTATATCTTATATAAATTAGATTTTACAACTATTCCCAAGGTTGGTAGTAGTATTAGAATAAATAAGGATCTTACTACTGAGGTTCATGTCAACGGTGGAATAATGCCTAATGCAAGTGTACTTACTGACAACAAACTTATTTTTAGGAATTCAGTTCTGAGTGAATGGAGCCAGTTACAGGCGTCGTTTAAATACTGTGACAATTTTCATGATGTCATTAATAATGATAAGAGTTTTTTAATTAACTTGATAGATAAGTTATTTGAAAAGTTAAAGTCTGTTTAGAAAACAGTGTGGATGAGAGTTCTGATAAGGCATTTAAAAAGCTCAGTCTACTCCATGATCAGTTTTTAATAACATTTTTTAAAAAGCCAAAGTACAATGTCACAACAATCCTGAATGCATTTTTAATTTATATGCAATCTGTAAAATGCTACCAAGTTATTAGGTTAAATAACATCTTGACACTGCCTCATCCAAGAGTTTTACAAAAATTATCTGCAGCCTTCTCTATTATCTCCTAATACGGAATAATTTCCTGAAAAATATGGTTGAGGGATTGTCTGAAACCGAAAGAATCGTAAATTTGCAGGTAGATGAGAATCATGTGAAACAAAGTTTAGACTTCAAGAATGGAAGTATATTTGGAGTTGCAACGAATGATACGGAAAAAATTGCTAAGACAGTGGTTTGTTTCTTAGTTCTGCATTCGGTAGCTTTAAGGAAGTTGTGAGGCTAATTCCAGTAAAACAATTAAAGGGATCTGAACTAGCAGCATTTACAAAGTGTAATACAACAGATTCAGTTACGTGGTTTGAACGTTCTGTCTGTTATTAGCGATAATAAGAGTTAACAGAGTCATGTTTAATGAGTTAACAAAAGGCTCAGATTCTAAGTATTATTTCCAAGTTGAAGGCAATCCCTTTAAAACATTTGTACTTTAGGACAGTGTACATGTTTTTAAGAAAATAAGAAACAATTGGATTAACCTAAAAAAAAAAAAACCCTTCTAAGATATTTTAAGTCCCTTTTTGGGCCGATCTGGAATCCTGTAGTAACGAAGTTATTGATGTTAATAACAATGATTTCAACAAAACTACTAAGCAAAATTTACGGACATTATAGAGTTGTACAAAAGAGAGTCAAATTTACTAATAAAGGCAGCTCCAAAGTTAAGTCATAAGACTTTGTATCCAAACACTTTTGAACGTCAGAAAGTGTCTCTTGTAGCTAATGTATTTCATGAAACTACAGTTTCAGCACTTCATAAATACGAATGTACAGGTACACCTTATTTCGTAAAAATCATATTAATGTGGTGGTATATCGTTAACACCAAGCGACCTCTAACTCATATTTTGAAACTCAATGAACTGCAACAACCATTCTCTGACATTCAGGACCAAAGGCTAATTTATTTAACTAATTTCCTCTCCTGGCTTACACGATGGAAAGAGCTTGCTGAAGAAAACTCTCTATCAGGCTGTTTAACATCTGATACTTACAATGCACTGTATAATTGTACCTTTGTTTTAAAAGAAATAATAGTTTATTCTCTTAGCGAGTTTAATGTATCCTATGTCTTACCAGGGAAATTTGAAAGTGATAACTTGGAAATGAGATTTGGACAGTATAGGCAACTTGCTGGAGGTAATTACAATATATCAGTTACTTAAATTATCGAAGCTGAAAAAAAAAATAATTAAACATGTTCGTGGTCTTCGTTCCGCGAGATATGGGGCTGTTACCTTCTCAAAGAACTTCATAGAGCTTAGTGAACGTAATGATAATGAATACAGAGTGTAAAACTATTGCTGTACCACAACATGAAATGTTTCTTGAGATTCTAGAAGAGAATTATCTTGTAAATATTCAGTTTTATGAATCTGGCTTTTTGTACATATGTGGTTACGTAAGTTTCAAGGTCGCTGCAAATGTAAATTGTACTTACTATACTGAGTTTTTAGTTAATAATGATGACTGCCAAGATGAGTATTTCCAAATACTGAACAGGGGTCGGCATTCGGTGCCGTCTGACATAATTTTGTCTATAGGGAAGCATGTAGTGGGGATTGCACAAACTCCTGTATCAGTTAAGTATGAAAGCAGGTTTTTGACTGTGTGTGATCAGACAGATGTTGTTCGCCACTGAAGTGAAATTTCAGTCCAGAATGACGTAATAATATCCAATGTAATTCAAGAATCATGCTTCTGTGGCAACGATCGTTTGAAGTTTGTGAAGAAGGCTATAAAAACAATTAGCTATAGCCTATAGTTCTGAGTAATTATTGTAAGAAAAGAACTCAATCTGTTGAGACACACAACAACAAAAGAAAACTTAATATTCTGTCTTGAATATTTCCCTCCAGGCGTTAGAATATGTTAAAGATTTAATATGTGAATTGTATTCATTGTATTTGTTTTGTTTAGGGATTTACCAACCCTTGAGTGCTAATGAAATGCATTGTAAATGATTATGCATGATTGATTTCATTAGGTTAAACATATTCTATAATTAGAACACAATCTGAAGAAAAGCAATATTCAGTATAATATTTCGTTATCATGAAATGTGATGTTTAAATCACTAAAGAGTTCAGCTTCATTCAGTCCATCGTGTTTAGATAAGACTCTCTCTAAGAACAGCACGTCGGCCGACCGCGAAGGCGGCGTTGCCAAGTCTAAGGCCTCAGCCTTTACTAGAGATAGCCTTGTTGTAACACATCATCGGAAGAGGAAGGAGAAAAGGATAACGCAGTTTGCATTTATTGCAACGAACTATTTTCCAATTCTAAGTCTGAAGAGGGATGGATAAAATGTCATAAGTGTAGTGAATGGGCTCATGAACAGTGTGCCGGAATTGATATTGATGGTGATGATGATGATGATGACCTTATACTTGTGATCTTTGCACATAAATTGAATCTGAACACTTCTAAAAATGATTTTGTATTTTGAAATTAACACTATAATCTAGTGCCCTGTTTTATCCAACTAATCTGATAAAACAGGCTACTAGACATAAACTAAGAAAAAAAATTATTATCTATGGTTGTGCTTATTTTAAATTTGTTTTTTCAGTACCAATTTGAAGTATACATATCAGGTAGTTAATCATTAAAAAATTAACGTATTATAAAGAGTTTGAGATATGTAAAGTTATTAAGGGCACTGGGTAGTGATTTGTGATGAAAAATTCGATTTTTTGTTTTGTTTTAAAAAAAAAGTACAAAACTTTCCCTTTCAAACGATATATATATATATTGTCGGAGTATCTCTGCAAATAAGCCCTTTAAATGGTCTCTTTAAATATGGCTGCGCGCTGGTAACGCCCCCTCAGCTCATGAAGTGAACGCAACAGTTACACAATGTTTGATGTATATTTCTGAACGGGGTCCACTTAGAAACATAAGGTGAATTCGTTTTTGTGCAGAGTACACCCTTCTTCAGCTGACAGTCTTCCTGAGTTGTTTGGAAGCCTGCCAATAGCTTGTTTATGTTTTGAAAAGCACGTGGTTACAATTGTATAGTTTCGTGATTGTAGGTCCATTTTGTACGTTTGCATATCATTCACAGTCATCATGGGAAAACGTAAATTTTATGGAAATCAATTCAAATCAGTTGAAAATTGTCCAAATCGTTCAGATATTGGTGATAGCCCTAACCTACCTAGGCCTAATTCTGCTTCTGAGAGTTCGGCTGCCTAGAAACTGAAGCATATTTTTACAAATTGTAATGACAAAAAAAGTGTTAGTGATAATGTTAGTGATAGTGGGTAATTCTTAATTTGAGTGTGTTAAAAGAACTGTTCAATAGGTATAGTAAGTGTAAACAATGTGACTCACAAGACAGTCCAAGTGTATGTGAATACAAAAGTTCTAGAAGAGGATTTTCCTGTAAATTAAGTATATGTTGTAGTAATTGTAATTATAGTGTTTCTTCCATGTCATCTCAGTTTTTAGGGTCATGTTACGATATTAATGTTAGATTAGTTTATGCTATGAGATGCATTGGTAAAGGAATGAGTGCAGCCAATACATTTTGTGCTATTATGGATTTACCACCACCAACAACAAAGTTTGATCTGATTTATAAGTCAGTAAGTGAAGTAGCGTTAGAGTCTATGAGCAATGCAGTTAGGGAATCAGTGTCTGAGAGTAATAGTACACATCTGACCGTTGCATGTGATGGCACTTGGCAGAAGAGAGGTCATACCTCTCTAAAATGGTGTCGTTACTACTACCAGTGTCAATAAAAGCAAGGTTCTGGATGTGCACACCCTCTCGAAAAGCTGTAATATATGCCATGGCGCAAAGAATTTCAAGCAGCTTGATTGCAATATCAATTATGAGGGATATAGTGGAGGCATGGAAGCTGCTGGAATGGTAGAAATCTTCAGTCGTTCTGTTGATAGGTACTATGTAAAATACACTAACTTGGTGATGGAGATTCTAAAGGCTTTCAAAAAGTAAAAGAATCAAATGTGTATGGTGAGGACATTGAAATAAATAAATTAGAGTGTGTGGGTCATGTCCAGAAAAGAATGGGGGCTAGGCTCAGAAAATTGAAGGACATGAAAGGGAAAACTCTTTCTGATGGTAAGTCACTTACGGGGCGGAGTAGACTGAAAGACACTAAGATCGATGTGCTCCAGCAGTACTATGGCCTTGCTATTGGAAGAAATGCAGGTAAGACAATTAAAGACATGCAGCAGGCCATCTGGGCAATTTATTTTCATAAATTGTCCAATGATGATGCTTCACAGCATGGACTTTGTCCTCCAAGTGAAGGTTCATGCTATGGGTATCATAAAGCCCAAATTAATGGTAAACACGAACATTCACTACCAGAGGCAGTTCTTTGGCAATTAACCCTATTTTTAGGGATCTGGCCCGAGATGACCTGCTACGTAAATGTTTACGTGGGAAAACTCAGAACCCAAATGAAAGTTTTCACCATGTTATTTGGGAACGAGTGCCTAAAACTGTACAGGGTGTCTATAAAGTCCCAGTATATTTTTGACTCGTAGTTGATAGATGGCATTTAATTTACAGGTACCACAATGTATACAGTAGAAGAACGGATTGCAGTTGTTGCCGGGCGTTTGAGAGGTCAAACGTACCTACAGGTGAGGGCAGCCTTTGAAAGAAGATTTAGGAAACCAGCCCCAACGCAACAGAATATCCAAATGCTGGTGAACAAATTTATGCGCACGGGGTCCGTAGCAGATGAACGGTGGTCAGGTCGGCCATCAACATCCCAAGAGAGAGTGGAAGCTATCCGCGAAGCCATCGAGCGTAGCCCACGTGCATCCACTCGTCGTCTAAGCTGTGAACTAGCGATACCACGTGCAACAGTGTGGAAAGTGTTACATTTCACATTGAAAAAGAAGGCTTACCGTATCCAGATGCTACACAAACTGGAAGCTGCAAGAAGGGCAATGTGTTACGACCTCTGTGAGGCTGCAGAGCGAGATCATTTAATGGGCAACATTCTCTTCAGCGATGAGGCTACGTTTCACATCTGTGGGATGGTAAACCGCCACAATTGTCGCATATGGGGTAATGAGCGATCCGATATCTTTCAATGGCAAAGGGACACACCAAAGGTCAATGTGTGGGTGGGTATCACCAAGCAAAAAGTGTATGGGCCATTCATGTTTCGTGAAAACACTGTAACTGGAGGTACGTATCTCGACATGCTGGAACAGTTCCTGGAACCTGTTACAAGACGGTATCCTTGGTACAGTGGTATACCAACAAGACGGTGCACCACCCCACTTTGCTCTACAAGTTCGAGAATACCTGAACAGAACATTTCCAAACAGGTGGATTGGACGAGCATCACCTCGCTTGTGGGCAGCCCGTTCACCTGATCTTACCCCAATGGACTTTTTTCTGTGGGGTTTCGTCAAAGACAATGTCTACAGAACGAAAGTTCAGAATTTGGCAGTTTTGATACAACGGATAAGAGAGACATGTGCTATGATCAATGTGGCTATGTTACACAAGGTATTCAGGGCTACCGTGACCCATTGGGAATCATGTTTTGAAATGGACGATGGCCACGTGGAACGGGAGCAACCTTGTCTATGCTGCAACATACTTTATGTTGTAATTAAATCACTATTTCCCAAAAATATACTGGAACTTTATAGACACCTTGTATTTGTACAAGTAAGAACTCTAAATATAGGTCTGTATGGTGCAGTTATCTGTTATAATGATGGCTGTTACAGTAGAATTAAGGTTCTTGAAAAAATGGGCTTGACAATAAGTGAAAATGTTAAATGTGCACTAATGAATATAGATAAGCGACGACTCTCAGAAGCCAACAAGAGGGCAGAAAATATGGAAAAAGAGGCCAGTCAGAAATAGGATTGAGAAGAGGAAAAGAGAGTCCCAGGGGGAGCAAAATCAACAGGCTATGACTTTTTTTTTTGCACTTGCATAACACATGAATTAGTTTTATTTTATACCACTGAATTCAGAATGAACTCTATAACCATGACAATTTTTATTCCAGTCTGACTACTAGAAGCTTAGAAATATTAAACTAAAGTTTTGTACTGAAATGCTTTAAATTGTATAGGCATCACTACCCAGTGCCCGTAAGTACCCCATTTTGTCCAACTCTCCCCTATCCAAAATACACAAGGAAATTGGCTAATGCCACAACTAACGGGCGAGGAGGAACAGGAGTTCATTTTCCAACATGGAGCCACTCCACAATGGCATACGGAGGTATGGATGTACCTACCAGGTCGATGGATTGGTCGTGCAACGGACGCAGACAGCACCTTCTACACATGGCCACCCCATTCACCGGATCTCAGTGCCAAGAATAACGTTTACATATCCCCACTTCCAGCGACGTTGGCCGAATTGAGAAGGCGCATTAACACAGCAATCAGGAACGTCACACAAGACATGCTTGAGAGAGTTTGACAAGAATGGGGTTACCACTTGGACGTCTGCCGTATTATACGTGGAGTTCACATCGAGTGCATCTAAGGTCAGTATAAAACTTCAAACTTCCATCTTTCAAGTGGTAGTAAGATCATCTATTTATGTTCAATATTGATGAAAATATATCCTTCTGAAATCGTCCCATAATTTGTAACCATGGTATATTTACTGACAGCATGTTCAAAAGTGCAGCAAGAATATTCATGCAATTATTTACAGTTCATGAAAAAATGGAAGAATTTGTTTTTCCATTAGTGTTCGCAATTGCATGAAAAACTGAAGATACATATTTCAGAATATTTGGAAAATTAAAATCTTTTTCTCTGAGAAACGCATTACAATTGAACCCTGAAATAGTTATGATGGATTATGAACTGGCTAACATGAATGCAGTCTGGCATTCTTGCAATGATGCCACAGTGAAGGGGTGTCTTTTCCACTTGACACAATCTTTGTACGAACCAAGGTTTGATAGAAACCCATACAGACCATGAGCATCCAGAAGTGCGATACGTAATAATGGAAATTATGGTTCTACCATTTGTGCCTCTAGATGACGTGGAACAAAAATTTCTCCAGCTATACAACGCAAGACCATATCAGCGGAGGTGGTACAAAACTTCCTCCAGAAGTCCGACATTGCCCAAATGGAATGGCCTGCAATGTCGCCGGACATGAACTGTATCGAATATGTATGAGATATACTGAAGCGTGCTATTGCTCAGCATACACACCCTCCCGTAACCCGCCAAGAGGTCATGGAGGCTGCCATCGAAGAGTGGAATCGCCTGCCTCAAGATGACCTGGACAACTTGATCTGTTGTATGATATGGCAAGTGAGAGTCCTGCTGAAAGTCAATGGTGGCCAAGTTTCTTATTGAAACGTCACAGTGTGGCAAAGTTCAAAGACATATCATTCCCTGTTTAACAGGCCAAATGTCTTTTGATGTCTCTTGTAATTTTCTTTTGACACATGAATAAATTCATGACATTTTTGAGAATGCAGTCTATTTTGTAATAACCTAGCCAAAAATTCCAAATAAGCTCTGCATCATGGCGAAGAACTTATGCAGAACTTTTTTGATGTGTATATAACATGTTCCTGAATCACTCATCTTGGACATCTGTTGCAAGTAAGTATTTGAACACATTCAATTAGGATCATAATTTTGAATAAAGTTTGGTTTCATATATAGGAAAAGGTACATAGTAAGGTATCTAATTGAGGTGCAAATTGCCTAACCCACAAAATTTGCATGCGGTATTGAGTTTCTTTTAAAGAGCTCCTTACATTGTTTTCTGCAGAGTGTAAATCGGTCTAATCACAATTCCCAGTTTTTCCATGAGATTTCAGCACAATTTTCTTCTGTGTATCGGATTTCGCGCACTGTTACAAAGAGACAAAAAGGAAATACTGTATTTTGTGGGATGAAACACTTGCTGAAGCTATACAAATCATAGAGGATGACAATATAAATGTGAATATTATCTATATTAAACCACCAGACGTCTCAGTGAATTTCCTCTGGAGAGGAAGATACAAGCAGTTTACTTGATAATCTTTTAGAAAATCAATAAATTAGGGTGAAAGGCAGAAGAATTACCTAATTATTATGAAGTATTGATGTGACAGAGAAAGAAAATTTAGAAGAAAACTAAAGAAATTCTTACTTTGAAGAAACGAAAGAGGTCTGAGTCTAAGAAGGAAGATGAGATGTGGACAAGTACTTCAATTTCTGCTCTCATATAACACAGAAGGAACGCATAACCAAGAAGAAAAAAATCAAAAATCAAACTCACACGAAAACCAACTTCTTGGATACATGATGAACATCCTCCATCTAAGAACAGCATTTCTCCTGAGGCTGACTATACATCCTATAGAGCAGTGGTCGTCAGCACACGCTGAAATGTGCAACGGATATGCAGTGCTGTCCCATGTACACGGTCGTGCAGCAGGGAGAGATAGAGAGCATACCCACTAGCAGCGAATTATGGTGTGCTGCGTTTTCAGCGGGTAAGCGATGCTAGCCCCAGCATGCTCTGTGCTGACAGCTACTATAGAGGAAAACTGCCTACAGAATTATTTTAACTAATCTCTGACAGTAATTGTAGCATGGAAGTTCACTCAGGCAGTATCACAGTACAGTTCCTGAGCAAGGTGACCAGGAGACAAAACTGACGAGGCGTCTGTGACTGACAGACAGGACTTGATTGACCTGCTGAAGAGTTGAGAGAATTTAGTACCTCAGTGGAAAAACGGCAGATCAAAGCAATTGTGAGATAACTGCAGTTAAAGTTTATTGTAAATTACTACTGATGTATAGGACATACACTGCCAGTCAATAGTTCCCAGACACTAAGCAAAAATGTATTAATCAGTTTATAACTTCTTGTCAATTTACTTTACCACACACGTTTATGACTATTTCATGTTATAAAACAATACACTTTCATTTTGTGTACAAAAAATCCATTTGGTTTGCTGAAAAAAATATAATGGTGTTTCATGAATACGTAACATTTTTCAGTGTTTTTAGTTTGGAATATGATTAGCTCCCACTTATGGATAAATGTGAGGTATCCTATAACCCCCACCCAGCCTCCAAGGGAAAGTGCATTAAAGTGTTTGAAAGTTGTTGTGCTTTGCAACGAAGTGGTGAAATTTTGTAAGTATTCTAAAATTTTTAATATTTTTTAAGTTAATTTTATGAATTGGTTAATGTAATTTAAATATTTAATAGGTAATAACTTAATAAGGAATGGCTTCTGTTGCTACATCAATTGAACAACGTTCTGCAGTTCTTTGGACAGATGAATCGAAATTTGAAGTCTTTGGTAAGAGGCGACGTGTTTATGTTCGTCGATCTTCCTCAGAGAAAATGACTGTTTAACCCCTACTGTCAAACACGGGTATGGTTGTCATGGTGTGGGGGTGTTTTGCCTACAGTGGAGTTGGAAATCTTTACAGAGAGTTCAAGGTAAATTGAACAAAGAAGGATATCATTCAATTTTGCAGAGACATGCAATTCCCTCTGGACTGGCAATAATTGGGAAAGGGTTTGTTATGCAACAAGATAACGACCCGAAACATACCTCCAAACTGTGTACTAACTGAGGGCAAAACAAAGAGCTGGTGATCTGGCAATCATAGAGTGGCCTCCTCAGTCTCCTGATCTCAATCCCATTGAGCTCCTATGGGTTGAACTTGACAGAATGGTTCGTCAACACACTCCAACATCACAAGACAGCCTATTTGAGATCCTACAGACTGCCTGGAGGGATATCCCTTTGAGCAGATTGGAAAATCTGGTCCTATGCATGCCTCGAGTGGTGAGGAAAGTGATTTCTGTCAAAGGAGGATTTTTCGACGAAAAGACAGTTTAAGTGAATATGGTGAACTCCGGATCATTTGGACATACATATACAGTACGTAATTATTTTATGACTTCATATAGTCTATTTGTACTGTAGGTTTTGTAATTTTAGCATTAGTATGATTATAAATAAGCATTTGGCTATAATATTCATTGAATAAAAAATGTATATTCAGTGTCCAGGAACTTTTGACTGGCAATGTATATCAAACCTGGTTTAGAGGAAAGAAGCGAACATGGCAGAAGAGGACATACAGCAGGCGGTCCTCAGGCATAGGGACATGACAGCGGAGAACTGACCAAGGCGGAAAGGGTGATGAAAGTGCACTATGACCGCCAGAGACGAACACATGTTCTGGCGAAAAGGAGGTACCATGAATCGTCAATAGATAGTGACCCACAATATTGGTTATGTCCTGCTGGCCTTGAATCATGGTACGGTTAAGATCGTGCCCAGGCAGAAGGAACTGCAGACAAATATAAACATCCACATCCAATTCCAATGGCCATTATGAAGGAAATGAAGCCAATTTTCAAGGATTTATCAACCACTGAACTATTGAAGACATGTCTCAAGGGTCGTACACAAAATAGTAACGAATTCTTCAATAATAAAGTGTGGTCGTGTGCCCTAAAACCTCAAATAGTGGCCTAAGAATTGTTAAAATTGCTGCAGCAGATGCAGATAAAAATGAACATTTACTGAATCAGAATGAGCTACGTGACCTTATTAGAGACCTACAATTATCAAAAAGTCAGAACTTTTAGCATCACGACTAAAAGAATGGAACTTTCTACTTCCTTCCTGTAAAATATCGAAGTACAGAAGCAGACACAAGAAGTTTTCATGTTATTTTACATCGGAAGAATCGCTGTGCTACCTTTTCAACGGGATAGCGTTTGTTCATGGACAGTTCCAAAAATAACCTGAAGGGTGTTCCCCTATATGTTGGAAATCACCATCCTTCAATTCCAGTTGTGTACTCTGTGCACCTGAAGGAGAGTTACTCAAGTGTGAAGCTGATGTTGAAAAAATCCAGTATGGAGGTCACCAATGGAATACATGTGGAGATTTCAAAATGCTTGAATTTCTTACTGGATTACAAAGTGGATTCACGAAGTACATGTACTTTCTTTGTCTCTGGGACAGCCGGGCAACTAGCAAGCACTATGTGGAAACTGTATGGCCTGAAAGAAGGGAGCTAATTCCAGGAACTCAAAATGTAATAAACATGGCTCTGGTATCTAGAGAAAATATTGATGAAGAGTGTGAAGTCCAATTTCTTAAAAAACTTCCTGACTCCAACAAGTTTGTTATGGAGAAAGATGATGAATATAGTGACAGTCATGAAGCTACCACCTCCCTACCAACAAGGTTCATCTAAGAGACAAACTTCCCAACTACAATTCTCAGTTGATTTCAGTAGTTTTGATGTTAAGTAGATCGATTTTGTGTTTTCTATCTGCTTAAAATACATTATTGCTTGAACATGTTACAAATAAATTTTATCTTTAATTTGTTTCCTATTATACTCCAGATGTTTCTTAATTTTTTAGATATGTAGGCTACACTTTGCATTCATATTTATTTTTATCCACACCTGTATTCTTGTAGGCTAAATTTATAAAGGTACATCAGGTGACCCAAGGTACAATCTCAAGTTGTACCTTGGTCCATTTTATTTATATATGAGTATAAAAATTATCATAGTACTTAAATTCGTAAATAAAGATTACCAACAAAATCTCAAAGAGCAGCTTCATCTTATCTTGTAATTTGGACACCCTAATCCTCATAATATGGTAAAAATATATAATAAATGTAAAAATGTCTCACGGTACACCTTCCCCTATTAAGCAGATAGAAAGTTACTAGAATATCAATAACCTCTTTTTTAATAAAAAAAATTCATGAAATAAGATACTTATTACAAAACCTCATTGCCAAAGTGTGTATGAAAGTGCAAGTCTTATGGTGTAAGAATTTCTTTGGCATACTTTAAATAGTTCCAGAAAAAAAGATACTTTAATTTGATAAATTTAACAGTGTCGGTACACAGACTTCCGGGTCCCCTTAATGCTTCTTCGAGTTGGTTGGCAGTACTGACATGTCTCCTCACATACTTTCCTGTGTGACCTTGTAGATCCACTGCTCAGTTGCTGAGTGGAATTTGTTGTGAGTACACACTAGTGCACCACAGTAGTGTTTATGCTAGTTTCTATTGCTACTGCATATTGGCAGTGAGTAGGTCTCTCATACACCTTAATTATTTTAATGAATATTCCAAAGAGTGGTTAATAATTACATTTTATTCTTATAGGTTCCTGTTTATTGAGGGACGATTGTAGTTCTTTATAATGAACACATGAAAATTAGACCCACTTCCCTTAGAAACAAAGGTATTTCACAAATTCTGATGAAACCCCCACATTTTGAAATGGATGATGTGGATTGTGAACCAGATGAAATAATAGATGATTTTAAATTTGATGACAACGATTCTAATATTGAGATGGAGGCCAGCACTTCTACCACAACAGAAGAATCTGGTAAGACTGCAGTAGTTCAAGAAGAGAACAAAGCTACACTTGAGGTTTTTACTTCTACCAGTGTGTAAATACCCAATGCATGAGGATCGTCTTTAGTAGATGATGCAATTCCATGTGAAAGTGATGACATTGAAAGATTGTCAAGTTACTCATGTGTCGAACAGAATGTATAGGAAAAACAAATACAAGTTGAATGGCAAGAAACCTACGAAAATGAGGTGTCCTACCAGAAATATAAAGATACACATTCCAAGCAACCAAGCTTCTGCCAGAAATGTAAAATCTGACCTTGAGACATGGTCCATTTCTTTTTTTACTAAACGTGTTTTAAGGGTTTTTCAATAAGATAAGTTTTGATTTGTAAAGTGGCTATTCTGTTGCAATCTATCGAACCCTGCTGCAAGGTACTTAATGAGATCAAAAGAGGCAGTTACATAAAATTTACCTCATAAAATAAAAATAAACATAGTGAAATACATATTAATGTTGTTAGAATCAAATACTAATCACATAAAAGCAGAAGTCGATAATTCAATAAAAAAATGTGCACAGTACACACATTAGTATACATATTAGTATTAGATTACAAGAAAGTAGGATTCACATAATTAAACCAGAAACCGACAATTGAATAAATGGAGTTGTGACAGCCACATCACTTGAAAATGGGAAAGTAATTGATGTGTATTGTGTCACAAAATATTGCCATGGTTGTAAAGTAGGCCTAAGTGATGAGAATCATGAATGCTGTATAAACTTCGAAGGTTACAGTGGTGGAATGGAATCGAAGGCTGTTCTGAATATGTTCAGCAGTTCACTAGAACTGAAGATCTATTTGCCATGTATATTATATTGTTCATTTGTCAATTTATTCAAGTTCTAGATCACGTATTTTATATCTGATGATGCCCAACAAGGCAAAAACATTTATATATTTTATACCTTCATAGCAAATAAATATTTGCAAAGAGATAAATCTTATGATTGAACTTACATATTTTTCATTATATTTTTCATTATAGTTCACTAGAACATTATGGTGTTAGGTACACCCAATATCTTGGCGATGGTGACTTGAAGGGTTTCCTTAATGTTGTAGAGGCCAAACCCTATGGTGAAAATATTTCTATTTCTAAGTTAGAATGTGCAGGGCACGTGCAGAAGAGACTAGGAACTCGACTTAGAAAATTGAAAAAAGATCTGCACGGGAAAAAACTTTCAGATGGCAAATGTATTAGTGGACGTGGTCACCTCACTGATGCAGAAATTGACCTCCTTCAGAATTATTATGGCTTGGCCATTAGAAGAAATGGGGGCAATTTAGAGGCAATGCGTAGAGCAGTGTGGGCTATCTTCTTCCACAAAGCCTCAACTGATAGGAAGCCAGCACATGACTTCTGTCCTGAAGGCAGCGATTCGTGGTGTGGCTATCAGAGAGCAAAGGTGAGTGGAATAGATTACCGGTATAACACAAACACACACTTCCTATGCCTGTTATGTTGGCCATGAAGAGCATTTTTACAGATTTAAGTCATGCCAGCTTGCTTGAAAAATGTCTTCATGGAAGAACACAGAACCCCAATGAAAGCTTTAATCACTGCATATGGGATCATATTCCCAAAACAACATTTGTGGGTCTGCAGACTCTGAAAAGAGGTGTACTAGATGCTGTGATATGTTTTAATGAAGGAACTGTATCCAGATGCAAAGTGTTGGAAGAGCTGGCCATTCATCCTGGAGAAAACATGTCAAAAGGTCTCCTCACCATCGATCGAAATCAAGTGTCTCTGGGAGAAAAAGTGGCATTGCAGAACTCCAAGGACGAAAGGACCAAGTGGAGGAACTTGAAAAGGAAGAAGGTGAAGAATCCCAGGCACAGGATGAATATGGACCTGCGATGTTCTAACACAACACAGGTCAGCTAAGAAATTTATTTTACTTTTAAATTCAATTTACCGATAGTTGTTATTTTCCACACATATAATTCCATAACTCCAAAACCATTAGAGATAGAAGGCTGAAATTTTGTATACTAGTTTTTCATGCATTTATGCAGAAAGTAAACTATAAAGATGCCGATATCTTTGAAAATAAAAAAATTATGACATAAAATATTCATTCAATTTTAAAATTTTTTATACATGAATTATAAAAATTAATTGCGATCAAAATAAAAACTCTAGATGTCTAAATATAGTCTACCATTTAGATAACTGTATTAACTACATACAGTAAAAAAATTAAAGTTCTCAAAGAAATCCTGACAAGGTTATGCTTACCTAAAGTTAATATTGTATGAAAATTTTTATTTTTCATGCTCTGATAAGATAGGCCTTAAAAAATTTGCTCAATCAATTTTTTGTAATTTTATGAGCTATTTAAGTTCCTGTAAGCCTTGCCATAGTACCCTGTAAATTTTGTCCACTTCTGAATTAATTTACTTGTAAAATTTAAATATTGCAGATTATGCATTTTCTCATATTTTCTATGGTCGTTCACGTACATATACCCTTAAGTGACATCGTGAACTTTACCAATGTAAGGATAGCTAGCAAATGCACTGACTATTTATGTGATCTTCATTGTTGTGAAATGGACAATCTGATTGTCAGACCTTAATTTCTTGGTTGTACAAATGTGATGGAGATAAGAGATACAGGGTTGGGCAGACAAAACTGGCCCCATCTCATGTCATATGATTTGGAAAATAAATTATGTAGGGTACTGATTTCTTTTCTTTCTTTTTTCTTGAAAGGTAATTATGTTGGCTATACTGTATCTTCCGCGTGTTTATAACCTCTTCTGGTTGCTGTTTAAAAGTCAGACGTTCTAAACACATGTGAAGAGTTGTTTTTTAAATAAGCATGACTTATTCAATACCAGAGCGAATATTCATTGTGGAGGCGTACGTACAGACCAGCTCTATTAAGGAAACACAACAATTATTCAGAGACAAATATCCACTTCGCTCAGTACCAGCGAAAAGCAGCATTCAAGATTTGGTGCAAAAATGGCGTACGAATGGAGCCATCAAAAATGTAACAAGGAACAGAACTCCTTCTGTCCGGACTCCTCAACTTACGGCGCGAATTAATGAATTTATAACTAGGAGTCCTCGAAAGTCTACCACGAGATTGGCTCAAGAGCTTCATGTGAGTAGGAGAACTTGTGGACATGTGTTGAAGTGTTTGAAATTCAAACCGTACCGAGTGACAGCTGTACAACAATTGAAAGAGCCCGATAGAGATAAACGTGTAAATTTCTACCGCTGGTTGTTGGACATGGTTGCAGATGGTCATTTGGACCCGCTGATGTTCATCATGAGTGATGAGGCTTGGTTTCATCTATCGGGATATGTAAACTCCCAGAACAGCAGGTATTGGGCGACTCTAAATCCTAACCTATTGTTCGAGCAACCCCTGCACGACCAAAAGATCGGTGTGTGGTGCGCTATGAATGCGAAACGTATTGTCGGTCCAATCTTCTTCGACACCACAGTCAACACAGATATCTACTTGACCTTCTTGGAGGAATTATATCCCCAGATGACAGAAGAGAATAATTACTGCTTCTTTCAACAAGATGGGGCAACATGTCACACATCTGAGAGGTCACTTGCCCGTATTCATCAGATGTCCACTGAAGAAAGGACTGTGAGCAAAAATTTATGGCCACCACGGTCATCAGATTTGTCAACATGTGATTTTTATTTATGGGGGTACTTGAAGGGAAAAGTGTACGAACAGAATCCCCATACCATTGATGATCTCAAGGATAATATCAGGAATTGCATCCGCAGTATCACCCAAGAGGAATTGACACGTGTTTTCATGAACCTGTTAAAACGTGCACAGAAGTGTCTAGATGCAGATGGAGGGCACTTCCAACATTTATTATGAAGGTAAATGCATTTTATTTTCATTCCATTTGAAGTTTGTTTCAAATCATTAGTACCTATCAATGTCATAACACGGGCCGCTTTTATCTGCCCAACTCTGTATAAGACAAAGAGCTCTTTTTGGGCTATATTATTTGGCTGGTCTTTTAAAAATGAATTAATTTCAATGTCTCAAGCCACATTTGAATTTCTCACAAACTGCTTGCAATTTGATGATCGTGCCACAACAAATGAATGCAGAGAAAGATACGACAGTCATTTGATATATTGTTGAAATATCCGAGCAAATGTATGTTCCGAGTACTGCACAGTCAATGAGCAACTGTTAACTTTCCGAGGCCGCTGTCCTTTCAAAAGGTACATTCCAACGAAGCCTGACAAATATGGCATAAAGATACTCATGTGTAATGCCAAGACATCCAGTGTACACTCTCTCCAAAATAATTCTTGAACTTCTGCTGGAAGATTACTGAATGTTCTTTAATTACGTCCATTAACACTTTACTACCGTCAGCAAGGGGCCATACAGTTGGGAACATATGAAATAACCCATTTTCAGGCATTAATGTTTCATCTACTATGTTTTTTTTTTTTTTTTTTGCCTTTACCTTATAGCTAACTTCCTGTACTTTTTGTGAAACCTGTATCAACATCGTCATGAGCGTCACTTGTTTTTTATTTTGTTCCAACAACCGACGATAATAATATATATCTTTGTTTGAAAGAAAGGAATGTTTTGTTAACAAATGTCGTTTCAATTTACTGGGAACCATAGCATTACTGAGATTTTCACCACACACAACACAATCGAAGATTGGGCATGTTTTGTCAACATGCCATTTTAATTTCAATTAATTTTCGCGTCACACCTTTCAACTTGTGAAGGCACACCAGTTGCAGAACACTGCTCTACAGCATTTCCTCTGTAGTGTTGACAGTTATACCAGTGTGCCGGTCGCACACCAGTTGCAGAACACTGCTCTACAGCATTTCCTCTGTAGTGTTGACAGTTATACCAGTGTGCCGGTCGCACACCAGTTGCAGAACACTGCTCTACAGCATTTCCTCTGTAGTGTTGACAGTTATACCAGTGTGCTGTTACACCCAGTTGCAGAACACTGCTCTACAGCATTTCCTCTGTAGTGTTGACAGTTATACCAGTGTGCCGTTACACACCAGTTGCAGAACACTGCTCTACAGCATTTCCTCTGTAGTGTTGACAGTTATACCAGTGTGCCGGTGGCACACCAGTTGCAGAACACTGCTATACAGTATTTCCTCTGTAGTGTTGACAGTTATACCAGTGTGCCGGTCGCACACCAGTTGCAGAACACTGCTCTACAGCATTTCCTCTGTAGTGTTGACAGTTATACCAGTGTGCTGTTACACCCAGTTGCAGAACACTGCTCTACAGCATTTCCTCTGTAGTGTTGACAGTTATACCAGTGTGCCGTTACACACCAGTTGCAGAACACTGCTCTACAGCATTTCCTCTGTAGTGTTGACAGTTATACCAGTGTGCCGGTGGCACACCAGTTGCAGAACACTGCTATACAGTATTTCCTCTGTAGTGTTGACAGTTATACCATTGTGCCGGTGGCACACCAGTTGCAGAACACTGCTATACAGTATTTCCTCTGTAGTGTTGACAGTTATACCAGTGTGCCGGTGGCACACCAGTTGCAGAACACTGCTCTACAGCATTTCCTCTGTAGTGTTGACAGTTATACCAGTGTGCCGTTGCACACCAGTTGCAGAACACTGGTCTACAGCGTTTCCTCTGTAGTGTTGACAGTTATACCAGTGTGCCGGTGGCACACCAGTTGCAGAACATTGCTCTACAGCATTTCCTCTGTAGTGTTGACAGTTATACCAGTGTGCCGTTGCACACCAGTTGCAGAACACTGGTCTACAGCGTTTCCTCTGTAGTGTTGACAGTTATACCAGTGTGCTGGTGGCACACCAGTTGCAGAACACTGCTCTACAGTATTTCCTCTGTAGTGTTGACAGTTATACCAGTGTGCCGTTGCACACCAGTTGCAGAACACTGCTCTACAGCATTTCCTCTGAAGTGTTGACAGTTACAACAGTGTGCTGTGGCACACCAGTTGCAGAACACTTCTCTATAGTGTTTCCTCTGTAGTGTTGACAGTTATACCAGTGTGCCGGTGGCACACCAGTTGCAGAAAACTGCTCTACAGCATTTCCTCTGTAGTGTTGACAGTTATACCAGTGTGCCGTTGCACACCAGTTGCAGAACACTGCTCTACAGCATTTCCTCTGTAGTTTTGACAGTTATACCGCTGTGACTCGGTCCCCAGAGCCTCGTTTGCACCATCAGGATGTACCACGTGAAGGTGAGGCTGGGAATAGGACAGGAGAGGCTGTAAGAGGCGCTTTTCACTGTCCTTTACATCCCACAATTCATTAATGGAGTTAATGCATTTCCTATTTTCTCATTATCTCAAGTACAATGAGAGAGTACTGTTAGAGTGCAAAAAGAAATTGGATTTAGATATCTTTCTGGAAATACAAGTTTTTAGCATCCTTGATATACAGAAAGTAGTGGTAGTGGTAGTAGGGTATTTAAAGATAGTACAGTATAACCTCTATTATCCGTGGTAATGAAGGGGTTGGGCTGAACGGTTAATCGAAAAAATGGGATAATCCGTACTATAAGAGATTTTCATAAATTATGTGCATAGGCCTAACACTTAGGCCTATAATTTCGTTATTTTCTCCGTGGTCATGCTTTTAACATGCTAGTTAGTGGATCAGAAGTTCACTAATTGTCAATGACGAGTTTTAAGGGCCAAGGGAATCCTAATGGTTGACTGTGGAAAGATAGAAGTCGTGTTGTAGATATACATTCTCGTACTTATTCACTTTATCACTGTTTGTATTTTCGTACTCATTTGACATGAGCTACAGTTTCTACTTTTCCAAACCTCTCAATTATTTACACTTTTTTCGATACTAACCACAACATGTTTTCTTTCGACGATCATGGAAGACATTTTGCATAGAAAGTAAACAGTACAACCACTCGAACAGTAGGACAAATACTGATTGGTGCATGGGTTTGCAATTGTGAGAAAGTTCTTAGGGTCATTTATTTGAAAGTAGATACTGTAGTGACTATTTTACAAGTTGGAAAAAAACACCCTCTCCCACAAATAAGAAGTAACTGTTCCTGTTACTTGAAGAACGTGGAAGCATTCTTACTAGACACTGTGTAAAAGGTTTCTAATAACTCTGTAACGTAAAAATACGTACTAACAATCTACAGGACTTCATATTTTGTTCTGCAGCAAAATAAAAATGAAGGGTGGGAGGGGGAGGAAGAGAGAGAGTCGGATAATCTGCCGATCAGTTAATCAGAGTTCTATTGTATCAGCATCTAGGCTATTTGCGCTCTTACATTCAATTTTCTTACACATTAAAAAATGGTACTGACCATGCCATTTGTCTCTGTCTATGTACAGGGATTTCTCTTTCCATATTCAGAATCTACAAGTCAATTTATTCAGTAATTACGCACATAAAAATTTGCTAACAACTAAAATTACTTTTTTTATATATAAAACATTAATTAAACTCATCCTTTTATAATATATGAACAGTAATAAAAACTGATGACAAAATAATCAATATTTTTCAAAGAAATATTGAAGTTATATCAGTAAATAACCTACAAATGTGAAATGGTGAATATGATACACTAGCAAGATGTATAACCAACAGAGAGAAATGGATATATAAAAGTACAAAGTATAAACTAAAATGAGATGGTTATGTTATAAGATCCAATGACCAATCAGATAGGAAAAGAATACTTACCTCAACACTTGAAGACAAAAGGTCAAACAGACGACCCAAACTCAGATGGGAAGATTGTAAAAAAAAAAAAATAAGGTCAGTGTTTCTAGAAACCATTACATTTTGTATCTCTAATGAGCTTATAAACAGGGAAGAGTCTAGGCCAATTGTTACAGTGGATCAGTGGATTGAAGGGAAGTTGACAGATACATCCTGGGATATCATAAAGTGAAGAATGTTCTGAGTAAGCAACTAATAAAAATAAACGATAACCTCTATAATATAACAAAGCAAGCAGAGGAATTGCAGAAGCAGAAGGACCAGCTGGAGTTAGATACCGTGATAATGAAAACTGATTTTGCAGAGAATTTTGCTATTAATCATCAGAATGAAGTGATGGCGGCCCATTGGGTTAATGATCCAGCTTCATCAGTAGGGACTGGATTTTTATGTAATTACATATTATATTCCTTTCAACCTAACCGTATATAAATAACAAATCTTTGCAAATCTTGTAATTACCATTAATATATTAAAATTTGATACTACATATTTTACATCTTTACCCCACATTACATATTATGGCTTGATATTACATAAATCTACATATTCAGGGGTTTTATTCATTTTAATTCTCTAAAATGAAAAAAAAAAAAAAAAAAAAAAAAAACTTCTGCCGGGGAAGTTTACAATTTTAAATACACACATTTAAAAAATCTTTTTACCTACCCAAGAAAGGATATATTTCGGGACGAAACTTAACATCCTTAGTTCCAGTAAGTAATCGAGACACTCACTCCATACCGCCCGCTGTAAATGTGAGTGAACAAAAGGCAACCTTTCTCATACAATTACCTTGTATTGTAAAAATCACTCTTGCGGTGGAGTGGGATGAGGACTACATGATTTATCTCGAACTATAATTGTTCTGCACACATCTTAACAAGCCATTCCCATGGAATTTGCAACCTTACCCATCCTCTTCCTAATCCTTCCAGGGAAAACCCGTGTCAAGTGTGACATGAGCAGCAATAAAGTCAACAGACTTTTGAAAAGAAGCTCGAGTAAAGGAATAAACTGGAAAGATGTTGAAAGATTCAAATAATAGCTTTTCAGGTTATTGCTTGACCTCTTTACTTTAAATTTAGTAGACCTATACGGAAATGGGATTTTCCGAGGAATTAGAAAGTATGGTTCTCGGCTGGAATAATCATACCCTTCTCAATGAGACAGGAATGTCACTTTTCAAACAAGAATTTGCAAATGCCTATAGTTTGAGGTTTTAGTAGGTACAGTACTTTGTTTCTTACAGGGAGCAGCTAAAATTCACGTGTCCCACATCTCCTCTTATTTTCTCCTAATCCAGTAAAGCGAAACAGTGCTTGCAGTACTCTTGTGTTATTCATTTTACTCAGTTCTCTAGTTTTAGTACTTACAGTATAAAGTGCAAGTGAGCTTATCTACTGCTTTTAACCAACTAAAATGGCCCCTGTATCTTCAACCCTAACGACAAAAATAAAATCATGGATTGCGATGGAAAAATAGTAATGTGTCAAGCGTGCGGTAAAAAAAAATCGGGTGTTCTATGAAATCACAACTGGAGAGTCGTACCTATCATATACCTGCCAGATATTGATATTAAATATTTTCATGATTTTACATATTTTGGTACATATTCAGCTTATTTTCCTTACATAAATATGTACATATTTCACACCTTGATATTACATAAAAATCCGGTCCCTAATTATCAGTAACTATCTATGAGCTGCACTCTCAGTGTTATGCTGTTATTTCTGATGCTCCCAGACATACTGTTATTGCAAGTTATCTTGAACCTTCTGAGCGGGGGCAGAGGGGCAGAGGGAAGGAAGCGCGTAACGCGGGTGGAGCCAACTGAGTTGTTTGCGCATGCTCCGCAGCATAATCTCTTGTCAAGAAACATAGTACTATTTCCTTCACTGCGTACCAGTAGTGTTACCATGGAGCAGCAACCACAGGGTAGTAATTATGGTGAAATCACACCACCACGGAGAAAAAGTAACGCTGTTATCCATAGCCGAGAAAGAGGAATTATCGCAAATATAATAAAATTAAGCGTTGCGAGGAGGAAAAATTAAACAAATATTTGCTGGAACCTCTTGCTAAGGAATATGAGAGAGCGGCTAAATACTCTGGCAAAAGTATTAGTTCCGTGAAAAGAATTAAAAATAATATTGAATTACAACCGAATGAACCTCACACTACTCCGAGAAAGAATAGGTATCTAATGTTTAGAAATTATTGCTATAATAGTTTTGTACAATAGTGTGTGTATTGAGAGTGACATAATGAATTACTGTTGCAAGTTATTATTTTCTTATAGTTCTACTAAACATATTATTTCATTCCAGAATTAGACTTGTGTAAAGTTGAAGTGGACGACTTCGATCAACATGTTACTCGGGATACAATCGAAGAATTCTATCGTGTTCAGAAAGTAGTACCTACGATTAAGAAGATAATTCCGAATGGATGATGCCATTGGCGAAATAATTAATTTTGGAACAAGCGATGATGGGCAGCAATGATAGGGATATGGATTGTGTATAATTATAAATTAATGTAAATTCAAATAATAAGCCTGTAAAATATTGTTATAAGAATATGTACTTATTAGCTGAAGGTGTAAGTCATGCAGGCCTATATAATGTATAGAAGTAGATGTAGTAACTCCTCCATTGCCGGTCCCCAGCCCGGATGAGGGAGGAGTGTACACACGATTATATTTAAATACTTACTCATTACAGGTTAATTAAAGCTTGCTATGAAACTATGTTCTCCTCTCAAAATCGGAGGATCGAGAGAAGATGATGTCTGTATTGAACCAAGTTCTTTTACAGTAGAGAGCCGTAAGGTAAAAGAACCAACGTTTTTTGAAAAGAGTCACGTTACCCGAGGGAGGGGCATCCTTGCCGTGCCGTTACGTTGATGAGTACATGCCGTACCGAGCAGTTCCAAAGACAGACTTAGGGGATGTAAGGTTCAAGATAACTTGCAATGACAGTACCATGTCTGAGGCTAAAGCTTTCAACAAAGCTATTCTTGAAGATTTCTGCAACAATAGCTCTAATCCTAAGATAATTGCCTGGACTGATGGTGCTGCAGTAGATATATGATGGCAACAATGTCAAATGACAATTATCTTAATGAGTCTTCTTGAGTCCAATCATGGGAAAGGTGTGCATGACAAAGTAGGAGCAACAGTCAAGATGTTCGTATGGCAACATATCTTGCGTGGAAGAAAAGTTGTTAAGAACTAGAGAGATTTTTTTAATGTAAT
Source organism: Periplaneta americana (assembly GCF_040183065.1). Taxonomy (NCBI): domain Eukaryota; kingdom Metazoa; phylum Arthropoda; class Insecta; order Blattodea; family Blattidae; genus Periplaneta; species Periplaneta americana. The sequence continues at coordinate 203,176,875 of NC_091117.1, read as the reverse complement.
ACAACAATCTAATATCAATGTGAGATGCAACAATTCCACCAATTCCTGGAATACACAATGCTCACTGCATCAGCAAATTGGGACATCTGAAGGTAGCTGTATTCAGAAACACTGATGAACATTCACCGCAAATCATACTATCACTGTCCTCATAAGAAAAACAATTGATAGAGAAGGAGACAGCTTGCAGTATTGCCAAGAGCGAGTCTTCACTTGGTGTTTAATCATGTATGATGAGGTCACTTATTCAGGAGAGGTAGTAACTATGTGTGACATTGAAGAATTTGAAGTATCTGTGATGGTAAGGGATGGAAAGCATTATAAATGACCTGTAAAATTGGACAAGTTGGTGTATTCATCACAAGACATTTTGCAAAAGATACTACCACCTATTATTGTAAATAACAGTGGGCATTTCAAGTTTGAAGACTTATTTTAGATTAATAAATGTTTCTTAATGTAATGTTATGAAAAGAGATATTAAGATAAATGTTCAATATTACAGATAAATTTGTTTCTAGCTTATGTAAGATGAAATGTTCGTGTGTCACAGCATTTACCTAATTATTGCACTTTATAACTAGTGTTCATATATATTATTAATGTACCGAAGTACATATGGTATTTTCATGCAGATATTCTGCGTCATCATACGATGAAAGAGTAATGGAACGGAGAAAAATTCTCTCCAGCACTGGGATTTGAACCCAGGTTTTCAGCTCTACGTGATGATGCTTTATCCACTAAGCCACACCGGATACCACCCCGGCATCGGACAGAATTGTCTCAGGTTTAAGTTCCAACTCTTGGGTTCCCTCTAGTGGCCGCCCTCTGCACTACATCATAGATGTCTATGAACGAAGGACTGAAGTCCACACATGTGCTGAGGTGCACTCGTTATGAGTGACTAGTTGGCCGGGATCCGGCGGAATAAGCGCCGTCTTAAATCACAAGTGATTTACACATATCATATATATTATTAATATACCGAAATACATATGATATTTTCATGCAGATATTCTGCGTCATCATCCGGTGTGGCTTAGTGGATAAAGCATCAGCACGTAGAGCTGAAAACCTGGGTTCAAATCCCGGCGCCGGAGAGAATTTTCTCCGTTCCATTACTCTTTCATCGTATAGTGTTCATATGTTTACAGAAACTTCATTACAGCATTTATATGTTAAACGATGTGCTATTTTTTACCTGCAACCAGATTTAATTATATAGTTTGATTTGGCACAAGTGTAGGAACATTTTAATAAATATACCATTTGTTATTGGCAAGAAAATGTTTGTGTGTCACATGTAATATTGTGAAGCCTGTAATTAATTCTCCTAACGAGGAAATTGTGCCTGCATTGTGGATCCCTTTCACTAATAAATACCATTATAACTTTTCCTCAGAGGCTTATAGGTTGTTCAATATTAGTTTAAAATCATTGCATTGGCGTTGAAAATGTTACATGTGTCACCATGAGCGTATTCCGAATCTCAGCACTGAGCAATCTGATGGCATCACGGTGTTCCGAATTTCACCGATGGAGTCACTGATGCTCCACTGGTGTGCTCCACTGGTGTCACACCGGTGCCATCAGCTTGCAGAGGTGGTGGTAGTCTCCATCAGCCGCCATCAATGAATCTGGTTGGTTCTTGTATAGGGCGGGAATTAGCAGACGAATTACATCGTGCACTGTTGTGTCATGGAGGTGTGTTCTGCTTTGGTTCTGCTGTATTGTTTGTAATGAGCACAACCCTAGATCATATATGTAACAGATAACTCCTCGCTACGTTAAAATCGGCAGCACTTTGAAGAGAACAACCGCCAGGATCGCCACCCGTCCGCCGTAAACGAACACGAGATAGCAGCACAGTCGCTAATGCAATTCAAATGGGAATTATGACGTGACTCTTTATGTAACAACTAGATGGCAGCATAGTAAACCTGACAAAAGTTGTTAACCTCAAAGCCTATAAGCACGACATATCTGTTACATATATGATCTAGGGCACAACGCAAAAACAATATGTTAATGGCTTATGAGCGAACATGTCAACAGAACAATTAATACTGCCGGTTCAAGAAATAAATTGTTTATGATCTCTTTTCTTTGAACGAGATGGCAGTAAGGAAATTTCGCAAAATTTTGCTAGCGTAGCACAGACAACAACTTATACAGTCGCCATGACAGCCATTGATCCTTCCAGCAGTTTTGTTCCTATTTCTTTACAGCGTGACGTCATTGTTGTTCACTGGTCTGGTGAGCTTCGGAACACGCTGTATGGAAATTACCCATGTACCAATCTAATCACTGGAATTCACAGTCATAAATAACGTAGTACACCAACCATCGTTATAAAACGCCCAATATTTTCCAGCAAACACAAAAGAAAACTAATCATAGTCATCGATGACGTCAACCTTACGACATCATCCATTCTTCAATCTAGCCCAACATAAATTCTCACAAACCCACCATCGATATCCTACAATAAAATTAGACCTGCACAGATTAAGTAAATGGATTAACTTATAGGCTATCATGTTTAATACACTATACTTACACAACTCCACTCATTAAATAAATCATACCTACATAATTACGTTAGGCCATTACACATTGTCAATTTTAGTCGAGTATATCCAGCAGAGGGCTTTTGAAACAGGTGTCGCAGAACTGCCAATATCTGGAAAGAAAAATGAGCGATTAACAGGTAAGATTCGATTTGTTCAGTCTTCTGGTATGCCTTGCATATATCTACGATTTTAATAGACAACATTCGCTGGCCACGGTTACTTATGTACTGGGAAATTTCAGTATACGGATTCCTCTCTCACAATTATATCTTAAAATACTAAACGGAGCAGATTTGTCTGCGTTTGTCGAATGCGCATGATCATGCCTACAAAAAGGCATTTTTCAGTGCCAATAATTTATTTTGTGTGCACAAGGTTGAAATTCTGAAGTAAGAGAGAAAGGAAGGAATCCGTGTTCTGAAATTTATCCTTATAAGATATAATTATCAGTGGAATCCGTATACTGAAATTTTCCCAAATTAATCAAAGAATTTCCACGATACACAATGCTTAATAATGGAACTATTCATCATTTAACTGCGAGGCGAAACTAGCGGCAGGAATTGTCATGACGCTCAGAGACCCACTCTTGATCGTGCTATTGCTATGCGCCAACTTGTAGCCTTTAATATCTCGTAAGCAACGGATCACAGCGTGTCCCTAGTATGGTGTGCTACAAATTTTTCGGTGGTCATTTTCAACGACCCAAGTATGCTTTTTCTTCCGTGTTGTGAGTAGCAGGATCGACGATTCACCCAAAATTATTAATATACATCAGCCTATGCTGTTGATTTAGTATGAGGCCTATTGGGAGAGAGTAAAGACAAGACCTTCCACCGAAATACCGCCATGTTATAACTGCACTATAGGCCTACTTGTTTAATAGTTAGGGGCGATTGGTACTTTCCAACTGAATATAAAAATTGTTCACTTAGTGTTAAATTATTTCTGGTCAATGTAGAGTATCCACCGCCCACTTAACGAATATTTCACACTTTTATCACTGCCAATGTTACGCTATAAACCAATTTTCGGCAACCTAATGTAAAAGACTGCCTACAGATATTTGGAAAGTTTCAGAGAAAATACACAAATTTAATCTTCTAACATGATTTTTTTGTTTTTATGAATTAAGTAATTTGCTGGGAGACATTGTTAGATATAGACCACCCTTACACTAAACCTGGAGTAATTTAAGCTTATTAATCAGATATGACTCTACTTACTGTTTTTTTTTATATGCTCACCTGTATTTAATTTATATTTTATATATATTTCATTTTTATTTTCCATCCAAAGATCATTAAGAACGATGAATATTACTTAATATCTCCTATCTTTCTTCAAATAGTATTTATATGCCATGTTAATTTTCATTTGTTTTTATAAGTTAACAATGATGCACATTGGGTGTAACGTATAAGAAATTATTTTCCTACACAATCCACGCTATATTCACGTTGTTTTGAAATGATTAATCGAAGATGGTTTGCTTATTGTTTATTACACGCATATTAATTGTATGTAATTTCTATTTCATACGTTTTTTTTCTATCCCAATATCATTAAGAATGGTGAATAATATTCATACTTGTTTCCTGTATTTCTTAAAATATATGGCATGTTAATTTTTATTTGTCGTTATTTACGTAAAAATGATGCGCCAAAAAATAATAATAATTTCGTACTCACTCCACATCCCTATATTCACATTTGTTTTTCAGTGATTTCTTAAAGAATGTACCGGTATTTAAAAGACTAATAATTTAGAAATATGTTACATAAATCATCCTTGGGCCAAAAGAGAATGCTCCCTGGACCAAATTATATTAAAGAATGTACCGGTATTTAAAAGACTAATTTAGAAACATGTTACATAAATCATCCTTGTGCCAAAAGAGAATGTTCCCTGGACCAAATTGTCGTATTTTGCAGTGGTCGTCAGTACTCGCTGAAGTGGGTAATAATATAATATATCTATTGTCAATTGCTTTTATTTGTCAGAAGGCCTTGACTGACGGGTATATAAGGACCGGGGCTCTTACGGGTGGAGGTCGCGGTTTGGGATGGCCCACAAGCAACAAGTTATACTAAATATGTTTAGGATTAGTGTAAAACTGGCCTATATCTCCTATAGTGGGCGGGACATAAGTAACATTCACCTTATTTCTAAAATAACAAAAAAATAATAATAATTTAATTTACCTTGAGTTGATACATCGGCCTCTTTCGGTGTGTGCGCTTTGTCTTCCTCCATTGCGAACAGATGGTTTCATCGCCTCGGCATATTTACCCTCCTTTTTCTGTATCTTTCAAACACCCATTTGATACGTTCATTTCATGTTTATGATTAAATTAAGCTGTTGTTGTTCTTTGCTTTAGAGACGTCCTATCCAACTTAAATTAATGTAAATAAAATAAAAATATCATATATACACACTCGCACCACATACACCCCAGCATTGCTCCATCATGAAAAGAACTGGTCAATCCCATGATGCATCTATTTCGAATTATTTTAGCGGGAAGCAGGGTTGCCACTTGCCAGATAAAGGAAATGCAACCAACTTATGAAAAATGTATTTCAGCATATGAGGGATATCCTGAATTCTAGCACCAACAGATAGCGCACGTGTACTTTGAGAGATGCGCTTTGCGTATGCATTTGTTTTTCGTTATATAAACATTGAGGATATACGTAGTGTATTAGTATATTAAAGACTCTTAAAAAACAACTCAAAATGCCACATTTTTGTTACATTCCTACATGTAAAAACCAGAGAAAGCTTTTTGTCTTCATTCAGGTCCCAAAACATTCTGAATATATGCTTTAAACCTTAAAAAGTAACGAATTAAATTGCGCCTCGAAAGTGCTAGCTATTAAACATAAGTAACTACTTCAAGTAATGAATTGCTGGCTACAGTTTCATTTTGGAGAAGGGAAAAGAAAAATCAATGAAAACATATTATGCAACCTCGACAGCGAGCTACGTTAGCTTTGATTATATGCAGTAGTTGTAGGAGTCTCCGAAGTTTACGCCTGCAGTAAACTCTCTATAAACTGGGATGTTCATTGTCCAGGATGATCCGTAGTGAAATCCATTTCGTGAATAGTGTTTTTAATGTACAGTACTGTAGACTAATTATTAAGACCATGTTTTAACCAGGGGCGAAGCTGAAGGGTAATCTGTGAGCCTTAGAATACCCATGGGATTTTCAAGAAATAAGCGCATTTTCATTTTCCTGTTTCCATTGGTATAAGTAAATGAAATCTCTAGTTTTCGGTATTACGCTCTCTAGTTACGGAAGGATTGACGCCAGCTCCTCGGCGCGGGACCAGCGCACAACTACATTATGGCTACTCACCAATGAGTTATACACTCACTGAATGAGGAGACTGCTTCAAATCAGACTCGCTGCAGCTGATAGAGAAAGCATATGCGCATGCGCCAAGCGGAGTGCTTGCATACGTCACTAATGCTAAACCGTGTGCTGTGAAGTCTGGAAAGAGCCTAGACTCTGGACATGCTCCGGACTTGTCATTCAGCGTTACCAACCTTAATACCAGTGAGTCTGCTACAAAGGTCCGAAATTCAGCTACAAATACCAAAATGAAGCAACACACATTCACAGAGTAATAACCAGAATCTATGACCTATGCTATAGTTACAATGTTCGAAGGCGGATGTGTTGGAAATGTCATTAATTAATTTAGGGCCAGTTCATTTTTGTTGCATAGTCGACTCCCAACAAAGACACTGTCAGGTGTCGGCGAATTCACGAATCCAGGAATTGACCATTAAACAATGGGCGCAATTCACATAACAGGAAAAGGAAACTGAAAATAATAAAGTTTTCCTTACCATGTTGCCATAAATAATGGTCGCAGTGTCCGGAATTCAGTCCTAACTTAAATTTTCTATTATGTTTTCGTAATTTTTTTGAGGAAGCGAGAAACTTCTTATGGTTATTAGAATGTGAGAAAATAGAATTTGATAGAAGAACGTGTTTACAAATAAAATCGAGTATTCACAAATGGTCATTCGATCGAATCTCATTCGGCTACACTTTGCCATTCGACTACGACCATTCTGCTAAAAGCTACGTTTAGCCGAATTCGGCCACGGTTGGCAAAGCTGCAGTCTGTCAGTGTGTGAGAAATTATGGTATAAAAAAGTATCGCAGATCTTTTTGGCCCCTGAAATTTTAAATGTTAAGCAAAGAAGCGAGTCACTGTCCAATTTGTATGTCTCCCAACCAGCTGCAACCCCCTACAGACACCATCCTGCCAAACGCCGTGACAGTAGAAGTACACTCAGAACTCGTGTAAATAGTCATATAATGCCAATAAGTTAAGAAAACCAAATCTAATAAAACGTTACAGACTGTGAGTTTATTGTTATTGTTAGAAATTTTTTCCACAACACTATCACTACTGCTTTCATTGTATTTTGTTATTATTATGATCTCCATTTGTCAAAGTCGTCAATATCAGTAGCGGTCTTCTGCATTGACGTTTCTTCCCTGATAATCCTTCAGCTTCATGTTATTTTTGTTCAGGCAAAATCCTCTTCACCTTTGTTTTTCTTATTTTTTAAGTAAATTATTTTACAATGCTTTATCAACATCATAGGTTATTTAGCGTCTGAATGAGATGGTGATAATGCCGGTGAAATGAGTCCAGAGTCGAGCACCGAAAGTTACCCAGCATTTGCTCATATTGGGTTGAGGGAAAACCCCGGAAAAAAACCTCAACCAAGTAATTTGCCCCGGGAATCGAACCCGGGCCACCAGGTTTCGCGGCCAGACGCGCTACCGTTACTCCACAGGTGTGGCCTTCACATTTGTTAGACATCTTGTTTGCATCTGCTACTTATTTTTTACTATTCTGGTTATTTCCTCATAAAATTTTATACATTGAGAACGATCTCTCTTGTTCATCCTCTTTTAGTAGACCTACTGTATTTTAGTTTAAAAGTAATGGAGGCGTCTCGCCTACAGGTCGATTTCTTCTAAGCAAGTGAGTATACTTTCCTTGGTGTCAATGTTCCTCCCTTGTCTACCCGAGTCCCTTTGCTTGACCCAATCCTGCACAGGACCATCACCATAAAGGCTCGCTTGCTGACGTCCTCTTTCCTCACAAGTGACAAAAAGATCTGCAATACTTATACTAGAGGACAGTATTCATTTTTCGTCGGTCTGTTTCCGTAAAGTGCAGTTGTGTTCATTATTATCGTGTATCATCCATTATTCACTTTTCGTTTTTATTCAGTCAACTGTGGGTGCGGTATTTCGGTACTACGAATACACTTATAGTATAGAATTCGAATTAGATTAGCTACTGAAACGAACGTGAAAATTGAAAATACATTTAACGGTTGGTAAAGAATACTTCGTGAAAACGAACTTTTTCTAATGACACTTTTCGACGCAGGAGCATGACTGTATTGGTTAGCAGCAGCGTCTTTAAATAACCACGCGATGAAGTGAAGTGAGAGCGGTATTTCAGTTCATGTTTGTTTGTGAGTTTAAAAACATGGATCAGTGTAGTGATCTAATAGTGTATCTGAAATCAAGACCATTTTCTTCGTTGCCCTATGAAGAGAAATGTGCAGTGAAAGAGAGAAGACCAAAACCTCATCTAAACATTGTACAGCGTGATAAACATCAGTCAAGTAAGTTTCAGTCTCAGTGGTATGAGCAATATGAATGGTTAACAGCAAGTGTAACGACCGGCATGATGCATTGTTACGTTTGTCTTCTGTTTGGTGGTGAAGGCGATAATAAAGAATGGAGTGAAACTGGGATTGCATGTATGAAAAAGCTTCTATCGTAGAGCACGAAAACATCAAATTTCTAAGAAACATATTCTTAATTGAGAACGATATCATCTTCTGGGACAACTCAGAATAGAGCATGCTCTATCAGAAGCGGCTCGGCTCTCGAGTCTCAAGCACAACGAAATGGTGAGTCGCAATAGACGATATCTTGGCAGACTGATTCAAGTCATCTGCTTCTTAGGAAAGCAAGAGCTCTCATTTCGTGGACACGATGAGAGCGATCAGTCAGAAAATAAAGGCAATTACCTAGAAATATTGGACATGCTTGCGCAAGAAGAGCAGTTTGTTAGAGAAAAGTTGGAATCCATATCGGGCTTTAAAGGGACTTCAAGTGAAATCCAAAATGAATTAATTGAATGTGCAACATTAGTAGTCAAGGAAACAATTCAGAAGGAATTAGACTTGGCGGAATTCGTGTCAGTTCAAGCAGATGAAACACTAGATGTGTCTTGTAAATCACAGATGAGTGTTATATTTCGTTATTGTGTGAACGATTCAGTATAAGAACGGTTTTTAGGATTCTTTGATGTATCAAAAGACAAAACCGCCTAAGGTTTATCAACTGTTATCTTGAATGTGATGAAAGACAGCAAAGTTGAAAATAAGCTCATCTGTCAAACTTATGATGGTGCTTCAGTGATGTCAGGCTCTCGTGGTGGTGTTAATGCGATAATTAAGCAGCAGTGCCCTAATGCAATGTTCATTCATTGTTACGCTCACAGACTTAATCTGGTACTTTTGTATGGTGCCAAAACGATTAAGAAAGTTCGTCTCTTTGTTTATGATTTGACAGCCTTTCACACATTTTTCAGTAAATCTTCAAAAAGATCTATGCTTTTAAGAGAGGCAGGTTTCAAACTCCCTCAAGCAAGCACTACGCGCTGGAATTATCACTCTAGAGCTACAGCAACTATAACTGCTCACTTTCAGGAACTAAGAAGAGCGATGTCTCATATTATTGACAATGATGAAGACTGGGATGGAGATTCCTATAATGGCGCTGCTGGTTTGTTAAGAAGATTAGAAGATCCAACCTTCATTTTCTTGTTGTGTTTTTATCAGAAAATATTTGTTTACATTGACCACTTATACAGTGTGTTGCAAATAAAGTATACATCAAATATCAGCATTTGCAATCATGAAGTAAAATATGCTATAACGAATGTAAAATCTCTTAGAAATCAGGAAACTGTTGAGGAGTGCATCAAAGATGCTAAGGTGCTGAACAATGAGGCAGGATCAGGATCATTTATGAGACTACAAGTCCTAGCTTTTGAAATAATTGATACCATAGTGACACAGATGGAATCGAGATTTGAAGATCTTAAAAACTTTAATTTTGTTGAATTACTCGATGAAAAACAGTTCCCTGCTTATAGATCAGTGTTTCCGTTACTTAAGTTGAGTGCATTGGTAAAAAAGTATCCATACTTTGACAGTGAACAGCTTCAAAATGAACTCACAAACGTTTATTCTGACCAAACAAAGCATTTGCCTGCAGGTTTGTTGCTGAAATATTTTTTGAACAATGACTTAGAAAAAATCTATCAAGAAACAGTGCGGCTCATAAGACTGATTCTCACCTTCCCTGTATCTACTGCGTCGAGTGAACGAAGTATGAGTGCATTGAAGAGAGTTAAGATATTTTTAAGGAACTCCATGTCAGATTCTAGACTGACCAATTTAAGTACTCTGGCTATTGAGAAGGGTTTGTTAAACAGTCTTTCCAGAGACGACATCTTCAAAGAACGCATCATCGACATCTTTGCAGAGCGAAAAACACGCCGACTGGAGTTTATCTACAAAAAAAATATAAGGTATGAATTTTAGAATACCCAGTTGCATGAATGTAGCTTCGCCACTGGTTTTAACTTCAAATTTTCAAAATCATCCTACATAGTATTCAAAACTGCATGTCCTTAACCTACAAAATACACGAATAATCGTGATATATTAGACTGTGATACTACTGCGATCATATTACTTCAACCTATCGAACATTGTACTTCATCTTACTGCAACATAGAAAAAAATACGAAGAATTCAATCTCGATAGTCCCTTCCCTATAAAAAAAAACATTGATGACAGCATATCTTGTTTTTAGAGTACCTACGGCACTTAAAAACCAATGAATAAAGAAGGCAATATTCACCTACGACATAGTTCCTATTTTTTTTTATTCGTGCATCTCGTTCTCAAAGTTCTCGTTTAGGTTCATGAACATTCAATTTACTCGTATCTATATTCTGCATACTGCAGATTTCCCCATCCATCTCGGGGAATCGTTCAATATTATACAGGTTTAGGCCTATGCTATTATTTATTGTAAATTAAATTAAATTATAAGGTAAGAAAAAACTGAATTATATTAAATTATACTAGGTTATAAAAATAATTGCAAATATAATTTTGACACGCACAGGAAACCAACAAGCAGGAAACATAATCAATTATAGCATATGACATAATATAGCCCTACAACATGTTGCGCCGCATGGAACGTTCCTGCCATCTAACGGTAAAACTTCGCATAAGATATCCCTATACACGGCAGACTTGATGTTCCCTTCGCTTTTTTGTATACGGCCTTGACAATAGTAATATTTTCTTGAAATTGGATAATTTCTCAATTCCACCACTTGGCGCTGTCTGCCAAGCTCTGGTGTCCACAGATGAAATACTCAATATGAATTAAAATAAATGATTAAAGAGTAACAATAACACTTATAAATAATAAATAAGAAAATAATATGTATTATTATGTTTAGGTCTGTTAATTATGGTAAAAGCGTGAGTTTAAAAGCAGGAAAGGTACCACATAGTAACCTGTTCAGTTTAAATAACATGATGACAGAGGCGTAATTTTGTAGTTCATTCGCTGAGTAGCACTCCTAGGCTAAACTGCGATGTTTCAAAGTAATCACTTGGGTAATTATTTACCATAACTCGTACTGAGTTTTATAATTTCACTCACTGCACTGATACATTCCACTTGATATTGCAGATTCAAGAATCATAGTTTCAAGATTTTGCGACTCAGTGGATTATAAGCCGCATTCTTCGAAGGAACAAGCTTTTCAGTTAAAGCTGCTGCAATGTTATCTAGAAGAGGCCTAACAAATTTCACAGTAATGATATTAGCAAGTCCGTTTTGGCCGTCTTCATCACAAATTGGCATTGCAAGAGAGGGCATCTACACAGTAACGGCTCAATTTCTGAACACAAATTTTCTAATATATTCTTGTTTGGTATTCTCTTTCGATGATTAAGCAGCTGATCTAGAATCAATTTTGCATGAATATTGCCTTCATCGGCCTCTTTCCATACATTTTCTTGTTCTTTATCTAACGGATCCCTTTCAATAGGAGTTTTTCGGTTGTTTTCGTTATCCCATCTTGTTTCTCTTGTAACACCTGATTAAGTTGTGTAATTTTCACATGCAATCTGTTAATTATTTCTTTTTAGCTTCACAAAGTTGACAACGTCTGTTTGCGTCGCTTTATGGTCATTTTCAACTGGCAAGAAGGGAATATCATTAACTGATGCTGAGCCACTCGGAACATCTTGTTCGAACAGTGAAAACCCAATATTACTAAAAGATTTGCGTTTCTTGGGTGGAGGGAGATCAGTTTTAATAACTGTTCGTCATGGTCTTCTGTTGTCTGTCACTTACACCTAGGATAATGAGGGAATATTTTTGGAACAGCATTTGGTTTTAATAGTCTAAATTTCCCATTATTAGAATAATCTTCTTCCCTGAAATGTAAACTACAAATGACTGAAGATGGAGAGTTGCTTTAGAAACAAAGTCTCGGCGTGAAATCACTTTAAGCCATTTTCGCATCTTTCCCTTACTTACTTGCGGTTTTTTAAGGAACACGGAGGTTCATTGCCGCCCTCACATAAGCCCGCCATTGGTCTCTATCCTGTGCAAGATTAATCCAGTCCCTATCATCATATCCCACCGCCCTCAAATCCATTTTAATATTATCTTTCCATCTACGTCTCGGCCTCCCCAAAGGTCTTATTTCCTCTGGCCTCCCAACTAACACTCTATATGCATATCTGAATTCGCCCATACATACTACATGCCCTGTCCATCTCAAACGTCTGGATTTAATGTTCCTAATTATGTCAGGTGAAGAATACAATGCGTGCAGTTCTGCGTTATGTAACTTCCTCCATTCTCCTCTAATTCCATTGCTCTTAGCCCCAAATATTTTTCCAAGAACCTTATTCTGAAACACCCGTAATGTCTGTTCCGCTCTCAAAATGAGAGTCCAAGTTTCACAACCATACAGAACAACCGGTAATATAACTGTTTTTATAGATTCTAACTTTCCGATTTTTTGACAGCAGACTAGATGACAACAGCTTCTCAACCGAATAATAAGAGGCATTCCCATATTTATTCTGCGTTTAATTTTCTCCCGAGTGTCATTTATATTTGTCACTGTTGCTCCAAGATACTTGAATTTTTGTCAACACCTGTGGAGTAACGGTTAGCGCGTCTATCCACGAAACCAAGTGGCCCGGGTTCGATTCCCGGTCGGGGCAAGTTACCTGGTTGAGGTTTTTTCCGGGGTTTTTCCTCAACCCAATATGAGCAAATACTGGTGTTGGACCTTGGACTCACTTCACCGGCATTATCACCTTCATCTCATTCAGACGCTAAATAGCCTAAGATGTTGATAAAGCGTCGTAAAATAACCTACTAAAGTAAAATAAAATATTTGAATTTTTCCACCTCTTCGAAGGATACAACTCCAATTTTTATATTTCCATTTCGTGCAATATTATGGTCACGAAATATAATCATCTTTCCCTGTCACTCGGAAATTCGTGGAATGATATTGCTCCTTCACTCTTTTTTTTCTATTCGAAGTACACAATAGTACACAACAATACGTCATTTTGAATCATATCACAATAAACTCATATACCAGTAGAAATAAGCGCAATATTACTAATTATAATCGTACAAGAAACCATACACACATTCCTCAGTGAACCTTGGGAGTTAGTGCCATCTGGCGGGAATTTCATATTTTCTCGATTACAGCTTTAACACAGGGATCAAAATGAATTGTCAAGGCCGGTAAAGGAGAAGCGAAGCGAGCACATCAAGTCGGCCGTGCCCTATATTTATCATTATCACGGCCTACTGTAGACCATGATCATTATCATCTTACTATTTTGCAGATAGTGCGTACAAAAGATTTCACATAACACCCAGAATAGTTGTTCATAATATATATATATATATATATATATATATATATATAATATATAATATTAAGGTGGTCCTTATTTGGGGTGTTAGATAAAAATGTCGAGTGATTTCAACGCACTCCACCCTATTTTTTTTTCTTTTGGCAAATTTTGATAGTGTGCCAAATTTCAATTCAAAATTAATGTTAACCCTTGTCACACTGGACCTAAATATCTAAATAAGACTAAAGTACTGAAAGAATGTGTGAATTATTATGTGTCATATGTTCTCATAAATAAGTGCAATCAACATTTTTTGCAAATATACTTAAATGGGTCAGCAGTGGCGTAGGAAAATTGTGTAATTATAAACTTCGTAAATCCCAAACTAAAATAATTTACCCATACATATAAAAATATCATACAAAGTATACAATTATAATTCTACCCTCATTGCAACAATTAACATCTTCATTTTATCAAAAGAAATACTCCTTTTATGTTTAGAAAAAAAACAATAGGGTGTTTTTAATCTGAAAATATTCGTTCTCGTTAGCCATGACTTTACTGGAGCAAATCTGAAATATGATATAGTATTATCACAGTCTAATACATACAGTCACGAAGCTTGAGGTGATTTTTTGCATTTCTCGCGATACAGCGCTCCAAGCGGCTAGCGACTAGGAGTACTAGCAACAATAGACTATGCCGTTTTCCGCATTGTTGAGAAGAAAAGGAAAACTTGTGTAAACTGTGAAATGTTCGTTATTGGTTGTAATAAATGTTACTGGCTAAAATACTGTACAATAATTGGAATAATATGATACAAGGAGGAGACGTTTGTAGCGCTATAAATTGTAAGAAAAAGAGGCCAGAGTTATCCTTCTTCCGAATGATACAGCAAGGTGATTTTACAAAATATACTATATACATCATGAAAACAATAAATAAACTTTATGTATTTAATATTTCAATAACGGAAAGGTGTTAATTTTTCAAAAAAGACCACGAAAAGAAAAGTATAATATATTTTGTCATCTGCTAGGGAAGGGATCTGTGATGAGGCGATCCTATAGTAGGTAGTAACTAGCAAGTTCAAGTGTCAATGGATGCATATTCACTACGTATTGCGCTTCATGACCGTAAGACTGTGGTATTATCTTACTATCATCAGGTGAACAACTACTTTGTGAATCTAATAATGTATCTCGTATGTGACACACAATATTAAACCCATAATTATTTTCAAAAAAATTGTTCATTTCTATTGTAATGACAGCTAGGAAGTTCGTATCGTAATTCCGATGTTGAACTTGGACTGTAACGCAACTGAATGCATAGCAGCACGAGACGTCAACATTTAACGAAGAATAAACAAGAAAAAAATTAATGTGTTACACACTCCTGTTTGCATAATTATTTAATAACAGGTGAGTTTACTTTTTTGGAATCATGCATAATATTAACATCACGTAAATAATACAATAATAACAGAATAGCTCACTTTGTTCAGAACCTAAAATATTAACATAAATTAACAATATTCTTTAAACTATTCACGATCCTACACAGTTCCACAGAATGCCCCTATGCATTGTTTATGTGAACATACTGTGTATCGTCTATAGCGAGCGGAAGCAAGGCGATGCGCAGATGGTATCTATACTCCTCGCTGCACTCAACTGAAATCTATTTGTTTGGTACGAACTTACCACCTATGTTAATAATGTCAAAACAAGTGCTTATACAAATTTTGGCCACTCGAGCGCAATTACGAGGGTTGTCAAGAAAGTAAGTTTCCGTGAGACCGTTTACAGAAAGAAAACAATTTCATGGAAATATGTATTGGAACAGATACAGCAATTGTTGAGCTATTTTTCAATATATTCCCCACCGGAAATGAGAAATTTGCCATAACGTGGAATCAACAGAGAGATGCAGACGACTATCACACTTTGGTTCCGATCCCAGGCGGCAGAATTCTATGACACAGGGATACAAAAGTTGATCACGTGTGTCTCAATTCCGGTGGGGAATATGTTCAAAATAGCTCAACAATTGCTGTATCTGTTCCAATACATCTTTCCATGAATAACATGGTGGAAGAAAAAAAAACTTTTTTATCCGTCCCAATGAGAATGTTTGCTTGTAAGACATACTTTAACAAAAAGCCCTTGCCAATGTTTATTCCACATGGATGCGCGTTGAACAAATGGGGTGCATGTGGGATTTTATTCGTTGTTAAATTCGTGTATTTGAAAGTTTCGTGAGTTATATCATTTTCCGAATTAGAAACAGATAACGGCAGAATAGGATTAGGTTCGTTCTAAAGGCGTGGAGGGAAAATAGTAAGAGGAATCATTAAGGTAGTGTGATGAAAAATTTCGGTACAGCCGTAATGCACGGCACTCATGAACACATTTCCAAGCAGCCATACAGTATTTTCTTTCCATGTCTTTGCGTATTGAAATTCCCAATTCAAACGTAATTCCTGTTGAAACTTCCTGCTGTAACTTAAATAAATTAAGGTGAGTGACAATAGTAACAATTCTAAGTCAATTAAACCATGGGCATTAACTATTACACTGAGCAGGTAAAAGGCTAGATATTTTTACTTATAATCTTAGTGTTTTGAGATTCTCTCGACAAATACGCGTTACTTCCTGGCCTCGTAATCTCTCGAAGGTTACGTGCTTATTACAAGACATGGACGAACAAAAGTCATGGATAACAATATATTGTTCTTTATGTATTGAAGAGATTACAAAGGATAGCATAATGCTCCACCTTAAGATATAGTAATGGTAAAATTTAAAGCTTAAATATCCTCCATTTCACATCTTACGGTTCTCATTCTTCGTAACAGAATGAATTTCTTAACATCGGACATTGGAAAAGTCACATTGCCATCGGAATCGCTAGGTAAGTTTCATAATACTAAATTAAGTTATGTGTGAACTTTGTAGACATTCCTTGCAAACTTATTTCGTATTATACGAAATACAAAAAGAAATTATTGGAACGCTACAAAAATTGATTTTGCAATTTTCGCGGAAATACTTGTTTCCAGTATTCCCAATACTGAAAAATTAGTTTTGAGCATGTTTGATCGTCTATAATCTGATATTTATCGTACACTACTGGATTTTGTCAAGAAATACAACAATAACTAGTAAAAATTATTATAATAATTTGATATTAAAAACAATGACGATGGATTCCATCAATGCCAGACTATTCCCTACGTGATTTTTTCTTCATTATAACTGAATAGGTTAGGTTAGGTTAGGTTAGGTTACGTAACGGTGGCTAGGGGCGGGTATGAACGATCCCTTGCACATCGGCCATACTTAGGCCTATTGTGCACCCAGAATTTATGGGTTGAATGAGGATGAGGTGTACCAGCCCATCGGCCGCATGTGACCCTTCATCAGCTCACCCAATGGGAACCCCTTACCCCCTACCGCCAAGGTGACCAAGCAACAAAGAATCCATTCCAACGGCCCTTCCAAGGTGCCGAAGCGCCCTTGGAAGTGCTCTTAAGGAATGAATGCTGGCAGAGATATTGCGGAAGTCTGGGAACCCAGGAAAGGTTGCGGATAGGATGAAATCTAAATTCTTTTTCTACACGGGAGAGGAAGGGAAATGGACCGTGGCAATGAAAACTTCAACTCGGCATTTGCCTTACTAACTGTAAAAAAAAAAAAAAAAAAAAAAAAAAAAAAAAAAAAAAAAAAAAACACACACACACACACAGAAAAATCACAATCAAGTTGATCGCTCTGGGAATCGAACAACGGACCTCCCAAATGCGAGTCCCATGCGGAACGCATGAGCCACCTCGCTGGGTTTATACTGAACGAATTAAAAATTAGGCTTTGAAGTTAGTATTGACGTAAATTTCGTCATTTCTTTTGTAGAAAATTATTTCTACTTTCAGTATAAAAAGTTCATGTTTCAAAGTTTTGTTAAGCTTCCATGAATGCGATACTATCGCAATGAAGTTCACAGTCGAATGTATATTAGTATTTAATACGTGTGATGTTTTCTCTCATTTTGACAGTTCAAATACAAGGAGCAAATACTTTGAATGTCCAATGTTACGAAGTTCGTAATAGCATCATCAAGTGGACACCATACTTAAAGTGAGTTCATCCTGTTAGAAATGTTGATGTGAATAATATTGTTACGCACGCACACGCACACACACACACACACACACACACACACAGTAGAGGAGGCAAGACCTGTCTTGTGATCTTATCATGTGCCTTGTATATACTACCAATAGTAACTGTTATGGAGGGGGAAGATAGGTTTTAGTCTGAGATGAACTTGCGTGTTAGTAGATTTGTATTATACAATAATAACTAAGGAGCGGATTCCTATGTAATTAATTTTTTTTGCGTGTGATAAAACACAATTAACAAAGTTAACAATTCCGAACATGAAGTTTCAAGTTTAAAACCCGAATTTTATTTCACATAAAAACATATATTTTCACCAAAAAAAATTATGTGAATACATAATATGTATTGTTATTTATATTATTATTATTATTATTATTATTATTATTATTATTATTAATAATATTATTTTCAGGAAATATATTATAAACACATCAATCTTGGAGTTTTTTTACTTACACAATTTTTTCACAAGAACTTTTAAATATTTTAAAACTAAATCAATTATACCACTCAGAAGTACGTTTTCTTTTTTAAAAATTCTTGGTTTCTTCGTGTTTCTAAGCGTTGTGTGGTGTATCCATTTTTGTAATAGAATCGCCCCAAGTTCTGAGAGCTGCTAGGCAGCATATCAGTGTTATTAGAGAATAAATTAACGTGGACAAGGAGGAGAGATCTTGTAACACATAATTAGGAATGTTCATTGTTGCTGAAGATGATTTCATTCCACGCTTTGTTTGTCAAACACAACAGATAAGACCTCAGGTATGAACAGTATTTAATTTAAACAAATCTCTCACTCTCGCTCATGTTTATCAAGTAAGGCAATATATCTCGTTGTGATTCCCTGTTATCGGGCTTCGTCAATCGATATCCTTCAAGATATAATGAAAGATGGTTGTTTAAAAACGATTTGGCTTTCCTATTAGCAAAGCTAAGTTTTTGTGTGACACCATAAAAAAATCGAAACATCCAAAAACCTGTTGTCTGAAACAGGGAGGTGCGTGACGTGGAAATTAAACTAGACTCGCTACCAGGTTCAGAAGCACAATTACTAAGGGACAAATTCCAGAATGTGTTTGGGAAAAACAGAGGATATAAAAAAAAATGTGTAAAGTTGCTCAAGTATTGGAGGGTGTGCTGTAGGTGAAATTGACGGTGTTTGTGTTTGTGACATTCCTGTCTTTAAATATGCACGTCTGACGTCCTGTGATTTGGAAAGATCGTTTTCACAGTATAAGTCGTTGTTCAGAGATAATCGGCATGCATTTGTGATGGAGAATTTTAAGATGACCTTTGTTGTTAACTGCAATTCTCGGCCAACTACTAGCACTCAAGTGTGGTTGGTGAGTACCTAGTAACATTTTTTTTTTTCCAGCTAAGTAAAGTATTTTTGTCATATTTAAAAAATGTATATATATATTTTTTTATTTTTAGCAATTATTTTCGTACTTTTTAGGACATAAAAATAAATATATTTACATTTTTTAGCACATAAAAATCCGCTCCCTACTAATAACCATCGGAAGCAAACTCCCTTCCTCCTAGCTCACTCTTTCCCCTTGCGCACAACTCACATGCTAGGTCTGCCTCCTCATCTGTACGTCCGCATCTATGACTCCAAACATGTAAAAAAAAATCTCGCACCACAACACTGATGAGTTAGAAACGTTGAAAATTGCTTGAAACTCATTGAAATAGTATATGAGAAAGTTGTTGTTCTTGTTTTCTAATGACCTCTTGCACTCCAATATTTTTCAAAGATATTAACATGACCAGCCACTGAAGCACAGATTTTGAGGTGTTCCGAATCCATTTCTTGGTTTGAGTTGCACAATGGGCAGTTAGGGGACTGATATATTCCAATTCTATGCAGGTGTTTGGCCAAACAATCATGGCCTGTTGCCAATCTAAATGCAGCTACACACGATTTTCGTGGTAAATCGGGAATTAACTGTGGATTTTGATGCAGAGAGTTCCATTTTTTCCCTTGGGATTGTGTTATCAAATTTTGTTTGTTGAAGTCTAAGTATGTAGATTTAATAAATCTTTTCACAGAGTAATACGTAAATTTAGTAACAGGTCTGTAAGTAGCAGTGCTGCCCTTCTTTGCTAGTGCATCCGCATTCTCGTTTCCCAGGATTCCACAATGGGATGGTATCCATTGGAATACAATTCTTTTATTGAGTGATATTAATTGAGAGAGCATTTTAGTTATTTCTGCTGTTTGAGATGAAGGTGTGTGTTTAGAGACTATTGATAGAATAGCTGCTTTGGAGTTTGAGAATATAACTGCATTTTTAAATTTATTGATGTGGCATAGAAGATTCCTGAGAATTTCACTTATTGCAATGATTTCTCCATCAAAACTTGTTGTTCCATACCCAAGAGATCTATAAAGTGAGAAGAGACAGCACGTAACACCTGCTCCGGCACCTTGTTCTCTGGAGATCAAGGATCCGTCAGTGTATAAATCAAGCCAGTTTTGTGGAGGGTATCTAATATTAATTGTCTTTAAAGACAATTATTTTAGTATTTCAGTGTTTACTTCTGATTTCAGTATTTCTTCTGTTAAATTTAGATTATATTCCATATTTAATAGAGTTAAAGGGTTTGGTTTAATTTGTAAGTTTTCTTTTAAATTCGGGATATTGATTTTCTGTTTTAATTCTTGAACAATGGATATGAAACTTTTTTGAGTTTTCAATCTACAGAGAGGACTGTATGAATGGCAATTGTTTCCTGGTAATCTGATAAGTTTTTCATATTGAATCAGTGCTTTTTCTTCTATTGTCATTTTGATGCTGTTAATATTAGTGAGGAATCTCATAGAATCTATTGGAGTTGTTTTGATTCCACCAGTAATGAGTCTGAGGTATATGAGAAAGTTATTAAAGTTTTTCTTTGTATAGGCTAATTGATTTAAAATAGTCTTGTAACACAATAGGAATTATTTACTTAATAAGATAACAATTATTATGAATGATAAGTACTTTCTTGTGTTAAATATTAACGTACATTATTAACATGTTTCGACCTATTTTCGGTCATCTTCGGAACTGGTCGTTGTTGGTCTTGGCGCCTCTTGTTTCCTGTGTGGGTGCGTTCGTAGTGTAGAGTCAAAGAATGTATGTGTTTTGAAATTGAGTTGTGTGTTGAGAATATCGTTAGGGTGTGTTTTCGTGTGTCTGTATATTTCATATTGTTCTAGTGTGTTGAGTTTCTGGCTTTTTGGTTGGATGTGCAGTATTTCCATGTCTGTGTTGATGTCTCTGTAGGTGTGGTTGGCACGTGTGATGTGTTCTGCGTATCTGGAGGTGTTTTGTAATTTTGTTATGGCTGTGATGTGTTCTTTGTAACGTGTTTGAAATGATCTGCCTGTCTGTCCTATGTAGAAGTTGTTGCAGGTGTTACATTTGAGTTTGTATACCCCTGTGTGGTTGTATTTGTTTGTTTGTGTTGTTTGTGTGTTGAGATGTTTTTGCAGAGTGTTATTTGTTCTGTATGCGATGTTGTAGTTTAATTTCTTGAATGAGGTTGCAATTTTATGTGTGTTTTTGTTTTCGTATGTTAGTGTGATGTATTTTTTGTGTTCTTGTGTTTGTGTTGTATTCTTCTGTATTTTGTGGTTTTGTTTTGTCTTTCGTATTATGTTGTCTATTATGTTGGGGTTGTATCCGTTTTTTTGTGCTATGTATTTGATTGTGTTTAGTTCTTCGTTGTAATCCTGTTGGTTCATTGGTATGTTGAGTAGTCTGTGTACCATTGTTCGGAATGCAGCTTGTTTGTGTTGTGTGGGGTGGTTGGATGCGTTGTGTAATCAAGATGTATAATTATTATGAGTTTCGGATAACAGAACTTCTTTCACACGAATTGAAATTCAAATTCAATGATCCTTTGTGTATGTTGCAGGTCTCAGGTTCTTTCTCCAGATCAGTATACCTTCATAACAGCTATTAATTCTCTGAGCGATGAGGAACGTGATACTCTCATAGATCAAAATAGGCTTGTATTTGCAGACGTAACTCTTAAGCTCCTGCAAGCTGAACTTCACGAAGAAGCTCTTCAATATGTGCTGGTACTAATTTATGACACGCTACAGGTATGACTTCCAAATATTTTACTTCAATATCAATTCCCTAACCTTAAGAATATAGTAGAGCTTCGATTATTATCGTCTCTAATAACAGTTCAGAATTAATACATTTGATCATCTTAAAAATTCTACTAATTGAATCGGAAGATGCAAAAAAAGTGACATGTTACCAAAAAACACAGCAGAGTCCGTATAGGTCAGTTTCTGTCGGATGATTTTCCAATTCACTGTGGGCTAAAGCAAGGAGATGCATTATCACCTTCACTTTTTAACTTTGCTCTAGAGTATGCAATTAGGAAAGTCCAGGAAAACAGAGAGAGTTTGGAAATGAACGGGTTACATCAGCTGCTTGTCTATGCGAATGACGTGAATATGTTAGACGAAAATCCAGGAATTTTACTTGAAACAAGTAAAGAGATAGGTTTGGAAGTAAGTCCTGAAAAGACAAAGTATATGATTATATCTCATGACCAGAATATTGTACGAAATTAAAATATAAATTGGAAATTTATCCTTAGAAGAGGAGCAACAGTAACAAATATAAATGATACTCGGGAGGAAATTAAACGCAGAATAAATATGGGAAATGCCCGTTATTATTCGGTTGAGAAACTTTTGTCATCCAGTCTGCTCTCAAAAACGCTTATGGTTGTGAAACTTGGACTCTCACTTTGAGAGAGTAACAGAGGTTACGGGTGCTTAGGAAAATATTTGGATCTAAGAGGGATGAAGTTACAGGAAAATGGAGAATGGAAAAATTTACATAACGCAGAACTTGTCGCATTGTATTCTTCACCTGATATAATTAGGAACATTAAATCCAGACGTTTGAGATGGGCAGGGCATGCAGCAAGTATGGGCGAATCTAGAAATGCATGTAGAGTATTAGTTGGGAGGCCGGAAGAATAAAGACCTTTGGAGAGGCCGAGACGTAGATGGGAGGATAATATTAAAATGAATTTGAAGGGAGTGGGATATGATAGTAGAGACTGGATTAATTTTGCACAGGATAGGGACCTATGGCGGGCTTATGTGAGGGCGGCGATGAACCTCCGGGTTCCTTAAAAGCCGTAAGTAAGTAAGTACGTTACAAAAAACAAATTTTGCAGGAGACATTAAAAACTTTATAAGTTCCTGCAAATCATGTTCTGTATACATATACCTGTGCCAATCTACATATTTTGGCACAGGTGACTTAATTTTTATGCGTACAACAGGACATGATTTGTAGGAATTAGAAAGTTTTTATTGTCTTCTGTAAAATTTGTTTTTGTAACATGTCACCTTTTTGCATCTTCCGATTCAATTGTCTTTGATGCCTGATCATGCACTAGTACATACCTCCTGAATGATTGACATTCGTAGGCCTATAATTTCGAAGCACCCATCACAGCACGATCAGAAAATGGACGTGTACTTTTCATCCCTAATTGCAGATAAATACTGTAGATTTAAATGATTGGTTGATTGGCAAACTTACTCGTGTTAAATTACATAAGCAACTGTGGCTTACGTCCACACCTGTGGAGTAACGGTCAGCGCGTCTGGCTGCGAAACCAGGTGGCCCGGGTTCGAATCCCGGTCGGGGCAAGTTACCTGGTTGAGGTTTTTTCCGGGGTTTTCCCTCAACCCAATACCAGCAAATGCTGGGTAACTTTCGGTGCTGGACCCCGGACTCATTTCACCGGCATTATCACCTTCATATCATTCAGACGCTAAATAACCTAGATGTTGATACAGCGTCGTAAAAGAACCCAATAAAAAAAATAAATAAAAACTGTGGCTTACAGCTGTTTCGGTGCTTCTTCACACCATCCTCAGAGCCTACTATATCTCGGCGCCATCTCGAACTTCGCTGTCTGTTGTGGAGGTGCGTTTGCGTGTTGAAAAGGATTGAAAAGTGGAGTCAAATAGTGTGTGTGTTCTGAAATTGATCTGTGTGTTGAGAATTTGATCAGGATGTGTTTTAGTGTGTGTGTGTGTGTGTGTGTGTGTGTGTGTGTGTGTGTGTGTGTGTGTGTGTATTTCATATTGTTCTAGTGTGTTGAGTTTTTGGTTTTTGGGTTGTATGTGTAGGATTTCCATGTCTGTATTTATGTGTTCTACAAAGAACACATTAAAGTAATAACCAGAGGACACAATACATCCACATACGCCGAACACATAACTAATGCTAACCACACATACAATAACATAAATACAGACATGGAAATCCTACATATACAACCCAAAAACCAAAAATTCAACACACTAGAACAATATGAAATACACACACACACACACACACACACACACACACACACACTAAAACACACCCTTATCAAATTCTCAACACACAGATCAATTTCAGAACACACACACTATTTGACTCCACTTTTCAACACGAAAACGCAACCCCACAACACGCAGCGAAGTTCGAGATGACGCCGAGAACTATACTTGTTTTTTTGAAAGATCGGACATGACAGTAGCGTTGCTATCGGAAAAACAGCTGAATGTCACATAGCGTTGTAGGCCTGTTGCTATGGTAACAACGGTTGAGTTGCCAAACTTACCGCTCCCACGTAACGAGTGCTTAATAGCTCTCTTGACGACATTTACTGTGCACACAATGTTAGCATTGGTACGTTTCGTGTTTGATTCTCTGTCGATTTTTGTATTGTTTTCTTACCTTCGCGTCAATTGTCAATGAATGTTTTAACGTCAACCATCTTAATTATTGCTAGCTTCCATCAGCTGGCAGCATGGTAGTCCATATTGGCAACATAGCATTGTAGTTCCAAGCTCGGCCGCTTAACTGTCATGTCCCATCTTATAAAAAAAAAAAGAAGAAGTATAGTAGGCTCTGAGGATGGTGTGAAAAAGCACCGAAACAGCTGTAAGCCACAGTTGCTTATGTAATTTAACACGAATAAGTTTGCCAATCAACCAGTCATTTATATTTAAGTGTTAAAAGTAGTGTACGCAAGATTCAAATCAACCAGTCATTTATATTTAAGTGTTAAAAGTAGTGTACGCAAGATTCAAATCAACCAGTCATTTATATTTAAGTGTTAAAAGTAGTGTACGCAAGATTCAAATCAACCAGTCATTTATATTTAAGTGTTAAAAGTAGTGTACACAAGATTAAAATCAACCAGTCATTTATATTTAAGTGTTAAAAGTAGTGTACGCAAGATTCAAATCAACCAGTCATTTATATTTAAGTGTTAAAAGTAGCGTACGCAAGATTCAAATCAACCAGTCATTTATATTTAAGTGTTAAAAGTAGTGTACGCAAGATTCAAATCAACCAGTCATTTATATTTAAGTGTTAAAAGTAGTGTACGCAAGATTCAAATCAACCAGCCATTTATATTTAAGTGTTAAAAGTAGTGTACGCAAGATTCAAATCAACCAGCCATTTATATTTAAGTGTTAAAAGTAGTGTACGCAAGATTCAAGACTGTAGATTTATTTAAGTTGTACTGATAAATTCACCATTTGAAATATGTTATATATTGTAGGCTAATAAGTCGGTAGCGGAGGATTTCTGCGAACTTTCCGAAGGAAATGTGACAGCGGTATTGGAGCCTTTCTTTAATCTTATGACACAAGGGGATAACTTCACTGCACATATGGCGGCCATGATCATTGCTGAAATTACAACGTGGAGTCGGAAATTGATTGACACCGAAATTCTACAGTCCTTCTGTGCATGGATAGAAGAACTACTGGTACAAGAAGTAAGGTACAATTAGGCAAAGTCGCTCGGTTGATAAAGATAATTTCAGTTTACGCCATTTAGAGATTACGAG
Source organism: Periplaneta americana (assembly GCF_040183065.1). NCBI lineage: Eukaryota > Metazoa > Arthropoda > Insecta > Blattodea > Blattidae > Periplaneta > Periplaneta americana. The sequence continues at coordinate 203,151,167 of NC_091117.1, read as the reverse complement.
AAAACTTCATGTGATAGTCTATACAGGGTGTCTACTTCAAGCCGTCCATAAATTGTTTTAGGCATCAAGCACAACGCGACTGGTGCTGACAATTATTTTCGTTGATGAAATTCTCTAATTCCCAGCGCTTCTATTTTAGTTTTAATACTGACTGAAAACAGCGAAAATCTATACTAATAATAAATCTGTAGCCGAAATTTTTCTGGTAGTTTTCGATTTTCCAAAAATAATTGGTCCTAACATATATAATTAACCACCCTGAAACCGAAAATCGCTTTTTTGAAATTTTTGTTTGTAGTCTGTCTGTATGTTTGTTACCTTATCAAGCGATAATGGCTGAACGGATTTCGATGAAAATTGGAATATAAATTAAGTTCGTTGTAACTTAGATTTTAGGCTATATGACATTCAAAATACATTATTTAAAAGGGGGGTTATAAGGGTCCTGAATTAAATAAATCGAAATATCTCGCTTATTATTCATTTTTGTGAAAAATGTTACATAACAAAAGTTTCTTTAAAAATAATTTTCGATAAGTTTTATTCCTGGAAACATTTTGATAGGACTGATATTTAATGAGATAAATGAGTTTTAAAATTAAAATAACTGCCATCTAACGCCGTGTAATGAATTAAAAAACAAATGACTTCGTCTATAAGGGGTCTTGGAGAGCAACAATCGAAAGTTATGAAAGATAGCCTACAGAGAATGTGTCTGTGTTTGTATGAAGTAATATCGGAAGCTAAATTAACCGATTTGTGTAATTAATTAATTAATTAATTTCACCATTGTGTAGTTTCTCTAGATGGACATAATGCTATAATGTTATTACAGTAACTTCTGATATAATATAATATAATATAATATAATATAATATAATATAATATAATATAATATTATATTATATTATATTATATTATATTATATTATATTATATTATATTATATTATATTATATTATATAATTTAAGTTATTTGAAGGGTTCAGAACCATAGTGGGCCAAGCGCCATTTACTGAATACGTAGAAAACAAAGGTTAAAATGAAGTTATTACCATAATTCAATGGAAACCTATAACAAGTAAAATAAAGTATACACATTAAATCTAAATGATGTCAATGTTCATTAAACTATGGTTGCATGTAATAAAAATTAAGAAACATGTTAAAGGAATTGTGATTGCACCAAATGAGTGGTCTGTGGACAAAAATTATCGCATTTTAATTATTTGGATGCAATTTAAATTAAGTAACATATTAAACGATTTATCCTTCTATCAAACACGAATGTTCACTGGATCAAATGTTCTATTTTAATTATGTAAATACTTTATATTTATTTCTAACGGGTGCAGCGGAGCGCACGGGTACGGCTAGTAATAAATAAACATAGACGAATGGACTGATTAATATATTTATTCATATTATGCGATGAGTAGTAGCCTCTCTTCCAGAATGACGACAAATTTCAGGGTTCATTCACTGTGATAGCGGTAGAACTATGATTTCAGCAGTCAGACGAGTATTTGCAGGCAAGAATACGGTGCCTTCAGATCCTGTTGCACAGAGAGGAATACCGCTTGGCCATATATGACAAGGATGGTATAAATATTGTTCTCACACTGCTCCAGAATACCAAGGACTTCCAGGTTCACTATCAGCTTATATTCTGCATTTGGATGTTCACGTTTTCAACCACGTTAGCAGAAAAGGATATTATGCGGTAAGTATTACTGTCTTCAGATTAATTTTCCTTAGCCATATTACGTCATTGCCCAACTAAGGCTATTACTTTTAACTAGAGTATATCTCTTTTTTCAAAGAAGGGACATGACAGTTAAGCGGCCGAGCTTGGAACTACAGCGCTATGTTCCCAATATGGACTATACTAAAAGCCAGGTTATGAACCAACTAAACCGGAAGCAACGTTCTGTTGCTCGCTTTATGAGCTCTGTTGCCACATAGTGGCGCGAGATTCAAAGAGTGTTCAGCGTTTGTCACCGATATGTTTAAAATAACTACTGTATATAGTTCTCGATAACACTATCAAAAATATTAGTAATTAAAATTACTGTTTTTAAGAAGGCACGAGCTAATGACGCTGGTACGAAATGCGACTCGTAATGCACGTGGTACTCCAAAGGAACTGGGAAGTTTGGCTACACTGTCTCCGTGATTCCGTTGCCAGATTTTCGTTAGCAGACGACATTTTCACGTGAGGTCCAATGAAAAGCTCCGTTCTCCTTCCCCCCTCCATCCACCACACTCAACGTGTCATCGCTGCACAGGCTACCCCTCTAACCCGCACTTTTCTCTCGCCCTGCCAACTACTTCCTGTTTAGTCGGTTCATAACCTGGCTTTTAGTATACCACCTGTGAGCTGATGGAAGAAAGCAATTGACGTTACATGGCTGACGTTAAAACATTCATTGACAATTGACGTTGAGGTAGAAAAACAATACAAAAATCGACAGAGAATCAAAGACGAAACGTACCAATGCTAACATTGTGTGCCAATAAATGTCGCCAAGAGAGCTATTAAGCATTCGCCACGTGGGAACTGTAAGTTTGGCAACTCAACCGTTGTTACCATAGCAACAGGCCTACCATGCTATGTGACATTCAGTTGTTTTTTTTTTTTTTCGATCGCAACACTACTGTCATGTCTTGATCATGTGCCATCTTTCAAAAACAGGTAGGTATAATGACGGCACTTGAGTCATTCATCAAAGCGTCCTCATCTTGTGGAAGATGCGCCGGAGCTACAAGTTCTTTAAGCTGTAATGAAGACGTGGCCCATTTTTTAAGTTAAAAGTTGGTGATTAAGTATCAGGTTACTTAGGACGCTTGACTTGTAAAGAAACTTTAGTGTGTCATATGGGTGGTTGGGTAATTACTATTGTTGCTTGACTGATGTCTACTAGTAGCAAAGTGGCAGTGTTAAGAATCTAGTTCCCCATGGTTCAGATTATAGTCGCAATAATGTCAGGTAATCCCATGGCGAATCCTAGGGGCTCATCTCGTCAAATAATGCTGTATCTCGCTATCATCAATTTTATTCTCTCTACATAACCTCGTAGTTAGTATAACTTAAACGGAAAAAAAAAAAAAACATTCAAGTGATTATCTTAATGCTGATATGTTTCTTCGTTTGCAGCTCAACTGTCATTCCACTGCTATGCAATTTCATTAAAGATTCCTCTAGAGAAAAAGTTGTCAGAATTACGCTCGCAGTTTTCAGAGTAAGTTGGACTATTTTTATTATCATCGTTCTTAAAGCGACTAAACTGCATCTCATTGTAAATACACAGGAAAGGAAGAGGTGATTATTATTATTATTATTATTATTATTATTATTATTATTATTATTATTATTATTATTATTATGTATGTATGTTATGTGTCATCAATTTATTATATTTTCATTTCATAAAAGTTAAAAAGAAAGTATTGTAATACTACAAAAAATCGACTTCGAAATTTTTATGCAAGTACATAGTGTCAGTAACATTGATTGCGATAAACTAGTGTTCGGTATTCCGTCTCTTTCTCTCGATAGGTCTTACTTTCTCAACTGTACAAAAGTTATACGGAGTTGAAAAAAAATGAATATTTGGAATATGTTTTCAAAAACTACGATTTTCAGTTAGAAAGGAGTGTGCCAAGATGTCTGCCTTTACACTACGTATTTATTTTATATTTTTTGGGATCTTCGAGGCTCAAAAAGTACAAAATACAAAACCATTATTTTTATGAATTACAAAAACCTGTTAATGCCTTATAAAATGGATATGAACCATTGAAATATAACAACAATAAAAGGCACAGAATTTAAAACCATTAAAGAGAATTCAACAATGTTCTAATTCTATCACGCATCGGTGTCAGTTCACTGAAAGTGTTCAGACTGGCATCCGTTTACCGCCAAACATTGCATAAGACTGTCTTGTTGACTGTTCAATATTTTCAGCAGTACTGTTCAAATGAAATGTATCTCATCTCTAATTATTCAATTTAACCCTTTCTGACCTTATGGATGCACAAGGTCATAGAGACCTCATGGAGAAGGTGTATCTGATGTGCGTGTTTTCGACCGGGAGCCGGGCTGAACATAGTGTTCTATAAGAACAAACTGTAAACAACCACAATACTATTAAATTAATTAATTTAGAACTGTAGTAGGCCTAAGTTATCTCTGGGACTTAGAGACTTCCCTTGTATGCATAGCATGCAAGACTAATGGCGGTTTTTCCAAGTATCGTTAGAAAATTTAACGACTGTTAAACTCTAAACAGATTGTTACTTACTTACTGGCTTTTACGGAACCCGGAGGTTCATTGCCGCCCTCACATAAGCCCCCCATTGCTCCCTATCCTGAGCAAGATTAATCCAGTCTCTACCATCATATCTTACCTCCCTCAAATCCATTTTAATATTATCTTCCCATCTACGTCTCGGCCTCCCTAAAGGTCTTTTGCCCTCCGGCCTCCCAACTAACACTCTATATGCATTTCTGGATTCGCTCATACGTGCTACATGCCCTGCCCATCTCAAACGTCTGGATTTTATGGTCCTAATTATGTCAGGTGAAGTATACAATGCGTGCAGCTCTGTGTTGTGTAACTTTCTCCATTCTCCTGTAACTTCATCCCTCTTAGCCCCAAATATTTTCCTAAGAACCTTATTCTCAAACACCCTTAATCTCTGTTCATCTCTCAAAGTGAGAGTCCAAGTTTCACAACCATACAGAACAACCGGTAATATAACTGTTTTATAAATTCTTTCAGATTTTTTGACAGAAGACTAGATGACAAAAGCTTCTCAACCGAATAATAACACGCATTTCCCATATTTATTCTGCGTTTAATTTCCTCCCGAGTGTCATTTATATTTGTTACTGTTGCTCCAAGATATTTGAATTTTTTCACCTCTTCGAAGGATAAATCTCCAACTTTTATAGTTCCATTTCGTACAATATTCTGATCACGAGACATAATCATATACTTAGTCTTTTCGGGATTTACTTCCAACCCTACCTCTTTACTTGCTTCAAGTAGAATTTCCGCGTTTTCCCTAATCGTTTGTGGATTTTCTCCTAACATATTCACGTCATCCGCATAGACAAGAAGCTGATGTAACCCGTTCAATTCCAAACCCTCTCTGTTATCCTGAACTTTCCTAATGGCATATTCTAGAGCGAAGTTAAAAAGTGAAGGTGATAGTGCATCTCTCTGTTTTAGCCCGCAGTGAATTAGAAAAGCATCAGATAGAAACTGGCCTATACGGACTCTGCTGTAAGTTTCACTAAGACACATTTTAATTAATCGAACTAGTTTCTTAGGAATACCAAATTCAATAAGAATATTATATAAAATTTCTCTCTTAACCGAGTCATATACCTTTTTGAAATCTATGAATAACTGATGTACTGTACCCTTATACTCCCATTTTTTCTCCAATATCTGTCGGATACAAAAAATCTGATCAATTGTCGATCTATTACGCCTGAAACCACACTGATGATCCCCAATAATTTCATCTACATATGGAGTTAATCTTCTCGACAAAATTTTGTACGACGTCAACAAAAGTGATATTCCTCGAAAGTTACTACAGTTAGTCTTGTCCCCCTTCTTAAAAATAGGTACGATTATGGACTCCTTCCACTGTTCTGGTACAATTTCCTTGTCCCAAATTGCAAGTACAAGTTTATAAATTTCTCTAGATAATACGCTTCCACCTTCTTGTATTAATTCTGCTGGAATTTGATCAATACCTGGTGACTTGTACTTTTTCAGATTTTCTATCGCAATTTCGACTTCAGAAACTGTGGGTTCCGGTATAAATACTAAACAGATTGTTACTTAATAAAATTGTATGTTTTCAACACCAGTTTGGTTTAACAGATTGTTTACAGTTTGTTAATTTTAAATGTAGGATTTCGGGCAGTTAACTTGTTTAACAGTTAATTAAATATGGCCAATGTCTCCACAGCTGTTCGAACAGAAGTTGCGAAATTAATATTTTGTGTCTCTCTGTAGGGAATGTTTAGCATATGACTGGTAATATAACATTTAAAAATACTTTGGACTGTTTAAATACATCAGTGTTATTTTATTTCTTTCGTATTTCGTATCCATAATAGCAATGAGGAAATATAACCTTACTTTGTAATTATTATTCAGCATGTCACCTACAACTTTCATTTGTCAACTGTTTGTTTATGGAGCGTGGCCTACTATAACAGGTTGTCATTTTATGCAAGTTTCATGACTCACTCTATAATATAGAATTTAAAGATTAATTTTAGCCAATCAAAAATTGTCTTACATGTGTAGAATCATTACCAACTGCTGTTGAGTAGTTAAAATAGTGCTAACAGACGTTATAGTTAAGTGTTGGTTATCTTAAACAAAATTATGTTGAACAAATGGAAAATATATTAACAAAGCGTTAAAAATAAACAGACTGTTAATTTAACATTCGTTAAGCAAAATTAAACATTACTTGGACAAACTGGCCATAAGCTGTTAAGTTTCTGAAATTCTGAACAAAACTTAATCATAACACAGATCAGTATAAAAGACTTGAGAGGTTTTGGATATATCTTATTTCCTTTAATGTAAATGTTTTGTCAGGAGTCTATTTTGCACAATACTATACAAACGTAACTCATAATTACTTTTTCTAGAATTTGATTGAAAAACCAGAGAATCCGGCTGTCACCCAGGTTCACGTTCTCCAAATGAAGCAATCCAAGATGTCCAAATATCTTAAACTGCTGGAACAGAACAACTATGAAGATGAGGATATTCTGGAAGACATTGACTTCCTCAACAAGAACCTTGATTCAGATGAAGTAAATATGAGGTCAGTTCCTCCTAAAAGGTTACATGTATGTACAACGCAACAATGAAACTGAAATTTCTGTGGCTTATAAAAATTAGGTAGGCCACCGGCGTAGCTCAGTCGGCTAAGGCGCTTGCCCGCCGATCCAGAGTTACGCTCGGGCGCGCTTTCGAATCTCGCTTGGGCTAATTATTTCTTTGGTTTTTTTTTTTCGAGGATTTTCTCAATCGTCAGGCGAATGTCAGGTAACCTGTGGCGAATCCTCGGTCTCACTTCGCCAAATACTATCTCGCTATCACTAAATGACCTAGTAGTTGATAAAGCGACGTTAAATAACAAACTGAAAAAATTAGATGTCATATAGGATGACAATGAACTTGAAATTTAAGACGTTAAAAGATATGCATATGCCAAATTTCTTAATGATTTAGATAAAGTTACCAGAGGAGCATGCAAAGAGCTTATTGGTCTTCCTCATGACTGCCCAGTCGGAATGCTTTACTCCCCTAAAAAATATCGTGGTCTTTCGTTAATGAAAGCATATTGGGAAGCTTATGTACAACACATAAATATCTGTAATACTCTTCTTCGTGTTGATGACTCCCATCTCCACAATGTTAGGGACCTTGCAAGTGAAAAAGTTGTTGTTGTTTTCTAATGCCAGGCGCTTGACAATAAAGTCATTTGACCTCTTGCACTCCAATATTTTTCAAAGATATTATCATGACCAGCCACTGAAGCACAGATTTTGAGGTGTTCCAAATCCATTTCTTGGTTTGAGTTGCACAATGGGCAGTTACGGGACTGATATATTCCAATTCTATGCAGGTGTTTGGCCAAACAATCATGGCCTGTTGCCAATCTAAATGCAGCTACACACGATTTTCGTGGTAAATCGGGAATTAACTGTGGATTTTGATGCAGAGAGTTCCATTTTTTTCCTTGGGATTGAGTTATCAAATTTTGTTTGTTGAAGTCTAAGTATGTAGATTTAATAAATCTCTTCACAGAGTAATACGTAGATTTAGTAACAGGTCTGTAAGTAGCAGTGCTGCCCTTCTTTGCTAAAGCATCTGCATTCTCGTTTCCCAGGATTCCACAATGGGATGGTATCCATTGGAATACAATTCTTTTATTTAGTGATAATAATTGAGAAAGCATTTTAGTTATTTCTGCTGTTTGAGATGAAGGTGTGTGTTTAGAGACGATTGATAGAATAGCTGCTTTGGAGTCTGACAATATAACTGCATTCCTAAATTTATTGATGTGGCATAGAAGATTCCTGAGACTTTCACTTATCGCAATGATTTCTCCATCAAAACTTGTTGTTTCATATCCAAGAGATCTATAAAGTGAGAAGAGACAGCACGTAACACCTGCACCGGCACCTTGTTCTCTGGAGATCAAGGATCCGTCGGTGTAAAAATGAAGCCAGTTTTGTGGAGGGTACCTAATATTAATTGTCTCTAAAGACAATTGTTTCAGTATTTCAGTGTTTACTTCTGATTTTCAGTATTTCTTCTGTTAAATTTAGATTATATTCTATATTTAATAGAGTTAAAGGGTTTGGTTTAATTTGTAAGTTTTCTTTTAAATTCTGGATATTGATATTCTGTTTTAATTCTTGAACAATGGATATGAAACTTTTTTGAGTTTTCAATCTGTGAAAATATTTGGTAGTTACTTTTGCTTAAATTGAGTGTCATCAAATTTGATGTATTCCATTCACGTAGTTGATTTAGAGCTTTAAGAGCAGAATTTTGACTTTTGCCTCTATGTCTGTAAGATCCGGAAGTCCACAAAAGTAAGTGAAAAAGTTTCTGCTCTGTCAAAATTGAATATCACAGCTATTGATGCTATCAACTGGTCAGCTCGTTAAATTCGTAAACACTTAAGAAATGACGCATTCCAAACTTGGACAAACCATACCTTGCGTGGTAAAGGGGTTATTGTTTATAGTGATCTCCCCAAGGCTAACTCATGGGTAAGCAATCGAAAGGCCCTATCTTCCTTAGAATGGACCAATGATTTAAAAATATCAAGCAATATTTCGGCGGTTCGCGCAATACAGGGCAGAACTCTAAGCACAACCCGCTGCCGTCATCCAGACTGTAGCGAGGTTGAAACACTTGGACACGTGCTTGGACAATGCCCCAAAGGCGAGCTGTTGATCAATGCTAAACATCATCGTGTACGACATGCTTTGGCGATATCGTTAAAAACTTTAAATTGGGAGATTCATGAGGAAGTACATTGTGTATCATCAGATGGTTCTTTTAGACGGGCAGACATTATTGCTATCAACGGACGCTTAAAACGGGCTCTTGTTCTTGACCCTACTATCCGTTTCGAAAGGAACCTAAATCAGGCCACCGAAGTTGATATTGAGAAGAAGTCCATATATGAACCTTGTCTGCCTTATCTTTCTCAAAAGTACAACGTCCCTCTTAAACAATGGTCCGTCATTGGTTTGCTGTTTGGCAGTAGAGGTTCAATCACAAAATTCACGTGGAATTATCTTAAGGAACTTCACATTCCTTTTGATTATGTAATGTCTATTCTTATAAATATTATCAAGGATTCTCTTCAAATATTACATCATCATCTCTATTTCAATTATCAACTTATATTTGCCTTAAACAATTAACTTTCTTTTTTCTTTAATGTATCACATCACATTATATTGTACATGTTTATTGTATTCAGGACCCTTGTGGTCACTCAAATTCTTTGAGCTGATGTATATAATTTCGAAATTTATTATCACATAAGCTGTATATACGCATGCATTCATGCATACATACATACATGCATTCATGCATGCATGCTACATACATACGAATTAGAGATGAACAGAACTAACTGCCGCTCTCGCTCGCTGTGTTCGTTACATTTGTCTTTCGAGTCTCGTCTCGTAACTCTCGTGCGCTTCGAGTCTTGCTCATCATTCTACAAATAGCATTTGGTCGACGTGGAAAAATTTCGTCACTTTGAAGAGATGTTTAATTGAGACAAAAAGACAAAACAAGACAGTAAAATAGTTATCAAAATGTTCTGATTCTATTATCAGATATTACCTATGGTTACATAAATAAAAAAAAAAACAAATCTCAAATAAATTTGCATTTCTATGAAACATAAAACTTAACGTTAAATAAAGCGTTAACATACTTTTTCACTTGAGATTGTACACTTGATCTCAAAGATACGAAAAAAAAAATCCTAGCCTTTTAATAAGGGGCTAGTAATTAAATAAAGATTGGGGAACGGATTATTATACACTGAAAGGTAGAGATGATACTTCAGATAGGCTACTTGATTGCTTATACATATGAGCCGTTCAGAGCAAAAGTGGTGTAAGTCAAAATTGGGTAATTAATTAGGTTTAAAGTAAAAATTATGTAAAGTACAGCGCAAAGTAGCAATTAATATGGCCTTCTTGCTATCCACTGACTACTAATAGTTCAAATAAATTGAATATTAATTGCTACTTTACGCTGCATTTTACAGAATGTTTACTTTAACCCTCATTATCCATTTTTGACTTACACCACTTCTCCTCTGAACGGCTCATATATAACAGTTGCCAAAACAGATAAAAGTCCAATCTGGTATAAACAACTGTGACGATTCAAGGCAGCTTGACGTTCGAGAGTTGACCACTCTCGATGTCTTGAACTTTCGCTTGATTCACTCACAAGCAATTTTTACATCAATGACGTAGGCAATATTGTCGTGCGGGTTTTCGGCTTTGCGGGTGCTCTTAGTCTTGCTTTCTCGCTCATTGTTCAACTCTAATACGAATGCACTCACGTATAGATGCAGTAACATAATTTTCAGTGAATATTAGGCCTAGTTATGGCTGAACGAGTGGGGTTGTGTACTCGAAACCTGGATAAAGAGCGAACCTTACTGTAGTCAGCTATGGGAGTTGGGAATACTCCAGATCGCTGTTCCGGAAGAAAGATGACGCAACTGTAGAATTGAAGAGAATATTAAAACATTCTTATCTGACCATTACTATTTAAAAGTAATAAAAAAACTATAACATTTTGCTTCATTTCGATTGGCATTTTTTTTTTTTCACATATTTATTAATATTTATACACACAGTGGGCCAAAAAAAAGGCACAAAATTTTAATGGTTATATTCCAGTAGCTAATGATTTCACTTGAAAGTTTATTTTACAGGCAAATTTTACAGTCCTTGCAGACCGGTACCGTAATATTTAACTTTTTTCCATTTATTAAACATTATTTTTTATTTTTTGTAAGGCAGTGTAAAATCGATCGTTTATGCCGAACTAAGCATTATGGTCTTACGAGTTCAGCAGGCCAAGCCGTTTGTTGTGCTATCATCATTTGTTTTCTTCCGTTCTGAGTTTCCATTTTGTGAATAATGGGTCACTTAACGAACGAAGACAAGATTTTCATTAAACATTTGCACCAATACGATAATTTATCTGCCCGTCAGCGAGAATAGTCTGTTTCAAGTGTACAACGATTGATTAGCAAGATACGGACATGATATCCCTCCTGAGAGATTATTGCGTGAAAGATCTTTCTCAGATTCTCTGATGGTTTTCACTGAAGCTTCAAACGAGATCTTAATCTTAATGGACTATTTTGTATGGAGTCAACTATAAAACAAGAATTCGTAATTATTGAACATTTACGACAACGCCTTCTTGAATGTTGGGACCGGCTTGATCAAAGACAGATATCCAGTGCTATTGGACAATGGAGAAGACGCCTAAAAATGATTGTGTGGGCAAATGGCGGCCACATAGAGCATCATTTTTTATTATTTGTAAGATCATTAATTATTATTAATTTTACCAACATTCAGTTTCTGCATTTTGAAGTAATAAATTGTCTTCAAAAGCCAAATTTTTCGTATCATTGTGTATTGACCTCCATAAGATTTTAATTGAGCCTCAAAAACATAATAAAAAGTCCCCCTCATCTTTAAAGTCTACTCTTTCGAACATTATAAGTTAATATTATGTATTTCCGAAAATAGAGTATTTCTGATTTTGTGCTTTTTTGGTCCACTGTGTATGTATCTATATGCAAATAAGATCCTGTCTTTCCTTGTCTTGAAAAACATTCTACGTTGCACTCACATCGTTGTTCCTCCAGAACAGCGATATGGGGTTGAGAGCAGACGTTTTCTCAGATGGACGTAGTACTAGGTCACGCTCTACCCCTTCAGAATAAAAATTATACATGCATATCTGTTTCTGCCGCATTAGTTCATTGCCAGTGCATCCTAACATTGTTTTGTGGATCATAAGGAAGGGAGAGATTATGTTCAATGGCAATGGAGCGGGAGTATCGTGATAAATTCTCCCTTAACAAGTTCTTTATCTACTATAAATTACACTTGATGAGAGTTCGGATTATGTTGCGCCTTAAGCAGAACATTTATACCAGGTTGTCTCTTGCAATGTACAATCATCTTCAATGCTCTATGTTACAGCTCGTTTGCCATATACGCCCAAGAATTGTGCTGTGGTCAGCTGAAGCCTTCAACCGCGCGCAAGTCAAGTTCATTTTGGACCCGAAATATGGCCAGGCTCAACGAGAACAACTATTGCCTTGTACGACATTTAGTCCACATTATAAAAACTAGTTCAGACCCAGAAGTTATTAGTTTGGCGTGCCATGACATCGGGCAATATGTGGAAAACTATCCGCAAGGGAAAAGGTGAGCATGTTTGACATTGGATCATCCCAAAATACTGAGCACGGGCACCCGCGGGGAGCAATAGGGACAAACTCCCCTACCGAAAAGTGGGTTTAGGGACTTTCTTCACAGTTAAGGTCGTCAACATAACTTGTCATGGATAACTCGTCATATGTTGTGGCAATATACATGGCACAGGTCGTAACTCGTCGCATGCTTCTATTCGTCACACATGCCTATGTGTCATTCATTACTGTAGTAAATGAAGCCAGGCAGACAAACTGTTACGAAAATTTTATAACCCATCCCTTGTATCCCTTATGAGGTCCAGACCTGTCTTCGGACACTTTAAGTATGTATGTATGTATGTATGTATGTATGTATGTATGTGTAGACCCTATGTATGTATGTATGTATGTAGACTGTATGTATTTATGTATGTATGCATGTAGACTGTATGTATGTATGTATGTACCTATGTATGTATATATATATATATATATATATATGTAGGTATGTATTATGTATGTATGTATGTAGACTGTATGTATGTATGTACCTATGTATGTATATATGTAGGTATGTATGTATGTAGACTGTATGTATGTATGTATGTATGTATGTATGTATGTATGTATGTATGTATGTGTAGACCCTATGTATGTATGTATGTATATATGTATGTAGACTGTATGTATGTTGTATGTACCTATGTATGTATGTATATATGTAGGTATGTATGTATTTATTATATTCGGTTATTTTACGACGCTGTATCAACATCTAGGTTATTTAGCGTCTGAATGATATGAAGGTGATAATGCCGGTGAAATGAGTCCGGAGTCCAGCACCGAAAGTTACCCAGCATTTGCTCGTATTGGGTTGAGGGAAAACCCCGGAAAAAACCTCAAACAGGTAACTTGCCCCAACCAGGATTCGAACCCGGGCCATTTGGTTTCGCGGCCAGACGCGCTGACGTGGACGTATGTATGTATGTATGTATGTATGTATGCGTGTAATAGAGCAATATTATATAATTTTATTGACTAACTTTATGATATCTTTACTGTGTTAACTTTTGAAATTTACCTGGCTGACTAGTTTCGAAGTGATATCATTCATTGTTCGAAGCGTTATCTTCTGGTTTCCTGCTGTGATGAGGTGTGTTCATGATTGTGTCTAAAAGTGTGTGTGTTTTGAAATTCAGTTGAGTGTTCAGGATGTGATGTGAGTCTGTTTTTGTACGTTTATAAATTTAATATTTTTCTGGGGTGTTAATTTTCTGGTTTTTGCAGTTGGATGTGTAGTATTTTGATGTCAGTGTCTATGTTGCTGTAGTTGTGATTGGAGTTTGTGATGTGTTCTGCGTAGGATGAATTGTTGTGTTGTTTGATTATGGCTGTGATATGTTCCTTGTAACGTGTTTGAAATTATCTTCCAGTCTATCCAATGTAGAAATTGTTGCAACTATTGCATGATAACACAGTAAAGATATACTTACTTACTTACTTACTTACTTACTTACTTACTTACTTACTTACTTACTTACTGGCTTTTAAGGAACCCGGAGGTTCATTACTGCCCTCACATAAGCCCTCCATTGCTCCCTATCCTGAGCAAGATTAATCCAGTCTCTACCATCATATCCCACCTTCCTCAAATCCATTTTAATATTATCTTCCCATCTACGTCTTGGCCTCCACAAAGGTCTTTTTCCCGCAGGCCTCCCAACTAACACTCTATATGCATTTTTGGATTCGCCCATACGTGCTACATGCCCTGCCCATCTCAAACGTCTGGATTTAATGTTCCTAATTATGTCAGGTGAAGAATACAATGCGTCCAGCTCTGCGTTGTGTAACTTTCTCTATTCTCCTGTAACTTCATCCCTCTTAGCCCCAAATATTTTCCTAAGAACCTTATTCTCAAATACCCTTAATCTCAGTTCCTCTCTCAAAGTGAGAGTCCAAGTTTCACAGCCATACAGAACAACCGGTAATATAACTGTTTTATAAATTCTAACTTTCAGATTTTTTGACAGCAGACTAGATGACAAAAGCTTCTCAACCGAATAATAACAGGCATTTCCCATATTTATTACACAGTAAAGATATCATAAAGTTATTTGTAATTATAAGTCTTAAAAGAGTGTATCGAACAATGAATAATAATTTTATTCTTTCTTCCCCCCCCCCTTTTGACTCTTTATGATGGGCGATGGCTAAGGAAGAACTTTAGATTTCACTTGATTTTAACAGAAATTAGTTTTTCTTCGTTTTTGCAGTCAGAGATTGAATTGAAGAATTACGTAAAAATTGATTGATAAGAAATGCCCAACGTTTCGGAGCTATGTGTGGACTCTATTACAAAGAAAGACGGGAAAGGGAAACTTTTCTATTGAATATGTTAGCAAGAGCTCTTATGCAGCATTCAACATACAGTTTCCTCCATTTCTATACGCAGATCCGAAGCTTTGCATATTTCTGCATCTATGACGGGGTGCAAAAACTCAAACACTGTCATCACGTTGAACGCCATAAAAATAAAAATCTCATTTCTGTGTTTGTAGAGTACTGAATGAATTGGGTGTCAAGGAGCCCATCATGAGGCATCTCGAGCATGGAGACAAGCGAGTGCGCTACGAGGCACTGCGAGCGATACAGAAGATCCTGCTCACAAATTTGAATGCAAATTAATTTTCTGCCAGCCACGGCGAGTTCCTAGACACATCACCACCTTGCCCACATATAATTCGAAATTTTAGTAATGTGTCATAAATGTACCTGTTATCTTCAATATATTATATCAAAATCCATTGTATATTATGATGTTCGTAACTGTAATGTAAAGCTGTTAAGAAGTTATACGTAAGTATGTGTTTACGAAAATACCAAATCTTCACGATAGCATTCAGCCGTGGCGAGAACGTGACTCGCGAGACATTGTGGCTCGCAGTGATAGCTGCTTCTAACGTCCGCCAACCCCCACCCTCTCACTCACTGGAGGCAAACTCCGTTCCATTTGTATTTGTCTGTGACCTGCGAGTGGCATATGTCTCTCTCGAAACCATGTACGAAAGTTCCAAGTAGGATGAGAGGACGCATTTTTTTGCTGCCAATATGATGAGAATATTAAATGTATGATTTGTTCACAAGTATTACGAGGAAAACGGTTGTATAACATAAAACGGCATTATACTACATGTCACTGATGAAACATTAAAAGGTTAAGTGTCATCATCATCATCATCATCATCATCATCATCATCATCTCTGTACGTCGACCCTTTTTCAGCAGATGTACGAATAACGCGGTTAGCTCTTCAATTTGAAGTCACTGATTTACTATGTGATGTCAAATGAAAGCTAGATGTAAGGACTTGACAATTGTTGAACTTTCAAATCTTTGCCAAAAAATAAATATCCGAAGCTTCATTCTTTCGCTTGCTCTGCTGAAGCCATGTTCGCTACAACTTACGTTTGTGAAAAATTATTTTCAACAATGAAAATAGTAAAAACCAAATTTAGATCACGACTGACAGACAAATACCTTCGTGATCATCTACGACTGGCAGTAAGTGACATAATTCCTGATTTTGAAACTTTGTCGCAGAGACATTCTGAAGACAGTTAATTCTGAAGACAGTTTGTGATAGTGTTCATTTCTTTCTTCGTTACACGTACTAAACATTAGTTTGTAGCCTTGTACTGTATAAAATTATATTTAAGTGCTTGACGTAAGGAAAATGAAAATCCGTTAATAAGTCAGACAGTTGCTTCACTTCCCCTTCGGGTGTCCGCCTCCCTCCATAGGTGCTATGCACGTTGCAGGTTACACAGTGGCTCGGCGCACGATTACATTTTCGCCACATAGCTAAAGGAACATGAGACGGCGGAAATCCGTTAATATATGGATTACACATCACACAACTATTCCCCACTGTAACAGATCAAAGATTCTTATTGAAGAATGGAGATCCAGAATCAGTCGCTGAATTCTGGCAGATCGACAAGGAGATTGGTCGATGTTGAGGGGATAAAGAAGTAAAGAAGAGGGAAAACAACTACCTTTCTGATGAAAAGGGAGCTGGTGGCAAGCCCCATGGAGTGAAAAGGGAAGAAGACACAATTGCAGAAAGTGTCGAGCTACACGACACGAAGAGGTTTCACTCAGCAGTTGAGGATTGGCCAATGTCGTCTGCCAAATTTTATCATTTTATCATTATTTCGCGCTAAAAATATAGGGTTTCAAGAATGAAAATTTTATCTCAATACCTAAATTATAAATTATCGATTGCGTTATTACGAAATCTTGTCAGATAAGACAATTACACTGCATTTTCCTTTTGTTTCTTGCATTGGTTTTATAATCATAACAAGTTATCCATGTAATACCGGGTACGTACTATTCAAAATTTAATTTTTGTAAATGGTATACTTTATCTTTCAGGCAATCCCTGTTTAGGGAAAGTGATGATGAGATGGTAATAATAATAATAATAATAATAATAATAATAATAATAATAATAATAAAAATAATATTAATATTAATAATATTAATAATAATATGAATAATAATATTAATAATAATACCAATAATAATAACAATTATAATAATAATATTAATAATAACAATAATAATATTAATAATAATAACAATAATAATATTAATAATAATAACAATAATAATAATAATATTAATAATAATAACAATAATAATAACAATATTAATAATAATAATAATATTAATAATAATAACAATAATAATATTAATAATAATAATAATGACAATAATAATATTAATAATAATAACAATAATAATAATAGTAATAATAATAACAATAATAATAATATTAATAATAATAATAACAATAATAATAATAATAATAATATTAATAACAATAATAATAATAATAATAATAATTTGGTAGAAGTTGTGTATGAGTTATATGTAACAAAAAATTTTAATTTAATGATTTAAAAAAAGAAATTTTCTACGTTTTCAAAGAAAAGTATTAATTTTATTTTTCAGTGGTTAAAGCTAGAGTGGTGAAACTTGGCATACTTATTTATTAGTTGTGAAATGGAGCATTTGATTGGCTGTATACAGCATAGTTTTATTGCTAGACAATTATACGTAAAGCAGTATTATTCTTTTATTAATGTTTGAACATTGAAGAAATTATATATATTTTTTTACAAATTAACAAATCAGAGTAGAGCATTACTAATGCTTCATTGCACAATATGCAGTGTTACCTTTAAGAAAAGAAAATAGATTAAGAAAAAAAATAATTTTTTTTGACATATGATTTTCACTAAAAAAAAAAAGTAAAACAAAATAAAATAAGTTTAATTTTTTTTAGCTTTTATGAGAAAAGAATGAAATTTACAATGTTTGATTATGATATTGATATGCATTTTCAGTAAAAATGTTAACTCTCTAACTAAAAAATTGCGCATTTTAGAAATTGCAGTAGTGCATTGACTTAAATAAATGCAAAATTAAATAATACTTAAATCTGATTTTAGTATTATACCACTACTATTTTCGCAATATTCTAAAACAAAATTTGTCAATATGGCTGTCTTTCATTTGAATTGCTCCATAAAGAAAGGGCATCAGTCCATTTTAGCTAAGTTGTGGGAAATGAAGAAAAACTGTCCGGACCGATGCCCTTCCTTTACAAAACGCTCACATTCCGACCACAATTTAACAATGAAGGAAACGTTGAACTAGCTTCCTTTCTTGATAAAACGATGTGTTGAACATTCAAGATGGGAAATTCAATGTTAACTCAATTTCGAAAAAAATGTGACTGATGTCCTTTCTTTATGGAGCAATTCATTTGTAAAATATGCTAGTCATGACAAATTAGTAAAATTGTGTCATGCAACAGAAATTACTAAGACTTGTCTTTTGCTATCCATATATTGGTAAATAAAATTGTCACTTATCACTATACCTGGTAAGGTTTATCTTGTCTCAATAGCAATAAAACCAAGTCCCTTCAAATGAGGGTGGAGATTATAGGAGGTTTGTAAATTTTCAGGATTCCTTTCAAAATCTTGTTATTGTACGGGCTGCCGGAACTCAGTTTCTTGAAAGACAAGCTCAGTGACGAAGCTACACAGTACGAAGAGAGATTTTTTGTTATTTTATTTTGCGGTACAGAATGTATCAACTAGTCCCTTCCGCCACTGGATGGATGGACGGCACCGCTCCACTCCCCCTATCGCCATAACAATACGGACGAAGTAAGACATATCTCTTTCTCTCTCTTTTCACAGTGCGACAAGATACATCACACAGCCTTTATTATCTATACATTTCGAACTGGCAGCTCAAGGTCAAGCAATGGACTGCATTTGCCACGTGTGTTTACCTCAATCCTGGATCATTCCCCTCAACTAAAGTCAGCTGTAATTACCAGTGGTTTAGTTCGCAGTTTTCAGTTCAGAGACTCGTGCGTGGTTTGTACTTTTGTACAGTTGTACGTGACCTCGATCCGCCAGTTCGAAATGCACAGATATTACGAGGGGGATCCAGGAAATAACGACCGTTCGCGCATACCCGTCGCGCAGCTGAATCCCCTTCCTTGTTTGAAGGTCAACTGGCTTCCTTAACATGTGTTCTCATAATGTTGTGAGTACTGGTTGCAACAAGTCGCCATTGTGCATTTTGTGTTACTTCAAAATGAACGACGAGATTGATAATCCCGCCGACTGTGAGGTGAGGAGTGTGATTCGATTTTTGAATGCCCGACATTTGAAACCTGCAGAAATTTACCGGCAATTGAAAGAAGTGTATGGTGATACTGTAATGAATGAAAGAAATGTGAGAAAATGGTGCGAAATGTTCAACAATGGGCGAACAAATGTCCACGATGAAACTCGACCCGGACGCCCATCACTCATCACAGAAGACCTGAAGACTAAAGTGAACGACAGAATCTTGCAAGACAGGCGCACATCACTCGACGAATTGCATCTTGCCTTTCCTGACATTTCTCGTTCTTTGCTTGGTGAAATTGTGTCGCTACATCTTGGCTACCACAAAATCTGTGCCCGCCCGCACACTGCTGCTTCAACTCGAGAATTGCTGGATCAATTCGGTTGGGAAATCTTTGATCATCCGCCCTATAGTCCAGACCTTGCTCCTAGCGATTTTCACCTTTTCACTAAGCTGAAAGACTTTCTGGGTGGTACGCGTTTTGGAAGTGTTGAAGAGTTGAAGAAGACAGTGAACACCTGGCTTAATGAACTGGCGGCAGAGGAGTATAACACGGGACTTCTAAAGCTAGTGAACAGATACGACAAATGTTTAAATGTAGGTGGTGATTATGTAGAGAAGTAAAGGAACCTTCAATTATGTAACAGACTTTGTTTTTTCAAATAAATATATATATTTTTTAATTATTACAACAAAACGGTCGTTATTTCCTGGATCCTCCTCGTCCCTTTTATGCAATAGGCCCCTGGACGCCAGAGATCTCAAGGTAAAAAAAGCTGGTGGGAACGCGCAAAAAAATCATGGCTTCCCAAATGTGAAATCTTGATGCAGTGAGGGAAATGCCCGTCAATGAGAATGCGTCGTCCAATCACGTGCAACGCGCGACGAGTTGGAGGGGCAATGCTCTGTTGTCACAGAACCGCTCGATCTGAAGTTAGAGTACTACGACCAGCGGTATGTGCTGGCTGTCTAGACTTGTTACGCTACGTGTGCGACTTAAATTTAAGAAAAAGTAGACCTGTAAACTCGCTTTCGAATACAAGACGATTAATTCAAATGCTTACGTGCAGTGCTGGAGCTTGACTACACCGATGAAGATAACGAAATGCGTTGAAAATAAACTTTTCCAAATTATGATTGCATTCGTAAGTACACCGTACTGTAACAATTAAGTTAATTTAAGGGCACACGGCATCGCCTATCTTGGCAATGTTTATTTATGTCTTACATAAGGAACTTTTTCTCGAAAACTGTTGAAACTAGATAGCTGAATCTTTTACAGCTCATGAACACATAACTTGAATTTATTCTAAAACAGTCGTTTTTCTTTAATTAATTTTCTTCCTGAGAAATATATTTCTTTTCCCATTCGCATATTTTTTCAATAATTTTCAGCACATTACTCCATATAACATATTTTACAAAATTTAACAAATTTCAAAAACAGTAAATCATTAAAATGAACAATTCCAGAAAATTTCAGCTTTCTAGATTAAATGTAAGTTGAGAAAAGATTCCTTTTTATTAAAAACAAATAAACTTACGGAAAATAAGCGTTAAAATAGGACTACGTCAAATTCTCAGAAAAACGAAAAGTTAACATGGATATAATTTTAGTAGGCCTATAATCATATACGTACTATTTTAAAGAGGAAAAATCAAAGAATATTTTTTGTTGGTTATTTAACGACGCTGTATCAACTACGAGGTTATTTAGCGTCGATGAGATTTGTGATAGCGAGATGATATTTGGCGAGATGAGGCCGAGGATTCGACATAGATTACCTGGCATTCACCTTACGGTTGGAGAAAACCTCGGAAAAAACCCAACCAGGTAATCAGCCCAAGCGGGGATCGAACCCGCGCCCGAGTGCAACTTCAGACCGGCAGGCAAGCGCCTTAATCGACTGAGCCACGCCGGTGGCCTCAAAGAATATTGGAAAAATATATAAAATGTGTAATTTCTCGCCCAAAATCCGTAGATTTATGAATAATGAGAGTTATTATTCAAACTTATATACCTCTTCCCATGAAATAGCAAATTAAAATGGACATAAATTTTTATAGTCATAAGCAAAGCTCGGAACTTGGGGACTTGTGTCTTTGCACGTGGCTAAGCGACTGGACTTCCATGTCAACAACTCCCGCTTCCAGCACGGAGGTACAGTCAGTTCTGCTATAAAAGTGGTTTCTGGCTGTAACAACATATTGATTGTATTATGGTAGGTTGAAACACATAATTTTACAGCATATGTATAATGAAAATAAACACGAGTCAAATTTACTGTTCTGCTCTATACATGTTATTACAGTGTATGACTACGTACATTCGAAGATTTTCGAACCCATAACTTCTTCGCCTGTTAGTTAAACATGATTTGAAACGAGAGAAACTTATTTCCACCTCACATGAAGTGACGGGAACAAACTTAAAATACTGAATGTTTTTCACTGTTACTGTTTTCTATTCGATTTTCAGTAGTTGCTAGCTATCTGAGAAAGAATTTCCCAAATTTTTCTCGAAAATAGTTTTCAATTTGTGTGTCACTACTAGGGCAGGTTCCTCTACGACTTGATCCATGGCTATGGACAAATTTTCCACCGATTTAAGGGACTGCAATGTCTTTCGCCGTTCCAACCTCTAGTTTATGTGTGGCACAATTTACAAAATATAAACTTTCCATTCGAAGAAAATAATGTATCTCCTCCTAAGTCCTCCACGAAATTCTGCAGCTAAAATTTAAAAAATGTATTTTCAAACTTCTATAATACCCATTCGAATAACACGTATTTTCTCATTTCTCAAACAGACCGTTTTCCTGTAATTCTCTGAATGTCATTGGCTTCGACACGACACAATTCTCGTCCGTCTTCTTGTCGTTCGATGTGACCACTTCTTAGTACACACGACTGTCCCTGAGCACTTGCAGCGTGAGCTTTGTGTACGTTGTACCTGTAACCTTACTCATGCACACGACACAAGTCCCCAAGTTCCGAGCTTTAGTCATAAGTTATTATACCATTTAAAAGAGGAGAAATCAAATAATACTGGAAAAATAAAATGTATAATTTCTCGCCCTAAATCCGTAGAATTTGTCCCGCAGGAGTACTTTTACATGCCACTAAATATGCTGACATGAGCCTGTCGCACACTTAAATGCCATCGACCTGGCCCGGGATCGAACCCGAAACCTCGGGCAAAGAAGGCCAGCGCTATACCAACTGCGCCAACCAGGCCGACGCTTCAGCATATTTTTACCCTAATGGGTATCGTTGGTTTGTTTCCTAAACGCCACACGGCGAGATGCGCTATATTTCCCCTCTACTATTCTCAAAATATCCAACGTAATAAATCCATTTATGACACGTAGTCTGTAGAGGATCGTCGGTAAAATGTTGTAAAAGTGAACTTCCGTCCAGGGGAATGTCCCCTAACATTTTATTGTGAAAATCTTAACATTTATTTTATTTTTCTGTTATTTCGTTTTTTTTCTTTTCCTTCTTCAGTCCTGATTCCTGAAGTTAAAATCTATACTAATAATAAATCTGTAGCCGAAATTTTTCTGGTAATTTTCGATTTTCCAAAAACAATTGGTCCTAACATATATAATTAACCACCCTGAAACCGAAAATCGCTTTTTTGACATTTTTGTTTGTATGTCTGTCTGTCTGTCTGTATGTTTGTTACCTTTTCACGCGATAATGACTGAACGGATTTCGATGAAAATTGGAATATAAATTAAGTTCGTTGTAACTTAGATTATAGGCTATATGGCATTCAAAATACATTATTTAAAAGGGGGGTTATAAGGGGGGCCTGAATTAAATATATCGAAATATCTCGCTTATTATTGATTTTTATTAAAAATGTTACATAACAAATATTTCTTTAAAAATCATTTCCGATAAGTTTTATTCTTTGAAAAATTTTAATAGGACTGATATTTAATGAGATAAATGAGTTTTAAAATTAAAATAACTGCCATCTAAGGCCGTATAATGAATTAAAAAACAAATGACTTCGTCTATAAGGGGCTTTGGACAGCAACAATCGAAAGCTATGAAAGATAGCCTACAGATAACGTTTCTGCGTTTCTATGAAGTAATATCTGAAGCTAAATTAACCGATTTGTATAATTAATTATTAATTCACCATTGGAAAGTGTAGTTTCTCTAGATGGACATAATGCTATAATGTTATCACAGTAACTTCTGAGTGAATCGAGGACAGGTAAGATTAAAATAGATTCTTATGCACCGAAAACTTGATAGGCTATTCTGTATATTCGTTTCCTGTATTTCCTAAACTAATTTTTATGACCAAATGAGTGGTCTCTGTATCAAAATGATCGCATTTTAATTTTTTAATTAAATTTAAATTAAGTAACATAATAAACGATTTATCCTTCTATCAAACACGAATGTTCCCTGGATCAAATGTCCTATTTTAATTATATAATTACTTTATATTTATTTCTAATGGGTGCAGCGGAGCGCACGGGTACGGCTAGTAAGGGACATAAAATCGAGAAACTGAGATTTCCACTCAAAACCATTATACATGCCTTTAAGGTGAATATAATGTATATTATATGCATTATTAAGCTAAAAATTGCTTAAACATGCATTATACATGTTTTTTATCCCCCAAAAAGGCCAAAATATGCAAATATGCACGGAAAAAGCACACATATTTGGAACTGGAAAGTAACGAAATGGATAAGTACTAAGTTTGAGCTATGTCCTGTGTTCCTATAAAACATGCATTTGCATTGAATTCTCGTCTCTAATAATAAACAATGAAACTGACAGAATATTCTGTTAGGAGAATGTTTAACTGATAGCAGTGATGCATCATGTGACTCGTCAATCAGTAGCGACAATGGTTCAGATTAATGGAGGGAAAGTCCGAATCCGCCTCCAGCGCAGCGGTAAGGTTTAGTAACCTCCCAGCTAACGAGTTATTAACATATAGCACCTTTTATTTTACACTTAACGGACTACACAACCGTTTCATTTAACATCTCACTCACCGCCTTCTTTTTTCGCCAGTCATTAGTGACAGCTACTTATAATATCGATCTCGCGATTTTCCTGGTAAGTACAGCTCTTTGACTTGCTTGTTCTGCTTGTACCAATATTTCGTTAGGAATTTCAATGCAATCCATTATTTCTACAAATTAATCTCAGACAAAACCATTTGTATTAAACACTTCCTTTTTATTTTCCTATCATAGTAGGCAATCTGACGTTTTCTCTGCCATAGTGACTGATTAAGAAGATTCTCAATCTATATATATAATTTGAACTGGGAATGGAAATTACGGGAAAACGGCTGAACGGATTTTAATGAATGACCCCTCATTTTGAAGCTTGGCATCCAAGGATTTTCAGAAAAATAGTAACTTTCAGTGAAGCGTTAGTTTTCTTACATAATTTTTCTATTTTCCAAAATCCATTTTTCGTCAGTTTTGAGAACTAATTACATTTTAGTATGAAACAAAAAAAAAACACACTCCAATAAACAATAGGCTATTACACGAAGGCCATGACCTGCAGGATTGCTGACATATTTAGAGCTCAAATGCAATTGGTTATTAAAAACTTCAAGACTTACTAAAAATAATTTACAGCTCTGATTCTGCGATGTGTAATTTTCTGAGTATAGCTGTGTATTGGATATTAAAATCTATAAAACTTGAGGTGGTTTGATGACATTATTACCATTAGAAATGAAATATTATTATAGTTAATGCCATGACGTGACTATTTTTCATTAATTATACATAGGCTATTAATGCTATAATGATGATATGAAAGTGAAACGTTTTGGGGTTACGTAAGTAGATGTAAATTAGATTTTCTTTTCTCTAATTTACTGAGTGGCGGCTATATATTATATTTATATAACTACAAAACTTACGTGGGATAATATTATTAAAAATCAAATATGTTTATAGTTGCTAATCAATTGGAGTTGAGTCTTTTTCATATAGGCTACTTAATGGCTGTGTGGTGTAGATATTTATATGAAGCATTATCTTCAGTAGACTTATTGGTTCGAGAGAGCGCAAAAATTACAGTTCCTAAGGAAAGACCAGTAGGTATTACTTACTCATAAAATAAGAAGTCTACAAAATTATGTAGTCTCCCGATCATTTGAGCAAGATCTCTTAGCAGGATAAAATGATTTTACCCTCTACATTTCAAACTCTACATGTAGCAGCTATACCAAGATGCTATGTCTGTTGTTCGAAAGCATAGCAAACCTGACTTTTTCTAACTTTCACCTACAATCCACAATGACCTGAAATAGTTATTGCTTTACTCCCGCATGAAATACCCCTGATCGTCCTGATATTGTTACTTGCGTTTTCGCGTTGAAAGTAAAAAACTGAAGGTAGATGAGTTCAAGAAAAAGTATTTGGCATAAAAAACCATTCAGAGGGAGTATGTTTCATTACTACGGAAGCAAATAACTTTCAAAATGTGTGGTATTCTTCATTGAAAATAAATCTGAAAAATTGTTATTTGAACGTCTAATGAACTTCATTTGCAGCAATTGCTGCACAAGCCACTAGTTGTTATTATAGTTCCATCTACAAATTCTCAATAATTTCGGTTCCAACAACATACAAAATACAATTATTAATTTATTTTCTCGATATATAATTCAAAATACCATAAAACATTTAGTTAGATTTCATACTCGCATGTCAAGTTCTACATAACGGTCTTGTAACGTAAATAACTATTACGAAAGATTCAAATTTACTGCTTAGGAATTTTCTTTTTCCAAGTAACGATAATCAGAGTCGAGAACTTGAATAAGGTTCACACAGCAGCCACGAATTTCGCACAGCACTGAGACACCTAATCGTGCTATTGTAATGCTCTAGGTCTACGCTGTTGCTGCTGACGTCAAATAATAGGAGGAGCTCTCAAGAGATCCTGCCTGAAGGCCGGTCAGAGATGTTGCATCTCGCGAACAGCAAATCTCAGGTAATCTCAACTCCTGCTGACCCTGGTGGCCGAGGTCGTCGTTAATCGAGGTCTGACAGTTGAGGCTGAGAATGCTGGCATGCCAGATACTCATTCAACTTATGAATCACTTACTTGTACTTACTTACTGGCTTTTAAGGAACCCGGAGGTTCATTGCAGTCCTCACATAAGCCCGCCATCGGTCCCTATCCTGAGCAAGATTAATCCATTCTCTATCATATCCCACTTCCCTCAAATCCATTTTAATATTATCTTCCCATCTACGTCTCGGCCTCACTAAAGGTCTTTTTCCCTCCGGCCTCCCAACTAACGCTCTATATGCATTTCTGGATTCGCCCATACGTGCTACATGCCCTGCCCATCTCAGACGTCTGGATTTAATGTTTCTAATTATGTCAGGTGAAGAATAAAATGCGTGCAGTTCTGTGTTGTGTAACTTTCTCCATTCTCCTGTAACTTCATCCCTCTTAGCCCCAAATATTTTCCTAAGCACCTTATTCTCAAACACCCTTAATCTCTGTTCCTCTCTCAAGGTGAGAGTCCAAGTTTCACAACCATACAGAACAACCGGTAATACAGGGGCATCATTTTATTTTTACTTCAATTTTCATTGTACCTTAGTTTTTGAATGTACTTCACTCCCACCCCTTCTACTAAGGAAGTTCCAACTCCACACAGAACCAAGACCGCAGATAGTAAGCAGTACTGAGTTACTGAGTATAGTACGTTCCAGAAATATGTTCGCGTTTTCCAGTGACGAAAGAGCTTTCAACATTGAATCATATTTTCGCACAGGTACTGTCCGTTTGCCTACGTCGCATCCCGATTTCCCCCACCTGCTTCTGCTCGCCCCTCTGTAAAAGCTGGGCTGTCTTAGCTCTTTTCTGAAAATATTAATTTCTCTTAGGAATTGGACGTTTACGTAATATTATACAGCTGTTTAATTTAACTTAAATAAAAGGGCCTCGTTAAGTAATTAACTGTCACGTGATTTCCTCCCTTTCTACAATCCTGCGGCATAACCACTTGGACGGACAGTAGATAGCATGTCTGAGTAATTTTATATTTTCGGGTCGGGTAGAAGTGAAGATTGAATTCACAGTACGTAGAGTAGGTACAGAATTATTTCAACATGAGTTACTAGTACGAAGGACGAAACTGGCAATTGGAATTAGATGCAATAGTCTATAGTGCGATAATATGCACAAAAGAACTGAAACCTGTATCGAAATGAACGGCCACCATTTTCAAAATTGTGTTTAAATATTCATATTATGATTATTTTTCAATTTAACTTCTTTCTCTATATTGTACGCTAATGTGCTGTAGACAGTATACACTGCATAATGAATACGTTCGCATGGATAACTCACTTCATGAGTAAAAACACTTATTCTTAATACAGTACTGTACTTTGATTAAAGAAAAACCTAATGAAAATTATCAAACTCAAAATCGCGATATTTCCTAGTTTACGTAAATGCATGGACTACTTTTCTTCCATCCTATACCTAGTAGAGTGATTTGTGTTTTACGCCAGTATCATCGAACTCCAGTCTTGGAGGGGGGAGCAAGCGGTGTTTCCGGTTCTCTAAAGGTAGACAGGTTAATATTAAAAATGTTAGTAAAAATAAAATGATGTCCCTGTATAACTGTTTTATAAATTCTAACTTTCAGATTTTTCGACAGCAGACTGGATGATAAAAGTTTCTCAACCCAATAATAACAGGCATTTCCCATATTTATTCTGTGTTTAATTTCCTCCCGAGTATCATTTATATTTGTTATTGTTGCTCCCAGATATTTGAATTTCTCCACCTCTTCGAAAGTTAAATTTCCAATTTTTATATTTCCATTTCGTACAATATTCTCGTCACGAGACATAATAATATACTTTGTCTTTTCGGGATTTACTTCCAAACCTATCTCTTTACTTGCTTCCAGTAAAATTCCCGTGTTTTCCCTAATCGTTTGTGTATTTTCTCCTAACATATTCACGTCATCCGCATAAACATATTCACGTCATCCGCATAGACAAGCAGCTGATGTAACCCGTTCAATCACTTACTTATGAATCACTTACCGGTAAAAAAAAAATAACTTTGTTCCTTTATTTTTGGATTAACAAGCCGAAATTCAGGAGTGTAGCGTCCATGGATGTGACTGAAACATTGCTTTCCTTTCAATTTTTAAAGGAAAGATTTTTATGTGTATACGGATAAGTTATTTTTCTTATATTTCGTTATTTTATGTTTTTACAATGTTTTGACTCGGGATGAATTCGCGGGTCGATGTGAGATATTAGCTTCCAGCTATACCTGCCTGTGACAATGGATTGCTGGGAAGAAAAGCGGAAACAGAGAGATACAAAAGCATAATGCTTTCCTTCTCTTTAAACTAGGGCAGCGTTTCTCAAACTATGGTCCGCGGACCACCTGTGGTCCTCGAGGTCTGCCCTTGTGGTCCTTCAAAAAAGACAGAAGAAAACAAAATTCAAACGAATTGCGTATCACACTATAGCTTAAAATCTCAGAGTTTGGAAATGACATTTTGTGAAATTTCTTACCCTATCCGTCTATGACTTCCCACTCTACTCTCAGCAACAAAAGAGGGATTTAAAGCACTATACACGTGGTGTTTCTCGCCATCTTTTCCCTGCACATCTGGCGCCGCGCCTGTAACCCAGCCAGGGACCACCCGAATTCATAACAGAGGACCAAAGTACCGAACCTTAATTCAATTTTAAAATATAAGTATACTGGTTTTAAAATATGCTACGAAAATGACAAATTTGCTTTCGAAGGGAACATAAGTAAGGTGGTCCGCGGAACTGTTCTGACTTAAAAAAGTGGTCCCGACTTCAAAAAAGTTTGAGAACGCTGAACTAGGGTATAGCGTATATTCGTGACTAGACTGTGGTTTTACGTGATTATTACATAAAATAAAATGAAAATAACAGTAATTTAGGAAAAGGGACGCCATTTAAATAACGGGACATTTGGCGTCCCGAGCATACTTTTCTCGAGACAGGAGACAATGGCTCAAAAAAAAAAGGGATAATTCCTTTAAAAACGGGACGTCTGGTCACCTTACAATAAACCCTCCACGGTATGTAACTTGCGCTCACATCACAGCTTATTTCTGACGTTTTTCCGCTGTATTTACAAGCATCAGCATGCAGCATGTGGTGTTGTATAAAACGTGATACTGTGTATAAATCAATCAATCAATCAAACTCCTGTATCTCCTCATGAGGAGCATAGGGCATTCACAAAGTGCCTCCATCGGACCCTATTTGTAGCCAACTTCTTCACTTCGCTCCATGTTTTCCCCTCCCTAGCAATTTCCTCCAAAACTGTTCTCTTCCATGTATTTTTTGGACTTCCTCTTGTTCTACTACCCTGGGGGTTCCAATCCAAAGCCATTCTTTCTACTGCTCCATCTTCTTTCCTGATTGTGTGCCCTATTGATACTGTGTATGTATGTATGTATGTATTTATTTACACTGCAAGTGGGCAAGCACCCGGTGGCAGTAGTATATACAATATTAGCAATACACAATAAAATGATAACCAATACACAATAAAATTTACAATACACAATACAATTTTACAACACATATACAATTTTACACACAATACAATAATAATTCACAATACAGTTTAACACAATAATAATAAAACATAAAATAAAATACCTAATTTTATAATACAACCTACATAATTATCTATAGGTCCTACATAAGTTTCAATAGTCTTTCACTTTACTCTCATCTCATTCCCTGTAGTGGCACTATGACGCATTTGACTGACACTTTAGCACACATTTCACTGACACTCTGTAACACATTTCACTGACACTATAGAACACATTTCATTGGCGCTATAAATTATCACTGATCGGAACTGTTCACTGCACTGTGAATGTATGTATTTATTTACACTGCAAGTGGGCAAGCACCCGGTGGCAGTGGTATATACAATATTAACAATACACAGTTAAATACACAGTAGCGTTTAAAAAATTACAGTACCCCACAGATTCACCCATACGTGCTACATGCCCTGCCCATCTCAAACATCTCATTATGTTAGGTCAATAATAGAATGTGTGCAGCTCTGCGTTGTGTAATTTTCACCATTCTCCTGTAACTTCATCCCTCTTAGCCCCAAATATTTTCCTAAGCGCCTTATTCTCGAAAACCCTTAACTTATGTTCCTCTCTCAAAGTGAGAGTCCATGAATATTGAATATTATGCTGAAAAATAAATTAATAATCCGATGGTAATATCCCTAAAATTACTACTGTTAATGTAATTGCGTGCGAGGAAGGAATTACTGTAAATGCTTGGCATGATATTTAGCGTCCATTACCGCGAACACAGCAAACGGACGATAGATTTAAACATCATTACAGGTAAAAGCAAACCCTACATTTTTATTGCTATATACAGCTCTAGTAAACAGTAATATGTGATTGAAAAACGTAGAATGCCGTTGATTAAAATCAAAATTACTAAATATTAACTGCATGGACGTTGTTCAAAGTAATGTAGGCATATTCCAGTAACGAAAACTTTCTTCATTGTACCCAAAGCCTTCAGAATGGCATGCAATGTGTTGCATTACTGTCTGCTGTATGTTACGACACATTGTATAATCGTTTTCCGCGATTTTTCAACCATTCTTACTTGCGTCAGCAAACCCGATAAGGAAGTGCAAGCCCCGGATGGACGTTGATAATCTCCTCGCTCGTTATTTTTATCATTTCCTACTATAGTCATTGTCCAGTATAAGGACTAGACTGCGCTCTTTCTATGCCTATATGGAAATTAACAGAAATTCAAATAACTCAACCAAAACATCATCATTATCATCATCGTAGTCATCAACAATGCCGCGATCATCTTTCGTCAAGGTAAAGGTCATATAATATTCATTTCCCGCTCAGATTTTGATCCACCATTAAACATTTACAAGTAGTGGTGCTCCTTGTTTATCTGGGAAACGTGACTCAATGTCATGTTTTAAGATGACATAAGTGAAACAATATAATAATAATAATAATAATAATAATAATAATAATAATAATAATAATAATAATATTATTATTATTATTATTATTACCGGTATTATTATTATTATTATTATTATTATTATTATTATTATTATTATTATTATTATTATTATTATATTGAACTGTTACATCAGCTGCTTGTCTATGCGAATGACGTGAATATGTTACGAGAAAATCCACAAAGTATTAGCACAGTCTAGTATATACAGTCACGAAGCTCAATACTTACTAAATATGCAAACATAAACAGTTGAAATACGCATCCATAGATAGTTGCTAAACACCAGGATCGCTACTATTAGCCTCATCACCTTTCCCCAGCAGGCGATAAAATGTATTGTACTTTCGATATCGTATTCTTTTGAAAAAATTAACACTTTCCTTCCACTATTGAAATATATAAGGTTTATATATTATTTTCATAAAGTACCTATATATTATATTTTATAAACTCACCTTCCTGGATAACTCTGACCTCTTTTTCTTACAATATTTATAGTACCACAAACGTCTTCTTGTCCCATATTATTATTCAAATTATTGTATTTTAGCCATTTACAGTTATTACAACCGATAACGAACATTTCACAGTTTACACAACTTTTCACAACATTGCGAAATACGGCACAGTCAATGCCTTTTCGATCTAGACCAGGCCGTAATGTATGTTCGGGTTTTCTATTTCAGTGTATGGAGCTCAGTGAAATATTATATTACAACTTTATTGCGTATTATTGCTAAGTTTTATTTAGTGTAATGTATCCATAAGTTCCGTTTACTTCTTGTTGCTAATATGGTGCAGAAATAATTACGAAACTGTGTTATTTTAATGTGAAGAGAATTTTACGTGTTAACATTAACATAGTTTAGAATGGAAGCTATTTTGAGGTTCAATAAAAATGAATTTATATTGTGATTTTAATTTAGCACATCTACTTTCCTTAATTGTAGACAGAAAATTTACCATACCACTCCTATGAAATTAGTTACGATTGTGTTACTTCGTCTCTTAGGTAGCAGATAAATAGAATAATTCAGTAGCTACTCAATTGTAGTATTAAAATACAAATAGAATATGACGAGTGTCATAGATGACATTATATTTAATTATAATGTATAATTGCAAATATAGGAATATAAGTTAAATATAGTAAACATAACCTCTAATTTCCATATGACATAACATACATATGTAGTGGCAGGGCATTGGAGACCACTAAAATTAGACAGAAATGGGCAACTGGTACAGTAAACATAACCTATAATTTCAACGTATCTAAATATTCGTGCGGTGCAACTGAAAATTATTGAATCGTGCAATTATGAATGTACAAGAATTTTGCAATATTTAATCGAAATAAAGGCAGGTATTACACATACGAACAACGTAATTTTCACACCAAAAATAATATTACACCTTAACTCGCAAGGAATTATGTCTGAAGTGTCTCCTAATCATTGTTTTAAATTTTATTAATGCAATTACACTACATTTTAGAGAAATATATGTTACTCTTTATGCATTCCAATTAATTTATATGGTTGAAACGCCGCCCTTCGTGATCGGGTTAAGCGAGTCAAATGGTCTGCCTTACGGCCTATATTAGATCACGATGGCAGTGACACAGTCTATTGTTCCTAATACTCACAGCGCTCCAAGCGGCTAGCAACTATCGCGAGAAATGCAAAATATCACCCCAAGCTTCGTGACTGTATATAGTAGACTGTGCTATTAGGGAAAACACGGTAAGTTCACTCGAAGCAAGTAAAGAGATAGGTTTTGGAAGTAAATTCCGAAAAGCCAAAGTATATGATTATGTCTCGTGACCAGAATATTGTACGAAATGGAAATATAAAAATTAGAAATATATCCTTTGAAGAGGTGGAAAAATTCAAATATCTTGGAGCAACAGTAACAAATATAAATGACACTCGGGAAAAAATATAACGCAGAATAAATATGGGAAATGTCTGTTATTATTCGGTTGAGAAGCTTTTGTCATCCAGTCTGCTCTCAAAAAAGCTGAAAGTTAGAATTTATAAAACAGTTATATTATTGGTTGTTCTGTATGGTTGTGAAACCTGGACTCTTACTTTGAGAGAAGAACAGGGGTTAACGGTGTTTGAGAATCAGGTGCTTAGGAAAATATTTGGGACTAAGAGGGATGAAGTTACAGGAGAATGGAGAAGGTTACATAACACAGAACTGCACGCATTGCTCACCTGACATATTATGAACATTAAATCCAGACGTTTGAAGAACATGTAGCACGTATGGGGGAATCAAGAAATGCATATAGAGTGTTAGTTGGGAGGCGGAGGGAAAAAAGACCTTTGGTGAGGCCGAGACATAGATGGGAGGATAATATTAAACTGGATTTGAGAGAGGTGGGATGTGATTGTAGAGACTGGATTAATCTTGCTCAGGATAGGGACCGATGGTGAACTTATGTGAGGGCGGCAATTAACCTGCGGGTTCCTTAAAAGCCAAGTAAGTTGTTGTTAATATTTACTACTACTACTACTACTACTACTACTACTAACTACTACTACTAACTACTACTAACTACTACTACTAACTACCAACTACCAACTACCCACTACCACTACTACTACTACTACTACTCCTGCTGCTGCTGCTACTACTACTACTACTACTATACTACTACTACTCCTGCTGCTGCTGCTACTACTACTACTATACTACTACTACTATACTACTACTATACTACTACTACTACTATACTACTACTACTACTACTATACTACTACTACTACTACTACTACTATACTACTACTATACTACTACTACTACTATACTATTACTACTACTATACTACTACTATACTACTACTACTATACTACTACTACACTACTACTACTACTACTACTACTATACTACTACTACTACTACTACTACTACTACTACATGTTAGACATAGTCCATCTCCTCTACACAGAGTTCAAACCGGAATTCTCTTACTTAGTAGCCACACTCATTATTAGGAACGGAAGTAAATAATAAGTTTATATTTACAGTATACCGTGACATCAAGAATTATACTCTCAAAAGAATATTATATGTTTTCTCAGAGGTGTCTGCGAAATCAAGGTTCATCGCCAAGGAAAGGTCGGCAATGACGCAAATGAAAACTTCCATGAACAGGTTTCTCTCGCATCGTGATGCTTTCTCGCTTCTGCAACAATCAGCCGCGCAGTTTCTGCGTCATTAGTAGTTCTGGAACTGGGCTTGATGAGGACGATGATGATGATGATGATGGCATTAGCATAAAACTGAAATAAGAGTAGTAACAAGATTTTGTATGGTATCTCCATTTTTATACGTAGTTTCCCATATCGTACTTAAAATTCCAATTCGATATCAATTTTTAGACAGTTTTGTTTCACTGTAGTTTGTCTCTCGGCGACAAAGTCCACTGTTGCACGCTAAAATTTCCTAACTAGAGGATGTAAATTCACTATCCGGATTAGACGGCGTGGTGACCCATATAAACGAAGCATATCAACGTCACA
Source organism: Periplaneta americana (assembly GCF_040183065.1). Classification (NCBI taxonomy): domain Eukaryota; kingdom Metazoa; phylum Arthropoda; class Insecta; order Blattodea; family Blattidae; genus Periplaneta; species Periplaneta americana. The sequence goes on along the minus strand of NC_091117.1, from coordinate 203,116,285 downwards.
CTCGTACAGTATTATCGGTTTGTTTCCGTTCTTTTAAGTTTTCCATTATAAACGGTTTCCCGATTAACCGACGGCCCAATTAACTGGATTCAACTATATTAATTGGTATCGTGATGAGTTGACTCGCTTATGTATTTGTTTTTCACGAACCGCTGTTGATACGTTAATAATAAATCTCAATGTCAAGTAGTTGTACGATGAATCCTCGTCACATCTTGCCATATTTCTGACGTTTCGCTGGTACCGGTACTAATTCTATCGGAGCTGAAAAGTTTCGTAATCCTTAAACAGCTGATGAAAACATTAATCAATATTTTATTCACAAATAATAATTGGGTTTACTTGTGCAAAACTGGCTAATACAAAATTCAAATATGACCTCCATTGTTCTTCTATTACTAAAGGCCCATTCACAATGAAGATTAAACATACCGTAACATAAACACAGAAGTTTGCGGCCAGGTTACCAAATGGGATCATTTACAATGATTCACATAAACATTGCCGTTAGACGTTAACATAAAAAGTTTGCAAACTCCAAACTTTCATGCTTATGTTTGCGTGATTTGCAAACAGTACACAATCGTGGAACGCTGAAGTATACGACAGAATATGAAGAAATGACGTCGTTATGTTTCCATGGTTACCAAGTATCTTTGCGGTTATATTTATGTGAATGTTCTTGATTTTACCGTAACGTTTACATTTTTAAGTTAACGCTTACCGGTACGTTATGTTTAATTTTCATTGTGAATGAGCCTTAACAGTTTCACTTTCTGGCACCATACATCATTCATAATTTACCTGTAAAGGATGATTCACAATGAACTAGGAATGGAAACGACAACGACGAGAACGGAAATATTGTTAAAACAAATGTATTTAAATGTGAGCATTCACAATTAACGAGAAGCTTGCAGAAGCCCGGGAACGGGAACGTGAAAATTAATTGAGGGGCTTAGAACAAAAAGCAGGTGACATTATTAAAAAAAATGAGGTAAGTGCGTGTTGTGATATCCCAAAAGGATGTTTCTTTGGGATAAAATCAGGTAAGTGATCACACTGTGCAGTGCTGCTATATGGGCATCATTTCACCAAACTAGTGTATAATATTCCATTGCATGTAGAACTTTAACTGTAATTTCCTCAAAACTAGGTTTCCGTCACTTACCTGCTTTTTGTTCTAAGCCCCTCAATTGTGAATGCTCACATTTTAAATACATTTTAACAGTATTTCCGTTCTCGTTGTAGTTTTCGTTCCCGACTTATTGTGGACCAGCCCTAAGTCTGTCCAGCAGTAGACGCTGAACCTGCATTGCCGCAAAATATTGGAGAGCTAGACTGTTAATGGCTTAAATGTCAAAACAGCACATTAGAAACCAACCACATCACACATAATTCACAAGAAAATCCTCCGAATTTTTATACATTTGCCCAGTTGCTGATAACAAATACCAAATTCTATTTAGTCGTCAACAGTGGTCTCACGGTTAACATGGTCGTCGTTGGATCTCAGGTTCGCGGTTTCTTACCCGGCCGAGGATGAGGGATTTTCAAAGGACGATAAAATCCTGACATGACTTCCTGCAGGAGGGGAATAAAGCTGCGGAGGTCTTGCCGTATTACGGGAGAAAAAACTATTCCTAATAGTGGATTTTAGGAAAAATTCGTCAGTTACTTCTCACAAACGTCGAATTTAACGCTAAATAACTTCTGCAGTTGAAAACGTCATAAAATAAGAGACTATATTGCTATAATTCTATTCATAATAGCATTGAATTATATTCAGAGAAACTGATTTGCAAAAAAAAAAAAAAAAAAAAAAAAACACAATCCACTTAAAGCTACGGTTTGTTTACGGGGATCATCGCCGGACGTACATCGCAGGCGATTATAAACACTGGCGACCATCGCCAGGAAGCGGTTTCTTTATCAGCGTACATCGCTGTCAATTCTCATTTGTTTTGTTTCATCCTCTTCATCTACTACAGATGGTCATGTAAAATAGTTAACATAGGTCAAGGACTTTACAGAAAAATGAATAGGAATAAATCCAAGATTCTGAAGATACCATTTATTCTAGAAGAGGACGATATCTGTATTCAGCATGCCTATGATAAAAGGAAGCTGTAAAGGGGACAGTCCCCTTTTTGGCCTAAATTCCGATGCCCCATAATTTTTGTCGGGACTCGAAAAAATCCCATATTTTAATCAAAATTTATTTCAGAAATTAAAAATCAATAATTTCTCTAACTGGTGTTTACTTCATGAAATAGTGTATTCATTAACATTCCATGGTATTCGTACATTGCTTCAAAGCTAGAATATGGAATCAGTAAAAAAAAAAAATAATAATAATACTGCTATAGCCATAGTCTCCTCCAGATATGGAGGGTAGCTGTGAATATATTGAATAAGCAGCTGCGGACAGCCGATGAGGGGTGGTCCTCCAGCTTGGGGGTTGGGCGAAGGGCTAAGAACCCATCACAGTAAAAAACAGCTTCTTATGAAACCTTAAAATAAGCCTCGGAATGGGACTGATTCTCTTTATGGTTGTGAAATTGGACTCTCACTTTGAGAGAGGAACATAGGTTAAGGGTGTTTGAAAATAAGGTGTTTAGGAAAATATTTGGGACTAAGAGGGATGAAGTTACAGGAGAATGGAGAAAGTTACACAACACAGAACTGCACGCATTGTATTCTTCACCTGACATAATTAGGAACATTAAATCCAGACGTTTGAGATGGGCAGGGCGTGTTTGAAAACCATTGGAAAAGTTCGAAAACAGTATTTTAATCATGTCCCCATAAGTGTCTGATATGTTTCTTGATACTTCGCTGTTTAAATGATATGTTTTATTTAACGATGCTCACAACTGCAGAGGTTATATCAGCGTCGCTGGATGTGCCAGAATTTTGTCCCGCAGGAATCCTTTTACATGCAAGTAAATCTACTGACATGAGCCTGTCGCATTTAAGCACACTTAAATGCCATCGACCTGGCACGGGATCGAACACGCAACCTTGGGCATAGAAGGCCAGCGCTATACCAACTCGCCAACCAGACTTGGCTGTGGTGTGGGAAGCAATGCTTAGTAGAGTTGAGCTTAAACGATATTTCCAAGTATCTGTGACAACTGTGACTGTGACAATTAAATATCTGTGACTTTTATCTGTGATTTTGTCACACCGATATTTTATATCGATAAGTAAGCACGATATGCATGAATTACACCGATAAAAATTAACAGGAAATATTGAAAAGCAGTGCAATGTGAATACGAATTCTCTATACACGCCACATATCAGTGGCGTATATGGGAAAATGCAACAAATAAGTTATGTACATGTACCATTAACAAATAAATACTAAGCTAACTCAACAGAAACATGTAAAAAGTTAACCTCATATACCAAGAGGTTATATCGCAGTTGATTTTAGATATGGAATCAGTTGATAATTTTTAAATGTAGTTGGGTATGGAGAAATTGAGGTTATGTGATTATCCCAATCGTTTTAAAAATTGATCCTTTTTATTGTATATAATATAATGGATAAATAATTATTTTAAGTCGTGCATTAACATTATAATATTGAGTCAGAATAAAAATTAACGACACATCAGTATTCGGAAAAACAATGGAAAGTAATTACAAAACAAAACTGTTGTTCAGACAGGATTTTACACAAGATAAAGTATTGGTAACCTATGGTATTATTATTATTTAAATCGTGTAATCGTTATATAATTTATAATAAGATGGTGAAATAAGTTGCCCATCATATTAGCCAGTTTTGTCTCGTTCGGTTTTAATTGAGTGGAAAATACTTACACATTAATATAAATTGACAGTAAGCTTAATATGAAAATGTGAAGATCTCGGGAGAATACATAAAATATTTATAAAACATATATACAGACTAAAATATGAAAACAAAATGTCAGATTCATGATTATATTATTATAATGCCGCTAATAACTTTGCAACACATCATCACTTTGAAAAAAATAATATTGAACAAAATATCACGAAAAAATAATCAAATACCACCGCCCGATTGCTGTTATTGTATCATGCGCATGCGCAAACCCACGACGTAGAGGAGAAAATATCAGTCAGACGTTGCAACGGTGACAGAGTACTGAATACGGAGCAGATTTCGATAGCGATATTTTGTCACAGATATTTCGCGTCATCAGTCACAGGTTTATCTGTGACAAAAAAATACCTGTGACAAAATATCGGTTTGTGAAATATCGGCCATCTCTAATGCTTAGTATGTCCAATTACAGAAGCCTTTAAAAAAGACATAACAAATTTAAGCGCAGCATCTCTTGATAACCGCTATAACGGGAACTTGCATGTGTGAAGTGCTCGACGCGCAGTTGAATAGATCCTCCTTTAGCTATTATTAGATAAAGACTGGAAGATTTAAACTTTGTAACTTTGCATGTGACTCGGTTAAGAGAGAAGTTTTATATGATATCCTTATTGAATTTGGTATTCCCAAGAAACTAGTTCGATTAATTAAAATGTGTCTCAGTGAAACGTACAGCAGAGTTCGTATAGGTCAGTTTCTGTCAGATGCATTTCGAATTCACTGTGGGCTAAAGCAAGGAGATGCACTATCACCTTTACTTTTTAACTTCGCTCTAGAGTATGCCATTAGGAAAGTCCAGGATAACAGAGAGGGCTTGGAATTGAACGGGTTACATCAGCTGCTTGTCTAGGCGGATGACGTGAATATGTTAGGAGAAAATCCACAAACGATTAGGGAAAACACGGGAATTTTACTGGAAGCAAGTAAAGAGATAGGTTTGGAAATAAATCCCGAAAAGACAAAGTATATTATTATGTCTCGTGACAAGAATATTGTACGAAATGGAAATATAAAAATTGGAAATTTATCTTTCGAAGAGGTGGAGAAGTTCAAATATCTTGGAGCAACAGTAACAAATATAAATGACACTCGGGAGGAAATTAAACACAGAATAAATATGGGAAATGCATGTTATTATTCGGTTGAGAAACTTTTATCATCCAGTCTGCTGTCAAAAAATTTGAAAGTTAGAATTTATAAAACAGTTATATTACCGGTTGTTCTTTATGGTTGTGAAACTTGGACTCTCACTTTGAGAGAGGAACATAGGTTAAGGGTGATTGAGAATAAGGTGCTTAGGAAAATATTTGGGGCTAAGAGGGATGAAGTTACAGGAGAATGGAGAAAGTTACACAACACAGAACTGCACGCATTGTATTCTTCACTTGACATACAGTAGCATGCAAATTAATCCGAACAACGTAATTACTTATGCAAAAACACTCAAACAGGATAAAAAAAAAAGGATCTAAGACATACCTCAGTAATCTATGTGGCCTCCCTTGTTCCTAATAACAGCTCTGAGACGATTTGGCATGGATTCCACTAATTTCCCACAAATATTTTTCATTTCTTCATCGCGAAACCATACACCAATGAGGGCAGAAATCATCTTCTCCTTTGTAGAACAATCCATTTTTTGCATTCTTCTTTTTCAAATTGACCACAAGTTCTCAATGGGGTTGATGTCGGGTGAGTTGCCTGGCCAGGGGAGTACCTGAATATTCTTCTTGTTGAAGAATTCTGTAGCTTTTCGAGACGTATGGCATGGTGCCAGGTCTTGTTGGAACACACCTCTGCCATCCGGAAATGATTTTTGCAACTGGGGTACGATTCTGGTTTCCAATAAATGAATATATTTATCAGAATTCATCATTCCCTTGATAGATATGAATGCTCCAGGCCCTTCATGTGTAAAACAACCCCAAAACATTACTTTAGGGAGGTATTTGTGTGCTTCTTGGAGATGAGCTGCTGTTACTTTTTCGGATCCTTTCCATACGTAAGAAACACGGTGGCCGTGGACCTCGAAATGAGACTCATCGGAAAAAAGTACATTCTTTCAGTCATTCACTGTTCAGTGTTGATGTAATTTTGCCCACATTAAGCGTTTTTTGCACATAACAGGGGTTAGCAGTTGCTTCTTAATAGGCTTATGAGCCCTTCGTCCAGATTTCAAAAGCCTATGCCACACTGTTGTGACGTGAATATTCGCCCCAGTGATAGCCATTAACTCGCGGGTTAAGTCGACAGCAGTTAGTCTAGGATTTAATTTACTTTTCCTGACAATTAAACGATCATCTGCAGGTGAAGTCTTCCTTTTCCGGCCACAGTTTCCTTTTTTCTAGGGTGTGATGGATCCAGTCTCCCTGTATCGTTTTATGATCGAATTAACAGTAGCCAAACCGATGTGACATTCTGCAGCAATTTGCCTCTGTGTCATAGAAGAATGCTCTGCTAATGTTATAATTTTAGATCGTTTTCGTGGAGTTGTATCCATTTGTGAGGACGACAGAATGTACACAGGATTGCAGTATTAAGTCTTCAACACAACTGAAATGCTTATAAGTACAAAACGACAGGCAAAATGTCACATATTATAAAAAAAAATAATGACAGAGCTTCAACAATGGAATTACACGTACTACAGATGTCAATTAAAGCGGTATGAGCAGCTGTGAGGCCAACAATGACAGAAAATGTAAAAATATGTCTTGTTCGGATTAATTTGCACGCTACTGTAATTAGGAACATTAAATCCAGACGTTTGAGATGGGCAGGGCATGTAGCACATATGGGCGAATCCAGAAATGCATATAGAGTGTTAGTTGGGAGGCCGGAGGGAAAAAGACCTTTAGGGAGACCGAGATGTAGGTGGGAGGATAATATTAAAATGGATTTGAGGGAGGTGGGATATGATGATAGAGAATGGATTAATCTTGCTCAGGATAGGGACCAATGGCGGGCTTATGTGAGGGTGGCAATGAACCTCCGGGTTCCTTAAAAGCCAGTAAGTAACGCTGTAAACCACGCTTCCTCAACCGTAATGTGCACCATATCCAAATATAATTGATGTCATTGTATCGTATTAGACGTCATAATTATGTTTTTTATAATTAACGCATCTGCCTGATATTACGTTTCTTTCATTTTCAGGTAGCAGTAATGTTACTTTTTGTAACAGCCATTTCTGAAGAAATCTCAGCAGACATCATACAACCAACAAATTGGAAATCCTGCTATGTAGATATCAAAGATATCTTCAGTACCCTGCACTATTTATCTGCAGCAAGCAATTCAGAAGAAACACTACCCCAATTCATTGAATCCAAATTGACGAATACTTCGCGCAACATGGTACATCTTGAAACTGTGAAGAACAGATTGCAGCAGAATATTGAACAGTGTTTGACGTCAATAACAGATCATTATTACAATTTATATAACATGGACTATGATTCACTCGAGCGCATGTATTTGGAATCTTTAATAAAAGAGAAACGGAAATTTTTCCTAGAAGTATACAATTTCACTAGATGTGTTACAAACAGTACAGAAAGTGATGACTTCACAGAGATCAACTGGACAACAGTGAAATCTTATGCAGACAATTTGACATTGGAGATAGTGCATATAGAGAACGATGAGCATGAACAGATGCTACTGCGAAGTTACATTCAACCAGTCCTCCAAGGCATTATATTTGTAACCGGCTTAGTTAGTAACGGAATTCTACTTGCAATCTTCGTCAAACACAAAGAAATGCGAACGTCTACCAACATCATGTTAATAAACCTGGTGGTAGGCGATATTTATTCTCTTGTTGTAAACTTGCCCTTATTTTACATCTATTCTACCTTCACGACCTGGAAACTTGGCGAAGAAACATGCAAGCTACTTCGCTTCTCTCGGCATCTCGGTATTGGAGTCAACATATTTTCTGTTACGGCGCTGAGTGTTCAGCGCTACTGTGCAGCATTGAAATCTTCCCGCGGGAAGAAACTTAAACGTCAGCTTTCAACATTTTTAGTTGTGTGCGTATGGGTTCTGGCATGTCTCTTTGCCGCTCCTCACACATTTTTCGCAGGTTTTTATGGAAGCAGATGTTCCAATTCGGGTATCAAACACGAATCGTATATTACTATTATCACGTTGTTTGAATTCATTATGTTGTGTATATTTCCTGTCGTCACCATTTCGTTTTTTACGATATTGACAGGATGCACACTCTCCTTCACTGTAGACAAGAAAGCAAAGAAGGAAAGACAAGCTGTTCGGCGAGTGACAAATATTCTAGCAGTCCTGACGATTGTGGTCACAATCAGTTATGTTCCGTATTACGTATATCGGTTTCTCTACATTTGGTGCGGACTAGAACTCAGTCTTAAATCGCATACAGTTCTCCAAGTCGTGCTGTATACACTGATGTTCTGCAACGCGTGCTTCAACCCCGTAGCAATGTACATCGTGAGTCAGACATTCAGACGCTATTTTCATTTTTATTTATTTTGGTGCTGCGGAGAAGTCGAAGACAACAACAATACAGACCTTACTTCATATGCAGAAGATGTGATTCAATCAACAACTCAATATAACACATAATAATCATCCAATCATCGGATATCTATGTGTGTTTATATAACACAAATTATAATTATGCGGAATATGCATGATAAGAGCTTTTTTGTATTAAATTTTAACATACCTTGTTAACATGTTTCGACCTATTTTGGGTCATCTTCAGAACTGGTCATTGTTGGTCTTGGCGCCTCTTGTTTCCTGTGTGGGTGCGTTCGTAGTGTAGAGTCAAAGAGTGTATGTGTTTTGAAATTGAGTTGTGTGTTGAGAATATCATTGGGGTGTGTTTTTGTATATCTGTATATTTCATATTGTTCTAGTGTGTTGAGTTTCTGGCTTTTTGGTTGGATGTGCTGTATTTCCATGTCTGTGTTGATGTCTCTGTAGGTGTGGTTGGCATTTGTGATGTGTTCTGCATATGTGGAGGTGTTTTGTAATTTTGTTATGGCTGTGATATGTTCTTTGTAACGCGTTTGAAACGATCTGCCTGTCTGTCCTATGTAGAAGTTGTTGCAGGTGTTACACCTACAGAAACATCAACACAGACATGGAAATACTGCACATCCAACCAAAAAGCCAGAAACTCAACACACTAGAACAATATGAAATATACAGACACACGAAAACACACCCCCAACGATATTCTCAACACACAACTCAATTTCAAAACACATACACTCTTTGACTCTACACTACGAACGCACCCACACAGGAAACAAGAGGCGCCAAGACCAACAACGACCAGTTCTGAAGATGACCCAAAATAGGTCGAAACATGTTAACAATGTACGTTATAATTTAACACAAGAAAGTTCTTATCATACATATTCCGAAGTGATACAGTGTTAAAAGTTGTGTAATCAAGATGTATAATTATACATTCAACACTGATATAAGTAGGATGCATGACTCCCCCTGGTTAAGGGTGACCTTGATCTGGTCCAAAAGCGGGACATTTGAAGGAAAAAAACAAGTACCAAAGCTATCCATTGTTATTAATATTACAATTTCATTGTTCATACATCTCTGAAGAGGAAATATCCTTCAGTAGCTTTGGGGATTTTAATAAATACAGTGAAATTCGTTTATATGTAAAATGCTTCAAATTATATTGTACTGTTACAATACCCTTTACTGCTTCTACTCATACTCTATTTCTTTCAACTGACCACTGGGTGTTGATTAGTGAAAATATCCTTTCAACATTGGCATTTTATACAATTATTAAAAAAAGAATTGATATATACAGCAAAAGTTTGCAAACACTTAACATTCACAACCTGTTCAAAAATGTTGTTGTTTTCTAATTCCAGGCATTTGACAATAAAGTCATTTGACCTCTTGCACGCCAATATTTTTCAAAGATATTGTCATGGTCAGCCACTGAAGCACAGATTTTGAGGTGTTCTGAATCCATTTCTTGATTTGAGTTGCACAATGGGCAGTTAGGGGACTGATATATTCCAATTCTATGCAGATACTTGGCCAATCATGGCCTGTTGCCAATCTAAATGCAGCTACAGACGATTTTCATGGTAAATCGGGAACTAACTGTGGATTTTGATACAGAGAGTTCCATTTTTTCCCTTGTGATTGTGCTAACAAATTTTGTTTGTTGAAGTCTAAGTATGTAGATTTAATAAATCTTTTCACAGAGTAATACGTAGATTTAGTAACAGATCTGTAAGTAGCAGTGCTGCCCTTCTTTGCTAAAGCATTCACATTCTCGTTTCCCAGGATTCCACAATGGGATGGTATCCATTGGAATACAATTCTTTTATTGAGTGTTATTAATTGAGAGAGCATTTTAGTTATTTCTGCTGTTTGAGATGAAGGAGTGTGTCTAGAGACTTTTGATAGAATAGCTGCTTTGGAGCCTGACAATATAACTGCATTTTAAAATTTATTGATGTGGCATAGAAGATTCCTGAGACTTTCACTTATTGCAATGATTTCTCCATCAAAACTTGTTGTTCCATATCCAAGAGCTCTATAAAGAGAGAAGAGACAGCACGTAACACCTGCACTTTGTTCCCTGGAGATTAAGGATCCGTCAGTGTATAAATGAAGCCAGTTTTGTGGAGGGTAACTAATACTAATTATCTCTAAAGACAATTGCTTCATTATTTCAGTCTTTACTTCTGATTTCAGTATTTCTTCTGTTAAATTTAGATTATACTCTATATTTAATAGAGTTAAAGGATTTGGTTTAATTTGTAAATTTCCTTTTAAATTCGGGTTGTTGATTTTCTGTTTTAATTCTTGAACCATGGATATGAAACTTTTTTGAGTTTTTAATCTACAGAGAGGACTGTATGAATGCCAATTGTTTCCTGATAATCTGATAAGTTTTTCATATTGGATCAGTGCTTTTCTTCTCTTGTCATTTTGATGCTGTTAATATTAGTGAGGAATCTCATAGAATCTATTGGAGTTGTTTTGATTCCACCAGTAATGAGTCTGAGGGCTTGGTTTTGAACATATTCTATTTCGTTTATGAAAAGTGAAGGAATTAAAATTTCTCCACAGTACGTCAGCACTGGCTGTATAAACATTTTGTATGTAGTGTTCAAAGTATTTCTAGAGCATCACCATTTTTTTCCTGCTAGTCTTTTCAGAAGGGACAATCTTTTACGAACTTTTTCAGAAATATATTTCAAATGGTTGCACCATGTTAACTTACTGTCGAAAATAACTCCAAGATATTTGGATTCATAAGTCCTAGGAAGGTGTTGGCCATTGTATTGGATATTGAATTCTCTTTCTTTTTTAGCAAGTGAAAATATTTGGTAGTTACTTTTGCTTAAATTGAGTGTCATCAAATTTGATGTATTCCATTCATGTAGTTTATTTAGAGTTTTAAGAGCAAACTTTTGAATTTTATCTGTATGTCTGTGAGATCCAGAAGTCGCACAAAACTATACCATCTGCAAATAGTGCTGTTTTCATGTTTGATTCCTCTAATAGGGATCAAACATGAAAACAGTTCAAAAAATATACTCCACTGAAAACTTTTGTTTCCAAGAAATATGCTTCAGCTTGTTTCAAAACAAATTCTTTTAGAGCACAGAATTCACAGAATGCATATTTTTCATATAATGACAGAAACACATACTTTTGACCTCAGATTTTATCTTATATACGTACTGTATTTCAATATTTGATACATTATGTTGCTGAAAGGCAGAAAGCTGGACATTTTGGCTTTATCGTAAAAAGCCAGCCAGACAATCACAAAATACTAAAAAAGCAGGACATGTCCGTTGAAATCCAGATCTCTGATCACCCTACATGGAGACTATGTCGAAAAGGAAAGTGTTGAGCATAAAGCAAAAATATTCCTTGTAAACTTTTGGGACGCCCTTGGTATGTATGTATTTATGTATGTATATGTATTTATTGTCACAAAATTTGTATATCATTCGTTAATGGTGGTCCTGTTACAATTCTGTTTTCCAGGAAACCACCTTAACTACATTTTACGTATTAATAACTATTATTGTATATTCATACTATGTACAATCATTCTACTGGGTGTTCATTTCAAAGTGTGTCATGACGTCACTGTTGTGAGTCAGTGATTTGAAGTGAGTTTCAGCTTTTATGTCAGGGAAGTTGCCTATTAATCAAGGCGTTCAATCTGAACTTGAGAACGTGTACGGTATAACTTGAACGTCGTAGCAACAGATGGCGGTCTGTTCGGTCTGTGTGCTACCATAACCTCTTTCGAACTGTGTTTTGCTCGGCAAGTTGTACATAGGGTATTTGTTATCATTGGTTGCGTACGGCAACATTCCACAACACAAATCAAATGCTCCATGTCCATGTTGACAGTCGAAGTTAATGTCAACAAATACTGTACGTAAGTAATCGTCTTAACCCTCTCCCCACATCCCGACAGTGAGAACAAACTCACCCTAGTACATGTTCCCAAACAGTTCACATTCCTGCCACTACTGGAGTTACTGTACATATCAGTAAATACTCTTCAGAATGAACCCTGTACTTGCTACGCAACTTCTCTGGCACAGAAGTAATATGCCTCTGCAGAAGTGTAGGAAGATTGAATTCTCTAGGCTCATCGACTAGCCACATGACGTCATACAACGAGCCATGACACACTTTGAACTGAACATGCAGTAGTTATTTCTTAAAAAAACTCTTTCTCTTTAATTATTTTCTTATGTATGTATGTATGCGTGTATATATATATATATATATATATGTTTATATCTTAGTTTTCCCTTCCCATTTTTTCCTTACTATATACAAAAATTTTCCAAGTTCCTCAATTTTCTTCTATTTACTGTTCTACATAATTTGCTATATGCTATTTCTACATTTAGTTTTAGTAATGGCTACTGAATAAAAATTTTTCTTGATATATATATCTTTCTCTAAGTCTCCTCTTCTATTTTTTAACCTTCAAATTCCCAATCTACACCACGCCAGTCCCTGTTGTTAACTTTTGTATATTCTTCCTGTCCCCAGATGATTTTAATTTCTTTGTACCTATTAAAGTTTTTAAACTATTTATATTGCTAAACATTTCCTGTCTCACTATCTCATTACTCCTCTCCATTATAATCTTATTTGTCGAATACAGGGGGGAGAGCCATTAATCCTTCCCATTGAAGGCTTTAAGGAACCAACCTGGACAAATATCCAATGTCCCATCGCTACCTTCCCGTGGTACAGCTGTTTGTAAGCATAATTTTACAATATGAAAATGGAATAGTGGAACAGAGAAAAATTCTCTCCGGCACCGGGATTTGAACCCGGGTTTTCAGATCTATGTCTGATGCTCTATCCACTAAGCCACACAGGATTCCCATCCCAATGTCGGATCGAATTCTCTCAGTTTAAGTTCCAACTCTTGGGTTCCCTCTAGTGGCCTACCCTCATGCTCTGCGTCATAGATGTATGACAGTGGCACAATGTCCACACATGTGCAGAGGTGCACTTGTTATGAGTGACTAAGTGGCTGGGATCTGACGGAATGAGCGCCGTCTTAAATCATAAAGTGATTATTTTTCGCATATATATTACGATGTATGGAAGTACATATAATATTTCAGTGATATATATAATATATAAATATATAGAATATATATATAATTTTACAAGCTGAACTAAAAGGAGGGGCTACTCATCAATTAGCACTGGTCAGCTTAATGAGTTAATGACCGAATTTAGTATAATTTTTCTCTATTCAATACCTAATTCCCTCTTTACCCTTTCCTATCCAGTCCTTTGACTGAACTCTTACTTCTTCGAGCCCAATGGTATTACAGTGTTCGAGGCCTAGGGCTTCATTTCCCTTTCCTTCCTCCTCTTTCTACTTTTCTGTTCCTAGTGCCGACCTGCACTAAAATCGTCCTCCAGTGGCTTAAGGAGGGAAAGCTGGTGATCAACAAGATCTCCCAACTAAACAACATTTCATACAAGTTGAGAGGATACGAAGGCATTTCTTTCCCCTTCTACTTGCCCAGAGTCCGTCAGTAACAGAACGGTAGCTGTTACCTCTTATACCTGCACCCTCCCCCCCCACCCCCAAGTTCTACACACAAGAAAATAAAATCTATACTAATAATAAATCTGCAGCCGAAATTTTTCTGGTAATTTTCGATTTTCCAAAAATAATTGGTCCTAACATATATAATTAACCACCCTGAAACCGAAAATAGCTTTTTTGAAATTTTTGTTTGTATGTCTGTCTGTCTGTATGTTTGTTACCTTTTCACGCAATAATGGCTGAACCGATTTCGATGAAAATTGGAATATAAATTAAGTTCCTTGTAACTTAGATTATAGGATATATGGCATTCAAAATACGTTATTTAAAAGGGGGATTATAAGGGGGCCTGAATTAACCCGAATCTGCCTAGCAGTACCGTATGGTACCACAGGTACAATAGTACTTTCCAGTCGCTGTGTTGGCAACAATGATTATTTTTACAATTTCTCACTGTTTAGTTTACTCACTGACATTCCAGTCCTTGTTAGGAAAATAATATTTTGAAGTTATTTGGCTTTGAACAAATGTTGAAGAAATTACAAAAATTCGCCACATGTCAGAAAACCAGGCAGATTAGGGTTAAATAAATCGAAATATCTCGCTTATTATTGATTTTTGTGAAATATGTTACATAACAAACGTTTCTTTAAAAATGATTTCTGATAAGTTTTATTCTCTGAAAAATTTTGATAGGACTGATATTTAATGAGATAAATGAGTTTTAAAATTAAAATAACTGCCATCTAAGGCGGTGTATTAAAATAAAAAACAAATGACTTCGTCTATAAGGGGCCTTGGACACAACAATCGAAAGCTATGAAACATAGCCTACAGACAATGGTTCTGTGTTTGTATGAAGCTAAATTAACCGATTTGTACAATTAATTATTATTTCATCATTGGAAAGTGTAGTTTCTCTAGATGGACATAATGCTATAATGTTATTACAGTAACTTGTGAGTGAATTGAGGACAGGTAAGATTAAAATAGCTTCTTATGCACAGAAAACTTGATAGGTTATTCTGTATATTCATTTCTTGTATTTCTTATAATAATGTTTATGAACATATTCATTTTTATCTCAGAGGATTAACGAACAACGAGAGTGTATTGATTTAGTATGCAGTAATAGTACGTTAGCTTAGCAATCCATTATTTTATAATTCAAATTTTAACTATGCTCAATTGAATCGTGTTAAAATACATATGCAATAAATGCAATGCAAAAAAATTGGGTAATGAGCCAAGCAGATTATGTTGCGTTGTTGTAAAAGTGTTCCTCCTGAGATTCAAGAGCTCCCACAACAAATTAAAAACTTTCTAATTCGAGTACATCCGTTATCAACACACTTTTTCATAATATAATATAAACATAATAATAAATCTGTAGCCAAACTTTTTCTGTTAATTTTCGCTTTTCCAAAAATAATTGGTATTAACAATTAAGAAACATGTTAAAGGAATTGTCATTGCACCAAATGAGTGGTCTCTGGATCAAAATGATCGCATTTTAATATTTTAAATACAATTTAAATTAAGTAACATATTAAACGATTTATCCTTCTATCAAACACGAATGTTCCCTGGATCAAATGTCCTATTTTAATTATGTAATTACTTTATATTTATTTCTAACGGGTGCAGCGGAGCACACAGTACGGCTAGTATTAAATAAAGTACATAAGTGAATATAAAATACAGTGACACAAGTTTGATAATTACATGTTTGTGTATATTTTAGTGTCGTTCTTACAATATTTCCAACTAATAATTAAATTAAGGAATGTTAGTTTGTATTATGAAGTCAGGGGGGGAGTGACACAGTGCGGACTGCCCCATTGTGTATGCTGTAGAGTAGCAACTAGTGGTGAAGAAAACATTTATCTTCTGCTCTCAGTAGCTTTATAATGTGCCAGTTAATATAAATAACAATAAAATTAAATATTAAGGCTTAGTATAGGCCTTCGAAATATGGATTACCGGTAAACATTTTCAATAATAAAATTCTGTCACTGTTGAAAGTCAATTAGTCGAACGTTAGTAAGATGGACTGATGGTAAAGAGTGTGAGTAGAGGGGAAAGCCTATCAACCAAACTGAAATGGGGTTTAGGTTTAGTAGACCCGTCGACCAACAGCAGGTGTGGTCCTCCAGACATTCTGGGGATTGTGTGTGGATAAAGTAGCCAACAAAACATTAAAAATATGGTGTTCACTTAAATCGCTACAACTTGCCATTTAACTCAAGAAATGGATTCGGAACACCTCAAAATCTGTGCTTCAGTGGCTGACCGTGACAATATCTTTGAAAAATATTGGAGTGCAAGAGGTCAAATGACTTTATTGTCAAATGCCTGGCATTATAAAACAACAATAACAACAACATTACTCTCAGATAAATTACAAGAATTTTTACTAGCTAATATCACGTCGAGTTTCTTCAAGAGATGAAGAGTCTTGCATATCCACTTCAAATCTAAGAGCACTACTGGAGGAAGGTGTATCACTGCACCCAGGTGTTGTCACAGAATCCAAACTAACTGCTGAAACCTCTGTTTTGTCCAAGCTTAACTGTGGCATTGGTGATGGAAAGCTGAACGGTGGGACTTGTTTTGGAGCACCTGAAAAAAATCGTACTGGTAAATATGCTCGTCTATACTAATAATAAATCTGTAGCCGAAATTTTTCTGGTAATTTTCGATTTTCCAAAAATAATTGGTCCCAACATGTATAATTAACCATACTGAAACCGAAAATCGCTTTTTTTGAAATTTTTGTTTGTATGTCTGGATGTCTGTTACCTTTTCACACGATAATGGCTAAACCGATTTATATGAAAATTGGAATATAAATTAAGTTCGTTGTAACTTAGATTTTAGGCTATATGGCATTCAAAATACTTTATTTAAAAGGGGGATTATAAGGGGGCTTGAATTAAATAAATCGAAATATCTCCCTTATTATTGCTTTTCGTGAAAAATGTTATATAACAAAAGTTTCTTTAAAAATTATTCGCGATAAGTGCTATTCTAAGAAAAATTTTGATAGGATTGATATTTAATGAGATAAATGAGTTTTACAATTAAAATAATCATTCCACCTATTGGCCTGTAATGAAATGGAAACAAATGACTTCATCTATAAGAGGCCTTGGACAACAACAATCGAAAGCTATTAAACATAGCCTACAGAGAATGTGTCTGTGTTTGTATGAAGTAATATCGAAAGCTAATTATATACAAGACTTTTAAAATAACAATACAATACATTTTCACCGCCACCTCAGATTATAGTGTTGTTGTTCTGCAATAACTCCTATGTGCAAAATATAAAATTTTTGGGTAGGAAGAAAAAACACATTTATTCATTCCATGGCAATGGTGCATAGGAGATCGTGAATTCTTACATTTTCGAAAGAAAGAAATATAATTATAATTATATATCACTATAATATATGCTATATAGCTATCTAAGTTATTTGAAGGGTTCAGAACGATAGTGGGCCAAGCGCCATTTACTGAAGACGTAGAAAACAAGGATTAAAATTAAGTTATTACCATAATTTAACGAAACATATAGCAATTAATATAAAGTACACACATTAAAACTAAAAGATATGTCAATCTTCATTAAACTATGGTTGCATGTAATAACAAATAAACATGTTAAAGGAATTGTCATTGCACCAAATGAGTGGCCTCTGGATCAAAATAATCGCATTTTAATTTTTTTTAAATACAATTTAAATTAAGTAACATATTAAACGATTTATTCTTCTATCAAACACGAATGTTCCCTGGATCAAATGTCCTATTTTAATTATGTAATTACTTTATATTTATTTCTAATGGGTGCAGCGGAGCGCACGGGTACGGCTAGTTTACAAATAATTCATGTCTTAGCATTTTACTTGTAGATACCTAATACTGGAGAAAAATTTGTTCCGGCACCAGGAATCGAATCCAGGACCTCTTAGCTTTGCGCACTGAATGCTCTTTCCATTTGAGCTATGCCAGGACCCGACTCACAGTGCTCGCCTAAATGGGTGCAGAGAATTAGAGTGAAATAAAATGGTAAGATAATATGCAGTGGATCACTTCACATGCAATGATTTTATACATAGCTATGAGCTGCTGGAGAAATTACTATAAAAAGTAATCTGAAATGGCAATATGATGTACATATCTTGACAATTTATAACGACACTATACCTTGATATGGTGGTGTATCTTCTGCCAGCTGTTCAATAACATAGCTTAACATCGTTGTACTGAATGTGTCATCCCGTCGTATACCAAGAGCTTTATGAAATGCATCAACAGCTTCATCGGTGTTGCCAATTATAGCATGTACAAATCCCATAGCCGAATATGTAGAAGGATTTAGCGGTGAAAGGACTAGAGCCTGTAAGATAAAAGATTTCATTTAAATTCGCGGATATTACTACTCATGGCACAATTACAATCAATCAATCTTCTTAATGTATCCAGCCATTTGCTGACAACATAAAGTCCACTATATGAGGCTAAAAAGAATAAATTCCATGTCTCATTGGGTAGGACATTTAAAGACCGAGAATTAAAACGAAAAGGCAACATTAACATGGCACAATTACAATTTCACATATTTTAGTGGATCCCAAATTTTCTCTTTAATAAAGTGACCCTCAATATACTGTAAGCAAAACTGTATACATAACAGTTCAGAAGAAATCACTATTTAGTCAACTACTTTTCAGCATTTTTAATGCTGAAAACGTACATTTCCGAAAATCTCCAAATTATTCCTTGCAACATTATAATACTCTCTTTTCACACTTCGTATAATGAGAAATATAATACATTTATACACTGATGGATCCTTGATCTCCAGAGAACAAGGTGCCGGTGCAGGTGTTACGTGCTGTCTCCTCTCACTTTATAGATCTCTTGGGTATGGAACAAGTTTTGATGGAGAAATCATTGCAATTAGTGAAAGTCTCAGGAATCTTTTATGCCAGATCAATAAATTTAAAAATGCAGTTATATTGTCGGACTCTAAAGCAGCTATTCTATCAATAGTCACTAAACACACACCTTCATCTCAAACAGCAGAAATAACTAAAATGCTCTCTCAATTAATATCACTCAATAAAAGAATTGTATTCCAATGGATACCATCCCATTGTGGAATCCTGGGAAACAAGAATGCGGATGCTTTAGCAAAGAAGGGCAGCACTGCTACTTACAGACCTGTTACTAAATCTACGTATTACTCTGTGAAAAGATTTATTAAATCTACATACTTAGACTTCAACAAACAAAATTTGATAACACATTCTCAAGGGAAAAAATGGAACTCTCTGCATCAAAATCCACAGTTAATTCCCGATTTACCACGAAAATCGTCTGTAGCTGTATTTAGATTGGCAACAGGCCATGATTGTTTGGCCAAACACCTGCATAGAATTGGAATATATCAGTCCCCTAACTGCCCATTGTGCAACTCAAACCAAGAAATGGATTCGGAACACCTCAAAATCTGTGCTTCTGTGGCTGGCCATGATAATATCTTTGAAAAATATTGGAGTGCAAGAGGGCAAATGACTTTATTGTCAAACGCCTGGCATTAGCAAACAACAACAGCATAATGAGAAAGTACAAATATAAAATCTCTACCCCACTCTCCTCATGTACATAATAGTTATCTTTTACTTTTTATTTAACGACGCTATATAAACTACTAGGTTATGTAGCATCAATGGAATTAGTGATAGCGAGATGGGGGCGAAGATTCGCCATAGATTACCTGACATTCGCCTTGCATTTGGGGAAAACCTCGGAAAAAACTCAACCAAATAATCAGTCCAAACAGGAATCAAACCCGCGTCCAAGAGCAACTAGATTAGTAGGTATGCACCTTAGTGAACTTTGCCTACGAACACACTTTTGTTACGTGTATTTTTATATATATTTTATATATTTTTTATATATTTTATATATTTTTTATATTTATATATTTTATATATATATTATTATATATATTATATATTATTATTATATATATATAAGACTTTAAGGGTACTATTCATAGGCATTTCGCTAGCCCGCGCTACGAGCATGTTAAATTAGTCCCGGCTATCGACTGATTACTTGCACAGGATTCATATCGTATCACATCGCTAACAATGGTTTATGAATACCAAAAACGTTAGTTCGCTGATCATCCACTGGAAGACCACGCTAAGAATGTCTATGAATACGACCCTAAAATATGTACAATACATTACATTCGAAAATTTATTATTACTCTTGCTTACCTGACGATGATATTCAAGTGCTTCCTCATATTTCTGCAATTTCCGATACGTGTGACCAAGATTATTTAGAAGCGGTTCCCACTTGTCAGGGAGCACAGGTTCCTTGATTGCCTGCAGGCGAGACAGTGCCTCTGAGAAATGTCGTTCTGCAGCCTCATAACTATAACATCAAAATAACTAACTTGAAAATTGTTTGAAATAAGATTTTAGTCTTTTCATCTCTATGAACTGCTTAGAAAGTAATACTTAGGACTGAAATGAAGAAAATAGGTAAGAATAGAGAGGAAAAGATGGATGATGTCAAGAAAGGGAAGGTTATGTAAGCACAGCAAGGAGGAGAAATGGAATCACACACATTAATGTCATAATTTTAATTTTTAATTGAATTACTGCAACAAATAGTGACGAATTGTAAACTCACTCATGATTCTGGAAGCAAATGACTCCCATCTCATGTATCACAAAAGGATCCTGAGGGGCTATGCTCTGAGACTGTAGAAAAAACTTATCTGCAAGCTTCACGTTGTTGGTCAGTCCACACTCCAGTCCAATGTATAGTAATGGCAAGTGACAACTGCAAAATGAAGAAAAATATAAAGGAGGATATCAAATACAATGATGATATACAATCTCGGCAGTTGCGAGCATTGTTAAATAAAACATAACATTTTAATATTTAATTTTATAAAACAGTTATACTACCAGTTGTTCTGTATGGTTGTGAAACTTGGACTCTCACTTTGAGAGAGGAACAGAGATTAAGGGTGTTTGAGAATAAGGTGCTTAGGAAAATATTTGGGGCTAAGAGGGATGAAGTTACAGGAGAATGGAGAAAGTTACACAACGCAGAGCTGCACGCATTGTATTCTTCACCTGACATAATTAGGAACATTAAATCCAGGTGTTTGAAGTGGGCAGGGCATGTAGCACGTATGGGCGAATCCAGAAATGCATATAGAGTGTTAGTTGGGAGGCCGGCGGGAAAAAGACCTTTGGGGAGGCCGAGACGTAGATGGGAAGATAATATTAAAATGGATTTGAGGGAGGTGGGATATGATGGTAGAGACTGGATTAATCTTGCTCAGGATAGGGATCAATGGCGGGCTTATGTGAGGGCGGCAATGAACCTCCGGGTTCCTTAAAAGCCAGTAAGTAAGTAAGATAAAACACACATGTTAGGTCAATAATACAGTGTTCATTGATTTTATGAAATACCGTAAAGTGGGGATATTTCGGACGCAGGGGTAACATCAAACGGTAATTCAATTTATCATATTTTATGTTGGTAACACCAATGGGTCTTTAAAAATGTGCAGAAACATACAAGCGATACGAACATAGTAAAAAGCGCGGAAAAGATGCTAAGAACTGGTGTTACCAACATAAAATATGATAAATTTAATTACCGTCTGATGTTACCCCTGCGTCCGAAATATCCCCACTTTACGGTACATTAAAGGTGATATGTTACAGTTGTATGAACACATTTTAAAATCAATATTTGGGACTAAGAAGGATGAAGTTACAGAACAATGAAGAAAGTTACACCACGCAGAGCTGCACGCATTGTATTCTTCACCCGACATAATTAGGAACATTAAATCCACACTTTCGAGAAGGGTAGGACATGTAGCACGTATGGGCGAATCCAGAAATGCATAAAGTGTGTTAGTTGGGAGGCCAGAAGGGAAAAGACTTTTGGGGAGGCCGAGACGTAGATGGGAGGATATTAAAATGGATTTGAGGGAGATGGGATACAATGGTAGAGACTGGATTAATCTTGCTCAGGATAGGGACCAATGGCGGGCTTATGTGAGGGCGGCAATGAACCTCGAGTTCTCTAAAAACCATATGTAAGTAATAATAATAATAATAATAATAATAATAATAATAATAATAATAATAATAATAATAATAATAATAATACGCTTATTCAAGTTGAAATACTGGATGCCATTACCCTTTCATGAGTTGCGAAGCCTTGAAATATGCTGCCATGGCTTGATCGTGCTCATTCTCTGCTGCAAAAGAGTGCCCATAGGCAAGCCATGCAGGAGAAAACAGTTTATCAAGTGTTGTTGATTTTCCAAGGTACCGCCGAGCTGGATCGCTTTTACCTGAAATAAACACACATTCCTTGTACACATGTTCACTACATAAATATTATCTATCACTGTGTGTTCAGTATTAATAATTGTATACTTCTAAGTAAATAATATACCAATAACAATGTACACTGAACAATTTATGAGAAAAATACTGATGGTATTATCGCCGCGCTCTCGTGGTTAACATTCGGCAGGTCTTTGAGCGTCCTCGTGCATAACATTCGGCAGGTCCTTGAAATTTAATTGCATTATTGTTTTCAATTTCTCATGTCGCCGCTCCAATCACTCGCCTCAATTTCAATATTGCAACCAATAAGCTGCTTCCATTATTAAATGACATCTACTTGTCTAATCCATGTGGACTAAAACCGATGTTGCAATGTCTTGTGCTGAGGACGAACATTAAGGTATGTGATTAAAAATTATTATTATTATTTTTTTTTAGTAGGTAGGTTATTTTACGACACTTTATCAACATCTCAGGTTATTTAGCGTCTGAACGAGGTGAAGGTGATAATGCCAGTGAAATGAGTCCGGGGTCCAGCACCGAAAGTTACCCAGCATTTGCTCGTATTGGGTTGAGGAAAAACCCCGGAAAAAACCTCAACCAGGTAACTTGCCTCGACCGGGAATCGAACCCGGGCCACCTGGTTTCGCGGGCAGACACACTAGCCGTTACTCCACAGGTGTGGACTTAAAAATTATTATTAAAGAGTTATTATTAAGAGTTAACAATGTCAACGTACTCGTATATGAAATAATAATTATTATAATTATAATAATTATAATAGCCATTTAACAATATAACAAACTAGTGCTTATTCTTATCGAGGATGTAGATCTGACGTGACGCTTAGAGTGAAACCTACAGAGCAACAATCGGTCGGCAAAATTATATTTTAAAAGCATGTTATTGTATGATGCTGACATGTTAACCATGAGAGCGCGGCGATAATATTTAATATGGCATTTAAATTTGAACAGCTTCATACAGCTTATCTGCATTTAAAATATCTCAAAACAAACTGCAAATCCCACAAACTTGAACCTACCTATCACATAATAATAGCAGCCAACAGCATACCAAGATATAGCCATTTCAGGATACAAATCTACCAGTCGATGAGCGAGGTAAAATAATTCTGCAACAAGAATACAACTGATGTAATAATATTCAAAATACGAGACCAACATTACAAATATTAGACTTTTAATTTAATCTCTTTGTACGAGGGTTGATCCCTATGTTGTAGCCCTGACCTATTTCTAGCTGAATTAAAATTTCTATTTTGTGGCATACAAATGACTGACGTGTGTTACGGCTACATGCCAAGTTGCAAGTCGGTACATGTCCGCATTGGCTCGTAGCAGGTGTTCGAGTGGCCGGACGAGGTGAGTCAGTAGAAAAGTGGAGCCTGTCGAGCAAAGAGCTGCAAAAGAAGGCAATATCTTCATCTCAAATTCACCAAGATATTTTTTTTTTTTATCCAATGCCACCAGGTTGTCTTTTCGACATTTCTGGTGTTCTCTCCTGGCTGTGGCTTATTTGTAATCCACTTCTGAGGTTGGGGCGCCTGGAAGGCGGAGTTACATTACCCCGATGATGTGATAGGATGATTATGATAATGTAGTGCCAGGAGAGGTCTTAAATCTAAACTTAACCTAAATTCCAGACCATGGACGAACACAGGAATAATCCCCTTTAAGGAAAATTTCCTGTGCTCTAACCGGGAATCGAACCCGGAACCTCATGAACTATAGCCAGAAGCTCTGACCACTAGACCATGAGGCTGGTCATTCACCAAGATATGACAGGTACCTTGGGAGAATCTACTGTATCTTACGGCATAGTAAAAAGATAATGTCGAATTTTTAAATATGGGAAAACAATGTGTGAAAATGAACATGGTAGCGTCCTTCGAGAACTATCACAACACCAGAAAATATCAATAAAGTGCATGATTTAGTGCTGCAAGATCGACGAGTCACTATCAGGGATATAGTAAAGGAAATAGGCTTCTCATACCATAGTGTGCACAACATTTTGGTACCATAAATGAATTGCTCATGAAAAAGGTGGATGCCTTGAATGTTGACATGGAAATAAAAACGACAAAAAGCAGTGTTCTGTGAGTAGCATTTAACTAATTTTAGAACAAAAAAAAAAAAACATGACTATGGATGAGACATCAGTTCACCACTACGACCCTGAAACCAAAATACAAAGTAAGGAGTGGATACATAAGGGTTCATCGGCCCCTAAAAAATTCAAGGGCAGCCATCAGCAGGCAAGTTTTGCTCTGTTTTTTGGGATGCCCAAGGTGTTATTTTGACAGATTATTTTCAGAAAGGAGCCACAATAACAGGCCTTTATTATTCAAATTTAATTGAAAAATTGTGGGATACTATCAAGGAGAAACATCACGGCAAGTTGAGGCGAAACATCTTTTCAACCAAGACAATGCTCCAAGTCACAAGTCCTTAGTTGCAATGACTGCAATTTCAACAGCAAGATTTTGCTGGACCATCCATCCTATCCACCACTTCTGGCACCCAGCAACTTCAGGCTATTCCCAAAACTCAAAGAACACCAGCATGGGAAGAAATTTTCATCCAATAAAGAAGTCCGTAAACCAGTGGTTTGCAGAGGTTGGACAACCCTTCTTCCAGGGAGCTGTGGAAATGCTGGAGCATCGCTGGGAGAAGTGCATCAATCCACTAGGGGACTATGTGGAAAAATGAACTTCTTTTTTTTTTATTATAGGGATCAACCCTCATATCAATGACTGTACTCATGTCTGCTGTGTAACTTGCTGAAATTATTTAAATTCAAACTTTTAAATCCATCAATTTAAGCCAGTGTTCTTTAATCTGTGAGTTGCCAAGGTTTCTAATTGGGTTGTGAACATCTTGATCTGAAAAAAAATACCACACATAAGAGAAATGTGTGTAGAAACTAAAAAGGAGGCAGAAAATATGAAAGATTGGAGAATGCTAGGTTTGCAGTGAAAGACCTGCCCATGGGCAGAACACTATGAATGAGTGAGTGACCAAACAAGAATCTGAGATGAATTACCAGTGCTTTTACCTAGTAGGAATTCGTAGTATCTAGCCATTTATTTAATTTTTATTTTATAATTACAATATTTCTATTGTGTCGATTAAAAATATGTTACTTACTATTAACTTTCTTGAGTTCTACAAGGCAACTGATGTGAACTGGCAGACAACCACTATGGTACGGATCCTTCTTCAGCACACTACAAAATATTACAATAGATCATTTAAAATAAAAATGCATATTAAGTACCAAAAAATTGCTTTTTGTCATTACAAAGAAAAAAGCAAGGATTGTAGCATGTATTTATAAATTTAAATTAGTACAATGGCTTGCACCTCTGCACTAGAAAACAAGTAACCAATTAATGCTCTTCACAGGTTTAAATAAATGTTTCAATTAAATAGAGATTATATACATAAACTATTTGAGTTCCATCTGTAACTTATCCAACATTAATTTATTAAAATACAAAATATTATCACATATTATAAAAGGACGCACATTTTCGACTTATATAAAAGTCATCTTCAGGTCAAATAGAATCGTTTAAAAACACAATGCTATGGCAGGTTATATTTTACATTTTACGTGTTGGCTATGTATGCTTTATACATCTTAACAGTATATGTCATGATGAGCTTAACATGTATACATGTTGAAGCACTGATAAAATTGAAAATAACTTTTAAAAAATTAAAATTATAGTGAAACTGTAGCTGAACATTTTAAATATACAATACATATAATGCAGATGAATAATAATAAAGTACAAATTTTAAATTAAAAATTGAAATATAAGTGCATTTTCTCTTGTAAAATATGCTACATAATTGTATGTTTACATCATATGGTTATGCATTAATCAAAGCTTGTAGCACAAACGAATGAGTGACGTAAAAATGTTTATGCTCGACCATGCCGAAATGTAGTAATTATACACCTGCTAGTAGCCCTTTAATGCACCTCATTAAAGTACACCTATTCATTATAGTTCAGTTGTTCAGCCAATGAAAAATCACCTTTGTACTGATTGTACCATTATAAAACCGCAAGTATCGATTATTCTCGGATATGCAATCAAAAGACAATTAGCGAAAAGTCACGGAGGCTGGAAATCCAATACTGTCGCAGAAGGTTATGTTCTATTACTATAATAATTAGCGTTAATTGTAAATACTATTCAAATAAATTCAATTTGTCATCTCGTTTTTCAATTCTAAATCAATTTCCAGGTTATATCAAGCCTAATCTTCATGTTATTCACTAGATTATATCAAGGTCAATGACATTCGTGTTTCGGAAAAAATCAATACTTTCGCGTCTGTGCACATCTCACAATTCAGGTCAGTTCCACTCCTCACATAACCATAACATGAATAATTCTGAATAATTTCAAGTTAGAAATATGGTCGAGCATAAGAAGTCGTATGAAACTTGCCTATAATGGTAATTAAGACGCTTGTATGAAAATTAGGAAACTCGCTTGCGCTAGTTTAATAAACAAACATACTCGTGCCTTAATTACTACCATTATAGGCTCGTTGCATAATGTACTATTATAAATTTTTGTTCCATCAGAAGACCTACACCCCAACTCTGGCTACTAGCAACAGGCATCTATAATGAACACCGATCAAAATACCCCTCATTTTTCGTGAAAAACAACTGAATAGACTACAGTGGACTATAGTGGACTTTATGTTGTCAGCAAACAGCTGGATACATTAAGAAGATTGATTGATTGATTTGTTCCAACAGAAGACTGAAGCAGGTTTAATCACACACTGTTCATTTATGTCAACAAAGATAGATGGAGTATATTTTCTGACACTAATTTAGCATTATTTTTATAGCTTTATTAACTGGATTTTGTTCACAGATCTATTTTGGAAGTGTTCTATTTAAGGTAAGTAATTTTTGGCTTTTCATGCTCCCCTGCACTACACTGGTTTCATTATTTTCAGTGATTCACAATGAGTAGAGGCCGCGAGAAATTCTGGAGGGATAAATGAAGAAGTCACAGAGAAAATAAAATTTCATAGTAAATTTGCCTCGCAAGTAAATGGGAGTACTGGCACAGTGACAAATCACAATTCCTTGGGTTTATCAAATTTACTGATGATAAAGATATAGAGAGTACGTAGTTTCTGTTCTATAGGCCACTACTGGCCACAATATTTTCATTTCTATTACCTCCTATCTCAATGTCCATAACCTTTCATGGGGAAAGACTGTTGTTCTGTATGTACCGATAGTACACCATCAATGTCACGGAAATATAAAGTCTTTACTGCCAGAGTTTTGATTGAAAATTCAGCCATCATAAAAATTCAGTCTTCTTGCACAGAGAGGCATTAGTTGCGAAAGCTTATGGTGAAGAGCTTACAGTTGATTTTTACCAGGTTATGAAAATGCTAAACACAAGTATAGGATTTTTCAACAGTTATGCTAGAAAATGAGTGCAGTTCACACCTCACTAACATTACACACAGAAGTAGAGTGGTTATCATGAGTTGGGTATCGAACTCAAAGAAGAAGTACCGGTAGTGAAAAATTATTTTAAGGAAGAAAATCAAGACACATTCATGTTTACAACTGTTGTATATGCCAGATATTTTTAACATACTAAGCTAATTGAATTGAATGTTTCAACATAGGGGCAACAGTAAAAAATAATTTTTTTCAACCAATAAAATCAAACGTTTTAAGACAAAGCTTGGTTCTTGGTGGTATGCAGCTCAGAAAGGAGACATTAATTTTTCCATCTCTTTTTAATCTGGCAGAAAATAAAGACCTGGGAAAGCTGAAAGATCTCATTCTTGATCATTTATCAAGACTGGAAGATGCAACAGTGTTTTTATCTTTCCACCGACAATCTTGATTGGATTGTATCACATTTGATTTGGCAGACAGTGTGGAGAAATCAGATACAGAACTATTCTCATTCACTTAGTGTGAGACTATCATTATTAGGAGGCGGATTCATATGCACAAAAATGCCAAGCAAGGACAAACACAATAACGTTCTACGCAAAAGAAGACAACTTTTGACTAAAATGTAACAATGTACACATTGTGTTTAATAAATCTTATTATTATAAGAATACTTGAGATACCATGAGTTGGTAAATTTGCATGTCCTTCAACCCACTTCTGGCACACTTCGTTCGGCATTGTTGATAAAACTAATTCAAAATTGATTATTTTCTTGCAGCTAAAATACAATCCACTTTACACACTATCGAATTTTCTCTGACTTATCACCACGTTGGCATGTAGAAGACAGAATAATGCATTATTGCATATATGCAGAGTGAGTCAGCCAGGGCTACACCGACATCAGCGAACAGTCGTATCTGTAATAAGTCCTGCGCCATCGCAGTGATCAGACCTTTTGCTCGCATATGTTTCGTGTTTAGTTACGTAAACACGTTCACACAGTGAAGGTGCAGCTGTATACCGTAAATTTATGCTATCATTGCATAAATGCATTTCAAGTTATTTGTAAACAAAGGTCAACATCTTCTCAGTAAGAACACGCTTCACACATGTTCGTTTCTTATCCAATACTGATCCAGTTGTTCGAAATTTAGCTAAATCGTAAAGCATTCTTTAGAAGTACGATGAAAGAGTAATGGAACGGAGAAAAACTCTCTCCGGCACCTGGATTTGAACCCGGGTTTTCAGCTCTATGTGCTGATGCTTTACCCACTAAGCCACACCGGATACCCATCCCGGTGTTGGACAGAAATCGTCTCAGTTTAAGTTCCAACTCTTGGGTTCCCTCCAGTGGCCGCCCTCTGCACTACGTCATAGATGTCTATGAATGTAGGACTGAAGAATATCTGCATGGAAATATCACATGTACTTTGGTACATTAAAATAATATATATGATATGCGTAAATCACTTCGTGATTTAAGACGGCGCTTATTCCGTCGGATCCCGGCCAACTAGTCACTCATAACGAGTGCACCTCAGCACGTGTGGACTTCAGTCCTACGTTCATAGGCATCTATGACGTAGTGCAGAGAGCAGCCACTAGAGGGAACCCAAGAGTTGGAACTTAAACTGAGACGATTCTGTCCGACACCAGGATGGGTATCCGGTGTGGCTTAGTGGATAAAGCATCAGCACATAGAGCTGAAAACCCGGGTTCAAATCCCGGTGCCGGAAAGAATTTTTCTCCGTTCCATTACTCTTTCATCGTATGATGACGCAGAATATCTGCATGGAAATATCATATGTACTTCAGTACATTAAAATAATATATATTCTTTAGAAGGCTCTGGTGAATCAAGAAATGACTGACGGAAGTTTGTTACAACTGTTCTCCAAGATTCGTATTTCACAAAGTTGTCATAAATAAACACTTGTTGTTCAAGACTGTATTTCATAATGGACACTTTAGCCTACTCTAATAGTAATATACGTTACAAGAGCGGTATGTTGACGTTTTCATGGTCGAGGAAAAGATTGAAAAACCCTGAAAGACGAATTTCTAATTAGTTGCAATGAAATCTCCATGTTGGTTTCTGTTTAATGACGGCAACTTCGGAAAACCAAAATATCTTTCTTCAACATTGTTGCTATAAAATGTTTTCTGTGTTTACTATACTCCAGCAGGCAGTGATATACGTCTGTCTTTTTTTTTCCCCCAGTCTATAAATGCGAACTTAAAACAAACGGTAAGGTTATGTAATGATTTATTTTTCATTTTAATATTTTAACAATATTATTTATATAACATATTGCAGTAATAACATCAGCATCTGGAATCTTGTTGATTTTTTCACGGCTTCCTTAATGTTGCTTGTATCAGGAATGCAATAAGTTTCGTGGAGTAGTAGATTTTACTTAATTTTTGCAAATATTTAAAAACAATAATTAACATTGCAATTTAGGTGAAATTGCAGTGGTAAGTTTCCAATTTATAATTATTACTATGTTAAACGTCTCTAAAAAATAATATGTTAAAAGCCTAAAGCAGTAAAATGAATGTCGCGCTTAAGTGGTAAGAAGAGGGAAATTGTTATGCGTGTTACGTTGCGAATACTGAATGTGGTATTCCACACTTACCGCGTATTGGTTCTGTGCGGAAGACAAGCAAATACGCACGATCTCGCACAAATGTAAGATATACAGCTGCACCCTCACTATGTGAATGTGTTTCCATTATTATTCTGGTATTTTATTTTTGTTCATTCTCAAGAAGCGTAGAATCTAATTTTTACATAAATTTTTAACAAACCAACATATTTATTTCTTTTTTACTAACGTACGTAAATAATTCATAATTATTTTAAAACGTAATAATAAAGCCAATGCAACAGAGATCTTCTTTTGAAATGCTTGACCAATACAGAAGAATTGAATTACTCACTCCTCAGTGATATGACTACACTGCTGGTAGTTGCAGTTGTAGTAGTGGCGTTCAGCTTGTGCTACCGCTAGATCTAGATTCGCAGCTAAGGCAGGTGGAGGGGGAGGCAGGGACTCGCTAGGAGCATGATACTTCTTCAACTTGCTCTCATACAGCAGTCGCAGTAGTTGCTCCTCTGAGCCAACACATTGTTGCGAAATTGGCAGAGATTCCAGCAACTCATTTTCTACAACAGTCACAAGTCGTCAACTCAGTGAGAATGCACAAAAGTAACCAGTTTAAATTACCATTAGGCATCAAACTGTCATTTTTCTGGGCTTTCTTCAGGTATACACACATGCCAACCTTCTTGTGCAGACAACATCTGATGCTGGACAAGTGCTTCGAAAGCTTCGTAACAATGAACATCACAGCGCAAAGCTTGTTTGTAACAGTCTGCGGCCAAACCTCTGTTGTCCATCGCTTCATATACTCGTCCCTTCAAGAAGAGAACAGAGCTGGTTAGCTGGAAAAAAAAAGAAAATACATAAAGACAAACAGTGAGATAAAAGTCTGAATATAAAAAGGTTCTTCACTAATATTAAAGATATTTTACTAATTTGTCCTACAGAATAATATCTGTAATATTGACAATTAATATTTGAGGAGAAAAATTCGCTCCGGCGCTGGGGATCGAACCTGGGTCCTTGGTTCTATGTACCAAGCACTCTGACCACTGAGCTACGCTGAATTCAATCCACAGCACTGGACCGAACCTTCCTGCTTGAATTTTTCCCTTTTGGCCTGACTCCAAGTTAGGCATATATGTTGACGTATATGTCCAATGTCAACTGCCATTATATTAGGAGCGCACTCAGCTGAGTGACTTGTTTGGCTGGGATTCCGCAGTTAAGTGCACAGTATTCTGTACAGAAATATGCACTGCTAGCTATGAGAATATTAAAGATATTTTATTAATTTGTCCTACAGAATAATATCTGTAATATTGACAATTACTATTTGAGGAGAAAAATTCGCTCCGGCGCCGGGGATCGAATCCGGGTCCTTGGTTCTACATACCAAGCGCTCTGACCAGTGAGCTACGCCGAATTCACTAATGTTCATGTGTATCTACTAGAAAGCTGCAGAATAGGGCTTTCAACCGGTTTTCATTCGACCGGTTAGAGAGCATCTATTAAGGTAGACCATCCAACTGAATGTTCGAATTTCAACCAGTTGCCCCTGATGTTTTGCAGGCTAGACAGAACACTGACATTTTCTGAGTACACAAACAGAGTAACAATTGAAGGAAATTTACCATGTGTAACTTTAAAAAAAGTATTTGTTTAACATAGGCCTACGATTGATTGCCTACTTTATTACACTTACCTTCATAACATGTGTAGGTGAACAAATGGACATCAGTAACAAAGGAAATAAGTGTATTGCATAATATGAAATCTGGTGTGTAAAGAAATGCAAGACTAGAATAAATTACAATTACTCACTAAATAGAAGAGAAAAGAAGTACATACATTCTATTATAACGTTTACACTTTAAACTCAAAATGCATACCTCTAAAACAGTAGTTGTTAATGCCTTTTAATTACTCTAAGTAGATGCATACTTACTTACTTACTTACTTACTTACTTACTTACTGGCTTTTAATGAACCCGAAGGTTCATTGCCGCCCTCATATAAGCCCGCCATCGGTCCCTATCCTGAGCAAGATTAATCCAGTCTCTATCATCATATCCCACTTCCCTTAAATCCATTTTAATATTATCTTCCCATCTACATCTCGGCCTCCTCAAAAGTCTTTTTCCCTCTGGCCGCCCAACTGAAACTCTATATGCATTTCTGGATTCATCCATACGTGCTACATGTCCTGCCCATCTCAAACGTCTGGATTTAATGTTCCTAATTATGCCAGGTGAAGAATACAATGCGTGCAGTTCACTTTCTCCATTCTCCTGTAACTTCATCCCTCTTAGCCCCAAATATTTTCCTAACCACCTTATTCTCAAACACCCTTAACCTAT
Source organism: Periplaneta americana (assembly GCF_040183065.1). Classification (NCBI taxonomy): domain Eukaryota; kingdom Metazoa; phylum Arthropoda; class Insecta; order Blattodea; family Blattidae; genus Periplaneta; species Periplaneta americana. The sequence goes on along the minus strand of NC_091117.1, from coordinate 203,083,436 downwards.
GTTCCTCTCTCAAAGTGAGAGTCCAAGTTTCACAACCATAAAGAACAACCAGTAATGTAACTGTTTTATAAATTCTAACTTTCAGATTTTTTGACAGCAGACTGGATGATAAAAGCTTCTCAACTGAATAATAACAGGCATTGCCCATATTTATTCTATGTTTAATTTCCTCCCGAGTATCATTTATATTTGTTACTGTTGCTCCAAGATATTTGAAATTTCCACCTCTTCAAAAGATAAATTTCCAATTTTTATATTTTCATTTCGTATAATATTCTCGTCACGAGACATAATAAGCAGATGCATTATTCCATTAATAAATCACTTGTAACAAGATATGTTTTTCTTTTGACGATACCAACTGTAATGAATGAATGGGATCAACCAATCAATCAATGAACAATCAGTGAATCATTGAACCAATTATGAATTTGTGGAGTTCGTATTCCACTGAACACGTACAATGGAACATCTTAATGACGTACAAGTCGCAAGAGCAATCACTTTGATCCAGAAAGGGTGGACTTTTCTTTGTGTTGCCAAGGACTTCAATGTCGCCCCACCTGTCATTTATCAGTTATGCAATCTTCAGATTTGTTTCTCTATGTCTTAATCATGGTCAGTATGCAAAGCTCTTCCGTCTCATGGAGTGTCTCAGGTTCGGTTTAACGAATATTCGAATTGTTTCTCACTCTATGTGGGTGGTGGCAAAGGCAGACCACATTGAGCCATGCAGGAGTTTTAAGAGTCCTTGCAAGGACGCGATTATTATCGTATAGGTCAACTATTAATTGATAATTATTCTCTCACTACAATCAATCAATCAGTCACTCAATCAATCAAGATTGCGAGTTCAATCCCAGTTCATTATTTTTTTTGCCTGTATTCGAGATAAATTTTCCACTTCATCTCATAGACGACGTTTTTTGTTAATGTATTTAAAGATAATATTTTGCGAAAAGTTAATTAATCTTAATGTTTAATTCTTTAGTGTTTATTATGAAAAATATCAGATTTCTTTTATATGATCTAATGGAATGTTTGATATGCTAGCAGTTTGGGAAAGAAAAGTCCTGAGAAAGATATATGGTCCCCATTTTGAAAATGGTCAGTTTAGAAGTAGAACAAATAAAGAACTAATGGAACTGTATGGAGAACCGAGTATAGTTTCCTTCATTAAGAAAGGCAGACTTAGATGGTTGGGACATCTTGAACGTATGCCAGAAGGCCGATTACCTAAACGGGCATTATATGGACACCCAGGAGAATTAAGGAAGAGAGGAAGACCAAGGTTGAGGTGGCTTCAGGATATGGAGGATGATCTGCGGAGAGTTGGATGCAAGAGATGGAGACAACTGGCTCAAGATAGAGATGAATGGTTTCTACTGATTAAGGAAGCCTAGGCCCTTCATGGGCTGTCGTGCTAATAATGAATGAATGAATGGAATGTTTGAATAACATTTAAAAACAGTGAACCTATAATCTTACGTTATATTTGTCGCTAGATGGCAGCAGAACTTTATGATCATTTATGAAATGGTGGAGCTCAGAGAGAGGTCTGTAGTTTTAGCTCTTCTGAGGACAGGGTTTTCGACAATTGAGACTCATTTTTCGTAATAAACACTAAAGAATTAAATATTAAGATTAATTAACTTTTCGCAAAATATTCTCTTTACACACATTAACCATAAACGTTGTCTATGAGATGAAGTGGAAAATTTATTTCGAACATAGGAAAAAAAAAAATGTAATGAACTGGAACTGAACTCGCAATCTTCAGATTTGTTTCTCTATGCCTTAATCAGCTACGCTAAACTTTCACATTTAAGAATGCAGCTGCTATATAGGCCTATCATACTATTAAATGTTTACAGATATACTAATTAAATGTGATGTGTGTATTTCTTAATGTAAGTGATTAAAATGAGATAATTTGAAGGTCAATCAATTAAATTCAATCATTTCGTTCTCCAGAATAATGTAATAAAGTTAGGGACGGAGGGAAAGGGTTTAAATAACACATTATTATTTTCCGTATGGTATGAACTCATCGAGATGGTGTAGATGTGCCCAAGAGATACTTCGAAAATAGGCTATTATGCACTACATCTTTTTTGGAGCAACTGTACATATCTCTTAGCATATGAATATTACTGTAAGTACTTGTTAATCTACATTCTTATTAAAAATATGAAATTAATTATACCAAATGCATTTAACATACATTAGGTGTAGTGTCGTCCAAACTCATTGGGGTAGAAGAATCAAAACTAGTACATGTGTTAGGAAACAAACTTCCCTCCTGTTCCACGTCAGTAAGCACCTGCAATGCCTCTGACAGCTCTCGGGCTTCAAGCAAACAACGAACTGCCAGGTAATGACAAAGCATGTGTGTCTGGAAAGAATATGAATATGAATACATAGAAAAATATGATTGCAACAACTTTATTCCTGGAATAATGTCACATATATACAAAGAAAATCAAACATATTACTTAATGTGAAATAAATATGTATATTGATACACTAACTGGTAAAGTCATAAGCAGGTAGACTTACAAGATTTTTAGAATGACAATGAGGAACACTCAGTAAATGACTATTTAAACTTCGGTATCTCCCCTCACTTCACATTGGAGATTGAAACCTTTTCACATTCCTCGGCTTCACGTCACACAGATACCTCAACTACCCCACTTGACACATACCTCGGCCCCATGTAACTTAGCTATCCCCTTCATTTAACCCATAACAAAACGCAAATCAAGACTTCCATCCTGTGTGTGGTGTGGGAAGATATCGAAGATTGGCCTCATTTTACACTATAAAAACTTAAATGCTGGAAAAACACAAATATAAAAAAATAATAAACCTGTAAAACAGGAGTAGACCAATATATAAATATTTCAGTCTCACCTTCTCTAAGCCCCTGCTGCGGATTAGATGTGCAGCTCGGTGATATTGCTTCATAAGAAACATACACTGTGCTAACCAATAAACATCTCTTGCTTCTCCATTACTTAAAGAAACCACTTTGTCCGCCCAGAATAACGCAGCATTGTAAAGATGCTGTTTGAAAAGTGAGAAAAAGTACGTTACAATCTTCGATCTTACCATTTCATTACACAACAATACATCGTATTCGACAACTTACAACACTTACCAAATCAATGTACGACTTAACGAGTTTGCGATATTTTTCTACATTGATATTTTGCTCTGACAAAGCCTTCGTTTCACAAACTCCCTCCATGTTCAAACGTTGCAATGTAACCAACATTTGAAATTTTACGTAAAACTTTCTACCTCATTCGTTTTCTTCAGAGTTCAATTTACTGTAATGCAATTAAAAAGAGGAAAGTTCAAGTGATTGTATTGTAATTATGGTCCAGGAAAAATATTCGTCTTTTATGAAAATATTACTATTGTGCTTCGCTGAAGTACAGCGCCTCAAACTTCATCTAAAAAAAATCCCTTACAATTTCGACGATTTTCACTTCCAAAAGCATCTTCCCGTGAGTTAGTTTAGCCGAAAAGTCGAAAGAGTTTATAAATTTGAAAACGTGTATAGTGATCAACTTGATTAAATATTATACTATTTATTTTTGTTACCGGTACGTCGTTTGTAATATTAGAGGTTAGGAACAGTGTTGTCACGTCGTTTGTAATATTAGAGGTTAGGAACAGCGTTGTCAGCTTCAGTCAGTGAAATTCTTTTGTAATAATTGTAATTTATGTTTTATTTGATGACGCTAAAAACTGCGGACTGCCGAGGTTTTATCAGCGTCGCCGCTGTGCCGGAATTTTGTCCCGCAGGAGTTCTTTTACAAGCCAGTAAATCTACAGACATGAGTCTGTCGCATTTAAGCACACTTAAATGATATCGACCTCAGCCGGGATCGAACCCGCAACCTTGAGCACAGAAGGCCGTCACTCTACCGACTGCGCCACCCAGACCGACTGAAATGCTTTTGCATTACTGAAAATAAAAAAGTCGCTGTTGAAAGAAACAACAAGCATGTCGTTCTTAAATTGCAATAATTTTTTATTAACTAATATTAGATTAAACACTATCAGATATGACAATCCACAAATTATGCAAATCTGGCTTTCAGGTAGAAGCTCCCTGTGAAGCAAGCTTGAATAATTTCAAGGGAAAAATTGTTCCTGGGCCGGGCATCGATCCTGGGACCCTTCACTTAGCGCATGAATGCTTTACCGACTGGGTTACCCCAGGCCTTGAAATTATTCAATCCACAAATTGTCAGGAACGGTTTTCTAGTTAGCCACGGATTCCGAGAAACCTAACAGGTGGCTGTATGCTGTGGACGTTCCTGCCGAGAGTCTTCTAGTGATCGCAGAAGTAATTTCTGACAATGGGTTGTGAGTTTCAGGGCTTGTGCTGCGTTGTCTCAGTTACTGGAGCTAACGTTTCGACCCTGATCACAATGGTTTCGATCACAGCAGGATGATCGAAACGTTAGGTCCAGCAACTGAGATAACACGGCACAAGTCCAGAAACTCACAGCCCAAGAACAGCAGTCGCAAAAGCGTACGCCAACACTAATTTCTGACAAGTAAAGATGCAGAAGCAGACGACGTATCATACTTACAACCTAGTCTAGTATATACAGTCGCGAAGCTCAATACGTAGTAAATATGCAAACATTAGCTAGTTGCTCACCACTAGGATCGCTAATATCGCCTCATTTCAGGCAATGCAAAATAGAACCGTCACAGTCTGTTTCTAGCATCCTCAAAACTCAACCTTCGTGACTGTATATAGTAAACTGTGTTTACAACCAGCCGATATCAAAGAAGAGTATCACCCTAGATCATCTAGGGTATCACTTGAATTTGGTTTTGCAATAAATAATTTCTTGCAAGTTGTAAAAGCAGGCGACATACAATTAGCTGATATCAAAGTTAAATCAAATTACAGAATGTCTAGTAATCTGCCTACATGTAGGCCTAAACTTTGCGACAAACGCTTTAGTAATGTGGAAAACCTGACTAAACATGAATTTAATTCAGAGTTGCCAGATTGGGCGAAATGTCGCGGATTGGGCTACTCCAAAGCTCTTTTGCGACTAATTTTTACTTCAGGCGATTTGCAAATTTTTGGGCTACTAGAATTTTTGGCGAGCAAAATTTTGGCAGATGAAAACTTGTCATTTTTTTTTTTATATTATCTTTTTCTTTAAGTTTATATTTGGCATGACATGGCATGGATTTTTAATCTGTAAATCAATGATTTCTTCTAATAACTTATAACTGAAATATACGTGAATCACCACCTATGTTAAACCAAACCTTCACGTGTATTCGAAGGGGTTTCCCCATCCCCACTCCATCACGTATCTGAGGAAGCTCCACTGTATAGATTAGATGCAATGTAAGTTGTGACTTACGTTCAATTAATAATTATTTCTTGGGTTTAGGCAAGAAAAATTTGTTAGTTTATGAGCTATTTTACTGTATTATTCGTTATCGGTATGTGTGTTATTTGCAGCGATTAAGTTATAGTACTTATTGTCTGTCTCTGTGGAGTAACGGTTAGCATGTCTGACCTTAAAGCGAGAGGGTCCGGGTTCAAATCCTGGTTGGGACAAGTTAACTGGTTGAGATTTTTACGAGGTTTTCTCTCATACCCAATAAGAGCAAAAGTTGGGTAGCTTTCAGCACTGGACCTGCACTCACTTCATTGGCATTATAATCTTCATCTCACTCAGATGATAGATAACGATCGCAGTTTGTAAAGCGTCTTAAAATAAACCAATTAAAAGTAAATTTTTATTGTGTAATTATTCACAAGATTATAAACAGTGAGTTCATTATTGCCTCTTTCATACTACGTAAGAGTTCTCTTAGCATGCAACATACTGAATTAAAACAAAATGTATACTGTATGTATGTCGTCTTCCGAAATGAACACCAGAATTTGTGTTTCCGAAATAAACACTATGATTTGTGTGTGTTTTGAAAGACATAAGAATAAGTAGTAGGCTTATATTAAAAATTGTATTCTTAATAAAGACGTGCCAGAATAAAATAACTACAAACTAATACTAAAAATGTACTCACCCCTCTTGTAAAATGCCAGCCTGCACGAAAACAATGAGTGTCAACAATGAATGAAACTTTGAGTAAAGGGAAAATAATTACAACATTTTGTCTCTGAACTGTGCAACAGCTAGGCCAATCGAATTAATAAATATGTGAAATACTATTGGAGCAGGATGCGAGAGATTTTAAATAACCAATCATATTCGTTTATTTGTATCCCACCATCGAAGCAGCAATATCACAGCTGTCTAGCGGATTTAAGACTTTTTCACGCACAGAAAACCTATGCAGGGGTTACAAGTTTTTCTTTCTTCATCACAGACGACTTGAAAATCAATCTACAGCTATGAAATTTACGTAGTCGATTAAGTTAGTTGGTGTTTTTCAATATAGACGACATAAAAATCGAAAAAAAAAAAAGTGGAGTTACGAGGTTTACTCATGACGGTAACGATTTGCTCTTAATGGGGTGAGGGAAAACCCAGGAAAAACTCAACTAGGTAACTTGTCCCAACCAGGATTTGAACCCAGGCCCACTAGTTTCATGTTCGGGCATGATAATCGTTACTCCACTATGGTGGACTCAAGTAGTGTTTCTACCCATATGTTAGAGACCTGATAGGCCTTCTCGTATTTCATGGTGTATTATCTTTTTTCAATTCAGTGTGGACTTAATCAAAAAAATCAGGATTAATCAAGACAATAATATGGCTGCTCGTGAGGAACTTCAGTTGATAGATCTCCAGTCTTCCTTAGTGCTGAAATATTTGTTTTAAAAGGAGAAATTCAAAGTCTTTTGGGAGCAGAAGATACGAAAAGACTCCAAATACTGCGGAGTGTTTCAAATATCTTGCTATATTCGGAGCAACTATGCAGAAACAATTTTCTCACTTATGAAATGCCTCAAGAACAAAGCATAATCACAATTAATTAATTCACATCTGCAGAACTGTTGTAGCTAGAAGCAACTTCTCCGTGGACATCACTGAATTCTGAGTAACATTCACGTTCAAGGATATCATTATACTAATAAGTGTTTTAAAAATGTACTGGTATCTTTTTACTTATTTTATTTGCGTATTCATATAGGGCTATTGAACCTATTCCATTTCATGGTGCTCACTTGTTTAGTTTACATGTGGGCGGTGCTCACAGTCTTCAAAAGGTTGAGAATCCGTGTTCTAGAGTGTCAAGTTTCTGGTTTTTTGGCTGGCTGTGTAGTATTTTCATGTCAGTGTCTATGTTGCTGTAGTTGTGATGTGTTCTGCGTAGGTATAACCTGTCTACATTAGTTACATTTAAAAATTTCAACTGGCAGATTATAATATTTTTTCATTTTTTTTTTGTATGGTAGTATTTCCTCAATAATATTATGAAAGCACTGCTAGTAGCTTTTTGATGAAGTTTACGACTTCTTGTTTTCTAGGATCTTACTTGGAGAGGTTTTTCGACATCGAACATGAGGTTTAGGTGTCTTCTGTTATTGTTATACTGTACTGCAATTTTTTTTTGTACGATCATGTTTTTTTGTTGTATTTACAGCTATTGTTGTTAGACCTTGAAAGTTAGAATTCCCACAAAGAAACTTGTTGCTAGGGAAACCATTCTTCAAAACATAAAACTATACTGCAATAGACCCATTACAGTACACTTATTGTTACTTAGTTACCATTACAGTGCAGTTTTGTGAAGCTGTGGAATAATATTGCTCTAAATTTTCAATACAAAATATACTGTACTTGCAATTTTAAAAATATGATCGTGCAAAAAATGTTGTATAATACACGTTTGTGAATTGCATTACAAAATCTCGGAAACTGAAAAATCGCTTTGCTAGTTTTTCAAACTTTTCCTCGATTTTGTAAAAAGCACTTACCAACATTGTATTATAATATACTATTACATAACTAAAGTTTCTTGTGAAGCCAATAAACTTTTAGTATATTTTAATATTTCCACAATTTTCAATTCCGATTTTCGTAAATAAAAGATTACAATAGTTTCCCCCCCCCCCCATAAAATAAGACATGAAGAACAAAGAAGGCGAGAAGGAAAAGAAGAAATTTTAAATAACTAAAATAATTTTTATTTTCATAATTCTCATTAAATTACATATTATGCCAAGATATAAGTGTTTATTATTTAGGCCAATATTTTACTGCATTTCTGATCAACATTCAAGTTTTAAGTGCCTATGTATGAAGTAGAAATAGTCATCACTATTTACGTCTGAAACATCTTGAAAAAAATACATGCAAGCATGACACACACAAGAAAGCTCATGTCTTCAGAAATATTTACATATAAGAAACAGTACAAATCAACATAAAATTTAATAACAATTCTTAAAACCTTTCTTATATTATCACAGTTTTCTTTATAATATATTGGTAATTAAAGAAGATGAAAAATTAACACATCACACATTTTTCAATCGCACATCTAATATAAACTTCAAAGTATCTTTTCATTGATAATATTTATTATACAGTAGATATCAGTGAAGTAACTTATAATAACAAGAACATTGTGAAACACTTCAAAATTCACGACGAAAAGAAAAAATATTTAATACAATTTATATTATATTGATCAACAGCCACCATGGCTCAGTACTGGCGAGCTGGCTTTTTAAGCCAGAGGGCCCAGGTTCAAATCCCGCTTGGCCCTGAATTTATAGCTTGTGTTGGGCAATCCCGTGGTCCAGGCAACACAGGGTTTTCTCCAGGTATTCCAGTTCCCCTGCGACATCCCAATAATTCTCCAATGCAATGTTTAACGTCCAAGACACTTGACACACAGCCTTTGCCTTAATGAGTGCAATGTTCGTAATTGCATTGTCTGTGGTGCAATTGGATAATCTCTGACGAACTAACAAGGAGAGGACACGCTCTGTATACCACCGAATGGAATAAGATTGTGTGAGATGAAAGTACAAGACGTACTGTTTAAAGTCATACCTGGTATGAGTGGCCAATGACCCCTCGTTTTGAAAATATTGGCTATTGTTTGTGATATACTTCCGTTAGGTGCTCAATAGGGAAGCATTAGCCTGTGTAACAGCGTAGCCCATATGGTTGGATGCTGAGTTGTTATCCAGACAACCTAAGTTCGAATCTTAACTGGTCCTATATTTTTTTTCTTTTAATAATGATTAATATTGTGACCACAGTTATCTATTTACATATATCATATTTCTCAATGTATTGAATGCTTCATCATGTTTTAAACAAATTATAATTAACTAACATTGTATTGTAAAGGATAAACAATGAAATATTACTCATGTAGGCAGTAAGATGTGTCACTGGTGTCTGTTCTGTTTCTGTAGCAGCTATTCCACTTCATTTTGTGCTCGATTCATTATGATAAATGTTATAAAAACACACAAAACATACATATTTCCTGCACCATGCACAGCAAATGAAAGAAGGTTGTCCACAGTCACACACATTTTTCCGCACTTCTACTGCGAAACAGATATCATTCACGTTCACAAACACTTCTCATTCGTTTATTAATTTTGATGCATACCACCCATATTTCAACATGGCTTTGAATATAGGAGCTGACAACTGAAAGTGAATAAAAAAAAAAAAGAAAAAAAAAACAAATAATAATAATAATAATAATAATAATAATAATAATAATAATAATATCAAGCTTTAAAAAATGAGAAGGCATTAGGATTCGAACTCAAGTTGCCTGGATGACAACTCAGCATCCAACCATTTGAGCTACGCCGTTACACAGTTTAATGTTTTCCTATTAGACACCTAACGGAAGTATGTCACAAACAATAGCCAATATTTTCAAAACGAGGGGTCATTGGCCACCCATACCAGGTATGACTTTAAACAGTACGTCTTGTACTTTCATGTCACAAAATCTTATTTAATTCGGTGATATACAGAGCGTGTCCTCTCCAAACACAAAAGTGGTCTACACTACTTCACACTTGCGACATTTATGAGCCTGTTCATACAGTCTGGATGAATAATGTAAAAGTTATCAGCCCTGCCACTGGGGGGAAGAGGGGGAAGGAAACCTTGCACTGATCAAAACAAGTAATCTGTGCTACTTTTATTTTAGGCCTAATGATGTGTTTGTCTAATTTCATTCATTCTTTTATGAGAACTTGGTGATATATAAAGTACAGCACATTTTGAACAATTTTGAAGTATTTTCTGGATCAATTTGTCATTATTTATAAAAAGTACTATGTTTTAAAATAGATACCAATATGAATACTGATAACACAATTGTTTGTTGCATCTATCTGTTAAGATTCTTGTGTTGCTTTAGAGCAGCTGTCATCAGAACACTGCACTCTCGGGCTAGCATCTCTTACCCGCGGACAAGACTCTGCCCTAGCGTGCATTCATGGCTGCTGGCGGGTATGCTGTCTCCCTATCCCTTGTGCGCAATGGAGCATATTTCCTAACCCTTCATGCACTCTACCCATTTCAGCGAGTGCTGACGACCAATGCTTTAGAGCCTAAAACGTTGGACAGATTTAAACAAACAATCATTAAGAAATTTCTAGCTACTCTCACTGTATAAAATTTCAGAATTTTGAAATAAATATTTCCACCTTTCAATCGTATTTTATTTCTTCTTATACACATAATAATTATAATAATACATAGGCAATAAAAATGGGAAATGGTAGATGTGATAAGTATGTAAGAAATAAAAAATGCAGTTTCGAAAAAAAAAAATAACAAAGAAATGGAGAAATATGAATAATGTTACGCAACTCCTTGTTCGTTAAGAACAAGCTGAATTATATAGTGGGTAAAGTGACAGTTGATCAAATTATATACATCAGTAGTTCACATATAGCATATAAGTATTTTAAACTTTTTAGACTTTCTTTTTCCTTTATTCAATACCAGCAGTTGTAAATGTGATAATTGTCGTAAATTACCATGCATTAAGTAAGAATAATTTTCCATGTTTATGTTCAACATTCAGGAGGGAATAACTCACTCAATTTAAAAATATGACATGTTTATATGAACTTTTTCATCACAATGATGTCAGAAAACAGATTCTAGAATATGGCACAATCTTCGTGAATCACCCTGTATATTAGGATTGGAATGAAGAAGAATATAAGAGATTTGTGGAATTTATGGAAAGAAGAGGGTAAACTACATTCACATATTTATGGCCATAAAGAAAAGATTAACGACATATTACTTTATATCTGTTTGAGCAAGCTATTATTACAGATAGGCTACAGTACAAATGAAATTCATTCATTCATGAAAAAAAAGTAAGTTTAAATGTGTAAACTGAAATTTAAAATGCATTTAATTTATACACTCTTCGTGAATGGGTTTATGCAAATAAACTAACAATAAAATTGTTAATGTGATAAAACCGGTGATATCAAATTTAGTACATACAGTACTCAATTTTCCTACAGTATTAGATTAAATGAAACTGATCTCAAAGAATTTATAACCACATTGTTTCTTGATTTATAATGGAATAATTACTTGAAATGGAAAAAACACATAGAATATATTGTTGTTTAGTCATCTGGACGAAGACAGGTCTGAACCTTACAAGTGATACCAAGAAGGCACCACTTATGAGTCAACTAGGCCAGGAGATAATGGGGTAGGGTGGCTAGTTCCTTTCCCCCTCCATTGCGTACATCGCCGACTAGCTAATATAATATATTAGTACTTCTAAATTGAGCTCTGTCTGTTCTGTATTAACATCCTTATATTTTGTTGGTGATACATATTGTTAAAATGGTATATTTTGCATATGTTCATTCTATAATGCAATATGGCTTAATATTCTCGGACAACTCATTAAATAAAAGAAAGTTCTAAGGATAATGATAGGAGTGCATAAAAGGGCATCATGTGAAAAGATTTTCCAAAATATAGAAATTTATGAGTAGGCCTACATTCTTTCCCTGATTATGTTTTATGTTAAAAATCTAGATACCGTACCAGTACCTTTAGTAAGGTACTATCAAAACATTCATAATTTTAATAGGCCTACAAGACATAAATTGTAACTATCTACACCCTGTTAATCTATGCTTGTAAATTGAATTAATCTGCTTACTATGTATTGCATATTTTTGTACTTTTGACTTGGTCCAATCAAACCTATATAATGCTGAAGTAAGATCTATGGTAGACCTATACCGGTATAACAAATGATATTAAATTTATTGTTGCGAGTAGTAATGCAAAATTTCTGCTTCCTAATTATAACACCACTATTTTTTAAACTATTAATGTACCAGTACAAAAAGAAGTCGGAAGTAAACTCTAAACTTTAAACTTTTTAAGTCTTTTAATAAGACAGATGTTTAAATTTATGTGGAAACATTGGATTAAAGCCTATAAAAACCATTACACTTTAATAATTATTAATACTACGAATTCTTTAGCAGCAGAAGATACTTTTAGGACTTTAGTAGGTTCTAATTCATATAGAAACAAATGGAGACAAACAGATTATATTACACAAAAAGGCAGTGGATAAATAGATAAGACTGCAGGGTCAAAAATGAGATCCTTAAGATCCATTGCTGGATATATAATATTCAACAAAATGAAATGTGAACATTTGAGGACAGCTACAGGAAATGTCAGTATTAATAAAATTAAAGGCACATCAAGAAAACTGGTATTCGCACTTATGAAGAATGAATGACGAAACAGAAATGATATAGCAGATCGCGCTGAAGATCTAACTCATAATTGCCATGATTTTTTTATCATCATCATTATTATTATTATTATTATTATTATTATTATTATTATTATTATTATTATTAAGGGTAATTTAGATTTCAGAACTAGCTATTTTTCATGTACAGTTTTCTCTCTCCTCGTTCATCCATTTCCTCTAATTTTCTAACCATCTTATTACCACTGAGATTGGATCCTGCGGGCACCCTTGCATGTACATAATGCAAAATTCAATCAACATTACAACATGGTTCATGATAGAAATACTTCGTAATTATCTAATGATACTTTCCATTCTTCAATTTATTGAGCCCAGTAGCATGACAAATGAAAGCCATTTAGATTTATTTATATCTGGTGAAAGATAAGAATAGTGCTTTTGTTTGAATACCTGCTGGTAAACAGAATGTTAAAATATGTTAAAAAAATTAATGATAAGTACTGAATACATAACATTGTACAGTATCGTAGTGCAGAGACCTGCACAAATGCCCAGCCCATGGGCTGCTTCCGCACTAGACCGCACTGGACTTCACAGCCTGTTAGAACAAGCCCGTGACGTGACCACGAGGGCCAAGCTGGGCTGTGGGCTGGTATCAGGGCATAGAACCCAAGTCTCCTCTTTTATCAGTTAACTTACTTATTATTTGAGTTCACGTGAGCTTATGGTTGCATGTGCGGTTCGATCAACAAACATTTTTGTTTTAATTTTTGAAGACGAGTCCAAATAGCAAAGAAGTCTCCCAACAAGAAAACAAGTGAAAAAGAAACCCACTGCAAGAGAATTTAAAACAACAGAGCCGGATGTAAATTTAAAAATTACCATTTGGGACAGTTTTTACATCTGTGTTCTACAGCCTGCAGTGAAAAAGAATTTTTGTGTGTTGTTCGGTATATGGGAAACTGTATGCTCATACAAGGGGGAGGACTGGGACCTCACATATTTCCCGTCATCCATGCGTTGCAAATCACATAACTCGAAGTGACTATGGGAAACGTGTGAATTGCATTCTATTATCATATAAAATATGAATATAAGACCTCCAATAAATTTATTCATTATTAAACCCAATTGTCTTAAAGTAATTTCAAATAATAATTCAATAATAAATATAAATGTAATCCATCTCCAAAATATAAACTGCACCAATATTTTTATCTTTTTTTTTAATGCTGCTTATACTTTATTCCTTTATACCCAAACCATTGTGGAAACTGATAACCGAGAAATGTGCGCCCATGTGTGAACGGGATTTGAGGTAATTTCGGACAGTTGATGGCGAAGGTCTCCTGGTTCTTGCACAGATGTTAAAAATACTAGAACTACATATGGGAAAGTCTGCCACATATATCACTATGGATTTTTCAATGAAAAATTCCAGGTCTGGCCAGAACTCGAACCCAGACTGCCTGCGTGATAAGCTGAAGATCAGACACTCATAAGGGTTTCAAATAGATTTTATAATAGATGTGAATCAGTCAAGGCTATATAGGAAATGCAACACAAAGGTAGGTACATTTAGAGGGTCTCTGATCCACTGGCCCACATGCTAAGTGAAAGCACAAGTAGAAAAACGGTAGAATACAATCAACTGGTGAGTTGGTATCACTGCAGTGTAGAGCAGTGTTGTGAGCTTCGAAGCCCAGTGCGATGGGCTGGCCACAGTGCAGTACTCTGCCATGGCGAGCATTTTATAAAAATGAACTTATAAATACAATGCAATGCAACAAAGTTTGCTGATTTCATAGAGAAAGATTTGTACTGAAAGGGTCTTAATCAGAGCCTTCTTCAGTTACAAGCCGGAGCCATACGTCGGCAACACTGTAATTAACTGTCAGCCATACAGTACACGTGTTTGTGCTAATGCCGATTTTCAATGCAAATTAATGTTACAATATAAGTGTGTGTCGATGGAATTATGTTCGCGGTCGTACCAAACGTTCATTATTGATGTATTATAAACTATGTGCGTGCTGGCAATAAAATCAAGACAATAAAAGGAAAAAAAAAAATGGTTGCAGTCTTTGGAAATTTTTACTGTTAGTGATGACAAAGTAAATATTAAATATTGTATTAACTACATTTTTATAGTCTTACTTGTGGTTTGTGGTGTATCAGAATTCTAGCCAAATTGTTGGGTCTCGCCTGCTATATCAATAAAGTTACGCCATTGATTTTCAAGTTCATTGTAAACAGCTGTTTTGTGATGCCATAAAATAAGTTGCAGTTTTGAAGATTCGGAATGCCTGCTATACTTCAGAACTATCTATAATTTGTAGATGCATACACTCACTTTGTTGGTTTTCAAGGTTTATTTATTAATATTATTCCTTTTGTAATAAATTAGTTATAAACGTGTTTCTTTTCACTTCGTATTTACAGGATTTAAAGTTCACTAAGTTTACGCTAATTGGCACATACTTAATAGATAATGATGTGTATTGTTACGTATGTTGAAGGTATTTTTCTTAATTTTTTCATAGATCTTTATACTTGGCTTTGGCCTATTTAAAATTATATTTTTAAAAATTTATAACAAATAATTTAGGATAACAGTATTGTTATGATGACTGGCGAGGTTCAAACTAAAACTGGGTTCCTGGGTATCGGAAATATTTACTGAAAAGCACGACAGATCACATGGAATTAAAATGTAGGCCTATATGATATTCTAGACCTTTCACGTCAGAGGTGAAACAACATAAAGCGACAAAACATTGTCAATTTAATAGCCACATAATGGTTAATTGATTTGAATAGGGTATTGCGAAATTACGTCGTTAATTTATTTATTTTTGGTAGAAGTAACATTTCTTTAAGTATTTATTTATTTTCCCTTGTACCATCAATTGAAAACGCGTATGATTTTAATTTTTTTGAAGTTATAAGTGGCTGTATGCAAGTACTTAGGGGTATTCTGAAATTCAAATAAAATACCATTTCGGATTCCGTAATAAATTACGTACATCAATACGCTGAATCTTGATCATATGCTCTTAGTTTTGTATCAATTAATGTCGAAAATGTACATGTCACAACGAAATCAAAGCACTAAAATGTCAAACGTCATGCCTTTATTTCGCCTCCACTCTGCATTGGCAAACCTACCCATGCTCCGGCTTGTAACTAAAGAAGGCTCTGGTCTTAATACATAGGATAAAAATTAGATAGAAAACAAATCTTTTGTGTGATCCTTAAGTTTGGTATTTAATACTGTACTTGGAAAACAGCTGAAGGACATGAAATTAAGCTTCAATAGATTATCTATTGGTTATTCAATTCTGCAAAGTTTACCCGACTCTTTCAAATTATTTAAATATAATAAAAGTTTAAAAACTTTACTGTGTTAAAAATTGTTAAAGAAAGATTAAGTTAATAATTATTGACACAGTGAAATTTTTCAAAGTTTTTAAGCTTTTATTATATTTAACTATTAAGTGTCATAAAGTGAATCGATAACAAATCAAAATATTTCTTCTAAGTTTATGTGTTTTTTAATACCAGTACATAAAATCTATCAACTGCAGGTAAGGTACTTATATCACATACTCGTACATAACAAAAGATACAAATGCTCTTAAAATATACGAGTATAACTCTCTTTATGAAATGTTTTTATACTACATTTTTACAGTAATTTTGTATCACATATTTTTTTCATTTTACAAAATAATTTCTATAATCACAATTTAAGAAAAAATCTGTAGTTTCTCAACTGTTCTGCACATTTATACAGAATAGACTTCACTATTTCTATCTTGGTAATTTTTTATATTATCACACAGCCATATAGGTGGGAGGAATGATGGTTCAATATCAACATTTCTGTTATTTTAGCTTGTAGGGTGAGTGTTCCTATTCCCAGTCATCCACCTCTTGTCAGCCATTTTCTCGAAAAAGGGAATAACTCTTTGAATTCTGTGCAGAAGAAAAACAGACAAACACCATTTAAGGATGGTCGACCAGGTAGAAAATGGTGTGCTGGTTGTAAGAGGTGAAACCCAGAACTTGTTCGCAGAACTCCAGAAAGCATCACAGAAGGGCGTGCAGTGTTGATTGAGGAGTCCCTTTAAAAATAGTTCTGGGATTTAATCTTTTAGTATTCCCAGCAATTGGAAAAACTTTTGCTCCCAAGATGGCTTACCCCATGTTAGGCTACCATATGAAGCACATAAGCACATTTATTATATTTAAAGTACAGTTAATTTACTCTCATTACAAAATCTCTTTTGATAGTATCATTTATGTTATGTTAAGAGTTTTGAAGACTATGAAATGCTCGAAAAATAATTCCAGTAACACAGAAAAAAATCTTTAAAAATTCCCTAAAACTAAAAGTAATAAGCGAAAAATTACCTTTATTCTCTGAACTGCGGTATATTAGAAAAGAGATTTAGGAAACTATGCAACTAAATTAACCAAAATCAAAATATGAAATTAAAAACATTTTTATATATATTCTTTATATTTTCTTGAATGGGTTGCGTTAATTTATTTGGCTAAATAAATTGAAATGGTGATGCATTTTATTTATTTTACACTGTGAAAATATTCCCCTCTTGTTCGAATTTTCCACCAGGGCCGCAGCAGCAAGACTACAGCTTTATCATGTAGCCAACAGATGGCGCATATGTTACGTCAGACTCTCTAAATATCAGTTGTAAGATGACTGCGCACACAGAAACATGGTCAAATGTGCATCTGAAGGGCACTTCACCAGCAGAAATTCACTGTAAACTTGTTGAGGTATACGGTACCAAACTGGTTGGAGGTACTGGACCAAACTACCTACAGCCCCGACCTAGTACTCAATAATTTCTATCTCCTTGGACCATTGAAGAAACACCTGGTGGTATGTGATTCAACACCAATACAACCGTTCAGCAAGCTGTCTAACGTGGCTTCAGGGACTTACAAATTTCTTCTATGCTGGCATCTATACCTTGGTCTATCATTGGGACAAGTATGATGACTATATTGAAAAGTAAAGCATACCAATGCCAACTACTGTGTATCAGTATATCTGCCTATAAAATGAAATTTGTCCGTGAGAGCTGTTACTTTTTGAAGCACCCTCGTAATAGATAGTCTGTAAAATAAAAACCTTGAATAATGTTATTACTGTAAAAGAATTACTTGTTAAAAAATGTGGCTGACCATTGGGATCCTTATGTGTGAATACTGATACTTGCTAGTTGAGTACTACAGAATTTTCTACTCTTTAATTCTGCAGTGCTTGGGAAAAGTGAAATAAGTCAGTTTCCACAAACCTTTTTTGATAATTTATTGACAATTTACACTGGTTTATGTCGATTTGATTTTTTTCTGTATGAATTATTGTAATGGGAGAAATACTTATGTATTTTTTTTCCAAGCGAGCAGATGTTCCGTAAGTTGTCAATAAATTATCAAAAAAGGTTCGTGGAAACTGACCTAAGTCACTTTTCCCAAGCACTGCAGAATTGTTTCTGCATATTTTAAATTATTATTATAAAAGTGCCATAAATGTTGTTGTTGTTTTCTAATGCCAGACGTTTGACAATAAAATCATTTGACTTCTTGCACTCCAATATTTTTCAAAGATATTATCATGGTCAGCCACTGAAGCACAGATTTAGTGCCATAAATGTAGTGTATTGCATAAAAATAAAACTGTTCATAATCGAATAAATAAAGCTATGTAAAATAAAAATTATATATGTGGTACATTCATTAAGTTCTGAGACTGAGGGCATAGTGGCGGTGTGGTGCACTAGAACGGATAGGTGGCACCGTGATATGGTACCTTGTCAGTTAGTCTCTCGTCCCAGCATCATACAGTTAGGTGCATATAGTGTAAGCAGAACTAAGGTCTTTGTTGTGACGGTGATTTGAATGCGCGCGTCGGAACTCGAGTATGTTGCAGTTTGAGCAACGGGCAAACTTCATGTTCTGTCAGAAATTATGCGAAACTGCTATAGGCCTAACCGATCATAACTGGAGACGAAACATGGTGTTTCCTTTACGATCCGCAACTGAAGCGACAATTCGCCACCTGGAAAACGCCATTATTTCCACGACAGAAAAATCCGCAACAAGACAGGTCAAAAGGCAAGATGATGCTTTAACAGTTTTTTTTATTCAAATGGAATTGTTCACATAGAATTCATCCCACAATGTGCAACTGTAGACAAGATCCTCTACAAAGAGATTCTTGGCCGTTTACGCAATTCAATTCGTCGTAAGCGTCCTGAGCTTTGGCATAGGAAGAATTGGCTGTTGCTACACGACAACGCCCCTGCACATTGCTCCATCCTTGTCCAAGAGGAACTTGCATGGCAACAGGTCGCTGTTTTGCCACACCCTCCGTACTCACCTGATCTCGCACCATGCGATTTTTTTTCTCTTTCCCCTCATGAAATCAATCCTACGTGGGCGTAATTTTTATGTGGCCGAAAAGGTCATGACTGCCACAAAAGAAGCCGTACGGCATCTTCCTGCCAACATCTTTCAGCGGTGCTTCCAGCAGCTACACCAACGTTGGCAGACGTGCATAGCGGCCAACGGCGACTATATTGAGGGAGGATGTTGATCTGTTTAAGTATACGCCATATCACGCGGCATCTTCTGAGACATCCAGATTCTTGTGGGTGCCTACCCTTCAGGCGTCAGTGTCAGAACTTAATGACTGTACCACGTATGATGCCCAAAGGGCGAAAACTTTTGCTTAATTTTTAATTTTTATATTTGTATAGTACACAATGATCACTTACATGGGTAAGTGTCATTGACTTTTTATATTTGTGATATGTCAATTAGACTGAATTAATAAAACAATATTATATTATATTATATCATATTTTTTACACCTAAAAGTCGCACATAAACGAGAACTGTCTTCATATGGTTGGTCATTGGTACACTCACCCTAAAAGACTTCTTTTAAATATTATAAAAATACAGAATCAAATTTCGCTCTGCCTGCTCTCACCTCATTTACAAGAACAATAAATTTTACAAGTTTTAACATCTAACATTATGGAATGATATTCAAGCTAACACATCTACATGCTGCAAACTAGTGGCTAAATAGACTATTTTACAAGATAAATGGAACATTAGCTAAAACGAGACATATCTAAATACTAATGTAATTTATGTGAAGTACAAAAAATATAAAAAATATCAAAAGCCAAAGTCGTTTAAAAATGTATGGTTAAGTTCAAAATAGACGAATAAGAAATATACGAACCATCATGTGGGAAGGCACGTAATTATTTCTTTGCAATGGGTTTTATTTCTGTGGGGTCATGTTTCAGTTCAATGTTTGGATTCTGGGTTTGTATTTCCTTCTTTGCTTTTATTCCCTCTTCTTGCACGGCAACATCATGAATCACTTCTAAGTCGCTATACAGTGGACACCTGTACAGAAAATAAAAATGTAACACATCTTGATTACACAACTTTTAACACTGTATCACTTTAGAATATGTATGATAAGTACTTTCTTGTGTTAAATTTTAACGTACCTTGTTAACATGTTTCGACCTATTTTCGGTCATCTTCGGAACTGGTCGTTGTTGGTCTTGGTGCCACTTGTTTCCTGTATGAGTGCGTTCGTAGTGTAGAGTCAAAGAGTTTGTGTGTTTTGAAATTGAGTTGTGTGTTGAGAATATCGTTGGGGTGTGTTTTAGTGTGTCTGTATATTTCATATTGTTCTAGTGTGTTGAGTTTCTGGCTTTTTGGTTGGATGTGCAGTATTTCCATGTCTGTGTTGATGTCTCTGTAGGTGTGGTTGGTATTTGTGACGTGTTCTGCATATGTGGAGGTGCAACAACTTCTACATAGGACAGACAGGCAGATCATTTCAAACACGTTACAAAGAACATATCACAGCCATAACAAAATTACAAAACACCTCCACATATGCAGAACACATCACAAATGCCAACCACACCTACAGAGACATCAACACTGCACATCCAACCAAAAAGTCAGAAACTCAACACACTAGAACAATATGACATATACAAACACATCCCAACAATATACTCAACACATAACTCAATTTCAAAACACATACACTCTTTGACTCTACACTACGAACGCACCCACACAGGAAACAAGAGGCGCCAAGACCAACAACGAACAGTTCCGAAGATGACCGAAAATAGGTCGAAACATGTTAACAAGGTACGTTAAAATTTAACACAAGAAAGTACTTATACATATTCCGAAAAAATGTAACAGAAGAATGAGGTTTCATTAATATTAGCATACTAAAAAGTAGTGCAGTATTACTTACTTGTGAAATTCTGTACCCCCTTGTCCATTGAAATGAGTATAGTCTTGCACAGGCTGGCGACAGATGTAGCACATCATAGCACCACAACTACAAGTCATCTTATTGCAACCAGACTCCTTAATGAACGATTTTTTGCATCTACAGCATGTCCTGCAAAGATAAGGTGGGTGCTCGTGTAAAGGGGGTTAAGTATGAATTGGATAAACTGGAATAAGTACAGATTTGAACTATCCATAATTACTTTTCTCTTGTGTTAAAGGGGTTACCTATGTCATTCTTCCATCTATGATGCAGTTACAGTGCTCCATATTTTGTGACAAAGGGGTTTTGTTTAGTACCAAAGGAGAGAAGTTTACATACCTTGCAATTTGAATTAACCCCCTTTACACGAGCACCCGCGATTATTTCTGCTTATATCAGAAAGAGATTGGCAAGTCAGTCACCCAATTACTTTGCAATATCACACACCATTAGAAATGGTCAGTTTGGAAAAGGAGGCATTCCAGTGAATAGAACTTGTGACCCACACTACGAAATTATTACGAGAATAGATCATTGATCAAACAAGTTGTTAAAGCTCGTAAAGTTCTACTCCCAACCTTTTTTGGGAAAGTTTACACCAAGCGGTGAACTCGTTTAAAAGTTTCTGCTTCTTGCTATTTCTACTCCAGTTGCTTCTGTTACTCCTCATCCAGATCTTCCTTGTAACAGAAAACTATTCTACTTGTAAGTCTATATTTTCATGAATATGTGATCCACATTCTATTATTCGGCACAGAATGCATTCTACTCTAAAATTATTATCTTACCTGATCAAAGCATCTGTCATTCTATCTTCAATATATGTCCTCATTTTCACTTCCTTAGATTCTACTTCATCACAACGAAGAGGAATGTGACTAGACCTCCTGCATTTCCTGTAAAGAGAGAGGATAAAGGGCATATGTCATTTTAATACCATACAAAGCATACCGATATATATTTCCGTTTAAGTTCTGTAATAAATCCTGGTTCATGGACACAAACAATCTTACAGTATATTATGTTGTTGTTGTTTTCTAATGCCAGGCATTTGACAATAAAGTCATTTGACCTCTTGCACTCCAATATTTTTCAAAGATATTATCATGACCAGCCACTGAAGCACAGATTTTGAGGTGTTCCGAATCCATATATTACAGTATATTATAACTATTCATATAAATGCAAAAAATGTTTGTTATCCGATTTAAACGCAATTATAAATTGAAGGACACGGAGGGGGGGAGGGGAAGAAGCTAATCCACAGTTAGTTACTTTAGAGAAAAAACTATTTGCAAGTTCCGGAACAGTGAGGATTATATAAATTTTTGAAAGTAATTCGTGTGAAAACCTAAACACTAATAGTTTTATCTGCTGTTTTTAATTAAATGCATTCGTAAAGATACCTTTACACCTTTATTGTTTCTCACGATAAGTAGTTTTCAAGTGGAGAAATAGTTCTGTTATTTATCTTACGAGATTATATAAAAATCCGAGATGATCAGTACCGCAAGTTATCATATTGTGTTATTTTTTAAACTAAAGAATCTGTTCACATTTTCAGCAAAAAATGCCAACTTTGAGAAAATTAATCGACATAGATCCATTGAAGAAAAACACTCACAGCTACTGGTAATAGTGTAACTTAATTCTAACTTGCTTGACATTAAAGTAATTTCATGTTAAGTAATTATAACTCTCAGTAAGTAATTAAAAAAGGTGCGTCAGCTACTATGGCTATTTCCGCCCTTATCTAAAATCCTTCACAAAACAGAAACAATACAATAATCAGAATGCTTAAAAGAACTGAAAGCGTTGTCACTGTCGGTAATTGAAAGAAACACGTTTTTCATTCATTACTTACTCTTTCCATTTAGGCGTTCTTTTACATCCAATAAAATACTGGTAATTTATAGTCGCGACATTGTTATTCCCGGTGTGACTCCTCCTCTTTGCTTACGTCTTAGGAAGTGAAGGCTCTATAAAGTCTAGATAGGTAATATCGTTCGCCATTTTTGTTCTTTCGTTGCCAAGATAACAGACGACGAATCTATTTGCCACACCGTTAAACATCATCATGTCGTAGCTCCTATGATAATAAATCATACACACTGTAATTAAGCAAATAATTGAGCGGCAAATAACGTCCTCATGTACTTTCTGCAAACGCCAGCGAAAGAACCAAAATGGCGGGCGATTATATTAAGTATTTATCGAGACTTAGGAAATGCATGACGTCTTCATCAGCGAATCACAAGACGCATATGTTTAAATGTAGCCAACCTGTAACGTGATTGGCTGCTGGAAATTAGAGTGATGGGACTATAAAACAGCTAGATCCTCTCAGTTTATTGTATATCTTTGTGATTTAAGTTTATATTAAATTAATACAGTAAAATATTGCCCAGTTACAGTATATGCACTCCGCTAAAACACATTTTTCTTTGCACATAACTCGAACTATCTGAATTGCTGATGTGCATTTCATGTGATACAAAATATTAAATTTGTAAGTTCAAAACAAACCTGCACGAGTCTCGCGCACAATCTGGATTGGTGCACATCAAAACTTTGTCATCAGAAAATGGAATATTTGGAAAATTACAAAATGGGCAGTTCTCCACCTCTTCTATTCCAGCAGCTTGAATCTCTTCCATTTGTTTTCTTTGCACAATCCGTGCAAAGACCGTTGGCTTCAACACCATCTGTGCATAAAAGATTAACAGAGGAAGTAATACAATTGAAACTGAATCCACAAATTCCAGATTAATAAAATTGGTTAAGAAGCATTATTTTAATTTTGATTTTTCAAGTCTCTATTCTATATTCATGCGAGTGTTACAAAAAATCTAGAGTATACTTGACAAGTTAATGAAATCTTGAGACAAACAACTTATCCAGCATTATTCTGTTGTTCCTTCTTAAGATGATTTTGTGTTACTGAGTTTTTTAAAAGATACATTACCCGCATAACCTTGAGGCTGAACTCTGCTATGCAGTTTGTTAGACACAAGAAACTATTCTGTCCATTTCCTATAATGACATCAGCAGATCTATAAAGAAAGCACATCATTATGAAGAAACAAAGTTTAAGAAAGCATACACGCATTCAGTTAGGAAGATCTACATTGTATTCTATACTCTATCTACTATGAAAGTTTCAAAATATATTAGTGTACTAGTATTAATTTTCAGTGGCATAGCATGAAATTTTGAGCAGGGAAAGCTAACTCAAATTGTCTTTCATGTATACAGGGTGCGAATTAACGGGGAGATGGGGGGGATTTCCCCCCCTCCCCCGTTGGAAAGTTATCCCCTCTCATAAATTCATATTAACATCCCTGCCTGGGATAACTTCTATCTCCCCCTCACAAAATATAATTGTTTTAATACGAGTATACTGTATAAAGTATAAACAAAGCAAAGAAAATAATTTTGATGTATTATCATCACCAGCAAGCTGACAACAATCAAAAGCTTAGGAATTACACATCTCATGAATATAGGGGAGAGTAGGGTAGTATCGGACATCGGGTAATATCGGACATCGGGTAATATCGGACAGTGAGTTTCCTTCATCTACCACACGATGATAGTACCTGATTGACATGGTTACGTTTCTGTGATGTTGCATAGAGAAACGTAACCATGTCATTCAGGTACTACCATATGGTGGTAGATGAAAGAAAGGCACTGTCCGATATTACCCGATGTCCGATACTACCCGACTCTCCCCTAATAATTATTATTATGATCAAGATGCAAGACGAGCAACTCAGTGCGACCAAGCGTTGAGGCGTATCGAATGAGGATAATAATGATTTTATGTGTGGTATTCTCTATCTAGGATTCTATTTCCCCCTCATCAGAAATCTTAATTCGCACCCTGCATGTACATATGAAAAAACGTATTACAAAAATATAGTCTTAAAATAAATAGTAGTCAATGTCAGGTCAGCAGTCCGAAGATTGGTTGAAAACTCGTAACACCAATAAGGCATGACCTCAAGTGGTACGTAGTAAAATATGATTTCACGGTTTGCACATAATATCTCTAACAAATAGACATGTATACGCATAACATTAGCTCACTCCCTGTCATATTTAGAGAAATTACAATATTAACGAATACATACAGTACTAGAAACAGTATTTGTATAATTATGCAAGTATGCATCTGTCTTTTGGTTATGTCTTTCATTGAGAGCAAGGGATTCGGTCGTTTGTTTTTTAAATCACACTTTTTTTCGTAAGTCAGTCTTGATAATGGAATTGTCCTAAAAAAATTCAAGTAAATTAGTGTCAGGAACTGTTATTTCACTCATTATTTATTATATTAGCCACAATGCACACTAACACTTCAACTGAACACAACTCACGAAAGGGATAACTCAGAAACTAATTTTTTTTTTTCAATGTCTAAGCTAGCTTCTTGCGACCACGGTAGTTAGTAGAAAGGGATGGAAAATCTGCAGGGTAGGTTACACAGAAGAATGCGTGAAAGAAAGCAGTCTGCTTGTAATTCAGTGGAGAGGATTGGAAGCTGGTGTGTACTGGCTTCATGTTTAATGCTGCATCACAAATCATCCTGAGCTGCCGCATCACAATATTTAATGCGCAAATATAAATTGTATTAAAATTAATAAATAATTTTGTTCATAAACTGCAGGTTTATTATGAAATTATTATTAACTGGGGAAGCGGAGCTTTTAAGCTTACACTGACGCTACACCACTGTTAATTTTAGACGAGATCATAGTGTATATTGCTCATTTTTAAGTAAAAGCATATTAAAAAAACACACACACGCACGCACGCACTCACTCCCCTCTCCTCTCTCTGTCCCTGCCTGTTCCCCTCTCTTCCTCCCCCTTTCCCATGCTTCCCATTATGCTAAACAGAGGCTGTGAACAAACAGACTTGTGTTTGTTTCCAGTGAGCACTCTGTATCTCGTCCTCCATTACACATATGTGAAATTTTCATAAGAATCAATGTGAATAAATGTTTTATGCTTAGACGGAATATTCTCAGCTTCAGCATATTTCAATTTATAATTATTTGCTTGTTTCCTTTTTTATATAACAGCACGGTGCTTAAAAAATTGTAGCAAATTTCTATTGTGTAGTTTAACAATTTTAAAACTGTACCCTCATTCAAAATTCCTTTCCCCCATGCGGAAAAAACCCAACCAAGTAATCAGCCCAAGTGGGGATCGAACCCGTGCCCGAGCGCAACTTCAGTCCGGCAGGCAAGCGCCTTAACCGACTGAGCCACGCCGGCGGCTATTATTAATCATATTTGTTTGAAATATCTCCAAGAATAATTCCCTGAAATTAATGACATTACTTACGGTTCACCCTGTATAAAGGATAATATATAAGTGTGTGTGTGTGGTGACTACATAACATTATGAAAGACGGACATGTACAAATAGTAACGTCTATATAATACAGAGATGTTAACTTATTTTATAATCTTACAACGATGTATTTAGCCTTTAAAAGGAGAACTCTGTGTATAATGAACTTGTGCTTACCTTCTAACACATTCCTTGCAGAATACATGTCCTTCGGGGCAAGAGACAATGTCCTCAGCCATCACTTCACTATCATAACAACACTGACACTCCAATAGCTCTCCATTGGCTTTTGCCTAAAATATGTGTAACAAGATGGTTTTATTTTCAATTTATGATTAACATTCTAGAACATATCAGAGAGAAACTAAAATATGATACCGGTATTTATTATATTATAGATCACAAAGTACATACAAGTAAATCAATTAAACCCTTACATTACACACTTTACAACAATTTTTACACAAAGATATAGTGAGAGAAACTAAAATAACTGAACAACTGCTTTTACAGAAAAGATCAAGCAAGAAGATTTATTCCGAATTCGTGTACTACAATAATGCTAAACAGCATGCTATTAAAGATTCGAGAGTGAGAAGGAAGTGTCCATTTCTCTGTGAGAAGCATATTAGGTTTTTCTGTTAAGGAATACTACAGCGTGTCTTCGCCATCATCCTCGTGATGATTGACAGACTGGGTGGCCGGAGGGAGGCACGCTTCTGCCGCTAAGACGACATGTATGCTGACGCAGCTAGTCAAGACCATTCCCATTCATATCGACACTACGACGTCTTAGTGAAGTCAATGAAAGTTATTTAAATTATGTTTTGTTGAACTTGCAGTACAAGTATATACCTATCTGTTACGGAAACCACCTTTCTTGTATGATTCTTTTCTGTATTCTCTTTATTTTGTTTGGAATGATATTTGAGAGTTAATTAACATTAATAGTACATTATGCAACGAGCCTATAATGGTAGTAATTAAGACGCGAGTATGTTTATGAAACGAGCGCAAGTGAGTTTCGTAATTTTCATAAGAGCATCTTAATTACCATTATAGGTAAGTTTCATACGACTTTTTATGCTCGACCATATTTCTAATTTGAAATTACCGGTATTAATAAGTATTCATGTTATTCTTATCTGACTGGGGGGCGGAACTGACCTTGTACAATATCTCGTAAATTATGAGATGTGCGCAGACGCGAAAGTATTGATTTTTTTTTTCCGAGAAGCAAATGTCATTGACCTTGATATAATCTAGAGAGTAAAATAAACATTAATCTTGATATAACCTTGAAATTGATTTAGACATTGAAAAACGAGATGACAAATTGAATTTATTTGAATATTATTTACAATTAACGCTAATTATTATAGTAACAGAACATAACCTTCTGCGACAGTATTGGATTTCCAGCCTCCATGATGTTTCGCTAGTTGTCTTTTGATTGCATATCCGAAAATAATCGATACTTGCGCTTTCATATTGCTACAATGGTGTTTTCTGATTGGTGGAACACCTGAACTTTAATGAATAGGTGTACTTTAATGAGGTCCATTAAAGGGCTGCTACCAGGTGTATAATTACTACATTTTGGCATGGTCGAGCATAAAATATATTAGCTGTCTGGCAACACTTAGATAACTAATGAGTATGCTGAACAAAGACTTACAATCATGTGATTTCCTGATTGTTGAAAACAAGTAAATACATTCAGGTAAATGAACTTCCAAACAATATCTGTAATACTCTCCATTATTCAGAATGGCTCAATTTATCCAAAATGTGTGAATACAGTTATTTACAGTGATTTTAAAAAATCATTGTACATTATGACTTTGTTTGCTCATGTTCATCTATGTTGAACAGTGTACTATAAAAGCATAGTCTAGTACTGGGTGTTCAGTTCAAAGTGTGTCATGGCTCCCTGTATGCCGTCATATGACTAGTCGATGAGCCTAGAGAATTCAATCTTCCTACACTTCCGCAGAGGTGTATTATATATGTGTCAGAGAAGTTGCATAGCAAGTACGGCATTCATTCTGAAGAGTACTTACCGATACATATGGTAACGCCGGTAGTGGCAGGAATGTGAACTGTTTGGAAACATGTACTGAGGTGAGTTTTTTCCTTACTGTCGGGATATGGGGAGAGGGTTAAGACGATTACTTACGTATTTGTTGACATTAACTTCGACGGTCAACATGGACACGGAGCATTTGATTTGTGTTGTAGAATGTTGCCATATACAACCGATGATAACAAATACCCTGCGTACGACTTGGCCGCGCAAAACACAGTTCGAAAGAGGTTATGGTAGCACACAGACCGTACAGACCGCCATCTGTTGCTATGACGTTCAAGTTATACCATACACGTTCTCAAGTTCAGATTGAACGGCTTGATTAATAGGCAACTTCTCTGACATAAAAGCTGAAACTCGCTTCAAATCGCTGACTCACAACAGTGACGTCATGACACACTTTGAAATGAACACCCAGTATATACAGTCACGAAGCTCAATAAGTAGTAAATATGCATCCATAGATAGTTGCTGACCACTAGAATCGCTAATATCGCCTCATTACAGACAATGCGAAATAATACCGGCACAGTCTTTTGTTCCTAGCACCCTCACAACTCAAGCTTCGTGGCTGTATATACTAGACTGTGATAAAAGTCTGCCAAAACATTGTTTATGTTTATCGTTTAATCGTATTATTGAAATCTTTGTTTGAACAATGAAAGTGTAAGAAAAAATTTATGTAAGATATGTGGGTGGGTCCAGACACAGGGTTCATCATCAATAATCTAAATTTCCGCTTCTACAGAACTAAAATTACATAGTTTTGTCAATCTGCATGTCAACATTCGCCTTTATTTGAGTGTATCTGTATAAACTTAGATAAATTAAATTTATAAATGTAAGAAACTAATGATAAAACATCTTACCAATTCAAACGCATCTCTTTTCTGTTGTTCCTTCCCCTGCAACAAATCCTTAATCCTTTGTTCATTTTCAATGAAGGCAACCTAGACAAATACATAAATAGATATATAAATAAGCAAATATACGAGTACTTAAGTATTATACAGGGTGGCCCACTTAACTCTTTCACCTCTCATGGCGTGTGAAATATTTCAGATATATACAAACCGACAATTACAAGTTAAATTACATCAAAGGCGACATCTGATACACTTAATGTATTTTTTGTACATTAAATCATTTTCAAGATATAGAGCCAACTTTCATTTTTTAAATGGGAACCAACTATGTTTTGCATTGCAAATGTTGCGTTAGCTCTGTCTAATAACAACTGACTACTTTACCGACTGTTTGTTTGAATGTCACCCTATTGATGGATAGAACGAGGTACCGGTAATCCTGTTCAGAGATTTCCGGCATGATCGCCTGACCTCACCCCATTAAGATTTTTTCCTCTGGGGACATTTGAAAAATGTTGTGTATCAGCAGGTTCCAACAACACTGAAAACAAGAAAAGGCAGTATTACCTTTCCATGTGCTGCAATAACACCAGAAACACTGACAAAAGTGAGTCAATCAGTGATGGAGCATGCACAGATGTGTTGCGATGCAAATGGCCATCTCTTCGAACATCAATTGTAAACTTTCTGCTGTGAGAAATCTGATTGCACACCGGAGATTTTGTGTTGTTTTTTGAGAATAATTATTTATTTTCTATTGTACACTATTTTTATGTCTCACTTCACCATGTGCAATTGAGCACAACTCTAACCAGAATTGTCCTCCCTCTGTTCGATTCTTGGCCAGACACTGCTTATGTTTACTCTTACTGGTGATAGTTAGTCAGTAAAGTAGCCAGTTATTATTAGACAGAGTTAACGCAACATTTGCAATACAAAACATAGTTGGTTCCTATTTAAAAAAAAAAAAAAAAAGGAAGTTGACTTTAACATCTTGAAAATTATTTCATGTACAAAAAATACGTTATTGTCGGACCATCAGATCTGTGCCCCCGTAAGACATGCGAACTGAACCCTAATTCCTTCTCAGCCTCGGTAATTCATTTCTCTCCCTATATTCCTATCTCTCTCTTTTCTGTCTCTCTCCCTTTCTCTCCCCCACAATTCACAATTTTGGCCTTCTTGCGGGACAGTTTATTTGCACTTACAGTCCAGTGTTGTCATCTCAACATGAACACTGTAGCACGGAGTGGCGAAAGAAATATTATTAAGCAAGTACGTAATAAGCATTTTGCGATGAAGAGAAACAAACAGGTCAATATCTGTTTCCTATAAATCAGGCAACGAAAAGAGCAGCTGCGATCACAGGTGAGGCTTATTTTATTTCAACTGATTACGTATTAAAATTACTTAACTAATACTAATAATACAACATTTTTATGTAATTTATATAGGCAGGTCAGAGAGTCTAATAAAGAAAATCAGGAGAGAGGAAGTCTGTGCAGGAGACGAAAAGCTAGAATCACCAGGGAAGAAAAGATCAAGGGAACCTTTAATTCTTGTAGATTATATGAACCGATGTATTTTAAGAAGAAAGACACAAGAAAGAAAGAAGTTCCGACATCGAAGAAATTATTGAAGGTTGCGAGAGAGGCAATAATTTCCAAGGTTGGAGAGAAACACTACGGAAAGTGATTCGAGACATGGGATTTAGGTTTTAAAAATGTAGAAATGCAAGATGTATTTTGATTGAAAGAAATGATATTGTAGCATGGAGGACCAGTTATTTGACACCGTTTGGCGGAAGTTTGGCAACATCCCTATTCGGCAAGGTTCGTGGCCTGCTGTTTAACGTGGTGGAATGGAGTAAGTACAGGCATTAACTTTTCCAAGAACAACGACAGCGCTGAAGGGGCACAGATCCGATGGTCCGACAATATGTGTATCAGATGTCCCCTTTGATGTAATTTAACTTGTAACTGTCGGTTTGTGTATATCTGAAATATTTCACACGCTATCGGAGGTGAAAGCATTAAGTGAGCCACTCTGTATAAAATATAAAGAAGAAAATCTTTCCTACTGTTATTATTTTGTTTTATTTATTTTCTATTTCCTTTCGCCTTTATACAGAACATTCTTATGCAGGCTGGTCATGTTCCACGGGCTTATATGACAGTGCAGAACGCCTGTCCCAAGAAAGCTAAGTACTGGACGGTTCATATAGGAAAGCATGTAAGGACCTGTCCATAATATGCAGGCATGTGACCACTTGTCGCCCACCAATAGATTTTGTTAGGTTGAGGCTGAAGTGGGACCAGTCTATATAGGAATCTCCTGTAGTTTGTACTGTACTAACAGAAATAATTTATTGTTTACTGTAAGAGTGAAGAAACACTATGGAAACCTGACTTATTTTATGTGTAAATGAAATAAGTAACTTTTAAATAGAGTTGTCTTGATAATCCATTTTGAATCTTGCGTACACTACTTTTAACACTTGAATATAAGTAATTGATTAACTAGCAGACTTACTCGTGTTAATTATGTAAGTCTGTGCGGCTTACAGCTGTTTCGGTGCATCACACAATCCTCAGAGCCTACTAGATCTCGGCATCATCTCAAACTTCTCTGCCTGTTGCGTGGGTGCGTTTGATTGTTGAAAAGTGGAGTCACATAGTGTGTGTGTACTGAAATTGATCTGTGTGTTGAGAATTTGATCGGGGTGTGTTTTAGTGTGTTTGTATATTTCGTATTGTTCTAGTGTGTTGAGTTTTTGGTTCTTGGGTTGTATGTGTAGGATTTCCATGTCCGCATTTATGTTATTGTATGTATGGTTAGCATTGGTTATGTGATCGGCGTATGTAGATGTATTGTGTCCTCTGGTTATTGCTTTAATGTGTTCTTTGTAGCGTGTTTGGAATGATCTGCCTGTCTGTCCTATGTAGAACTTGTCGCAACTATTACATGTGAGTTTGTATGCACCTGTGTGGTCGTATTTATTTGTTTGTGTTTTTTGTGTGTTGAGATGTCTTTGTAGTGTGTTTTCTGTTCTGTATGCTATGTTGTATTTCTGCTTTCTGAATGAAGATGCGATCTTATGTGTGCTTTTGTTTTCATATGTTAGTGTGATGTATTTCTTGTGTTGCACAACGGTTACAATCCAAACATAATAGACAACATCATAAGCAAGACAAAGAAAAGCTTAACAAACACAAAAACAAGCAAAACACAACACAAACACAAGAAATACATCACACTACTTACTTACTGGCTTTTAAGGAACCCGGAGGTTCACTGCCGCCCTCACATAAGCCCGCCATTGGTCCCTATCCTGAGCAAAATTAATCCATTCTCTATCATCATATCCCACCTCCCTCAAATCCATTTTAATATTATCTTCCCATCTACGTCTCGGCCTCCCTAATGGTCTTTTTCCCTCCGGCCTCCCAACTAACACTCTATATGCATTTCTGGATTCGCCCATGTGTGCTACATGCCCTGCCCATCTCAAACGTCTGGATTTAATGTTCCTAACTATGTCAGATGAAGAATACAATGCGTGCAGTTCTGTGTTGTGTAACTTTCTCCATTCTCCTGTAACTTCATCCCTCCTAGCCCCAAATATTTTCCTAAGAATCTTATTCTCAAACACCCGTAGAATACATCACACTAACATATGAAAACAAAAGCACACATAAGATCGCATCTTTATTCAGAAAGCAGAAATACAACATAGCATACAGAACAGAAAACACACTACAAAGACATTTCAACACAAAAAAACAAACAAATAAATACGACCACACAGGTGTATACAAACACACTAGAACAACACGAAATATACAAACACACTAAAACACGCCCCGATCAAATTCTCAACACACAGATCAATTTCAGTACACACACACTATTTGACTCCACTTTTCAACACCTTTCAACAATCAAATGCACCCACATAACAGGCAGAGAAGTTCGAGATAACGCCGAGATCTAATAGGCTCTGAGGATGGTATGATGAAGCACCGAAACAGCTGTAAGCCGCACAAACTTACATAATTAACACGAGTAAGTCCGCTAATTAATCTATTGCTGAAATAAGTAACTTTTAAATAGATTTCGAAATTCCTATGCACATTTCAAGAACAGTGAACAATACACTCACCTCTTGCAAAAATGCAACAGGAATGTCCTCTTCATCAGGAACTTTGTGTTCAAAAATTTCACGTAGGGATTGCTGAGGTCCTTGCCATTTGTCAAGCTCCCAGCACGTCAAAGTCAAATTATACTTGTTTTTCTTGAATACACATGTTAATTGATCTAGTGAAATGTCTCTGTACTTATACTCCAAGTATGCTATTCCATGTTTCTTTACTATTTCATTCACAGTAGTATTTTTTTTACCGTCTGTAAAATGCTTTCGTGGGTCTGGAAACATTTCAAGGAAATCATATATATTAAACTCTTCTTTGTATTTCCTTTTCATTGCAGCCACTTCTTGTCGTTTGATATATGCATCTCGTGTCGGGTAAGTCTTGTGTTCAAGTACTTCTGTTATAAATAATTTAATACTTTCTTCATCATTTCCAATTCTCTCAAACTGTTCTTGTAGATATTCGGGATCAGCATCGGGAAGAATAGCTAAGAGTGTCTGAAATTTAACACTCTCCATCTCCTCTATTTGCTCTCCAACAAACCTTCTCATGGCCTCCTCATCATTGCCTATATTATCAACAGTTCTCCTTAAGACAGCTGGATCCGCGTCTGGAAACATGGCCAGCAATGTGTGATACTTGTCATCACCTTCATTCACTTTTAGTTGCTCTACAACAAAAGCTCTCATAGCTGCTTCATCATTACCAATTTCGGTACACCTCTTACGGAGATAATCTGCATCAGTTTGGGGAAACATGACCAGAAGGGAGTGAAACTGTGCCTCATTTTTATCACTCTGTAACTGTTCTTCTATAAAAGTCCCCAATGCGTTTTCATCATCGCCTATTTCATTGCACTTTTCGCGCAAGAATGCTGGACTTGCGTGAGGAAACAATGATAGGAGAGTGTGATACTGATTGTCTTCAGAAGTTTCTTGTAGTTGTTGTGATATAAATTCTTTCACAGCACTGTAATTTGTTCCTATTCTTTTCCATGTCTCTTCCAAGAACACTGGATCAACATTTGGAAGTGAAGCGAGATATTCTTCATAGGTAATTTCTTTTTTTCGACAGCCTTGGCTAGATTGGTTTGTAACCGATGAACTTGTAGGCTGTAAGACACTGGTATCATCTTGGTCGTCGTCAGTCTGTTCCAGCACATTATTTACCATGTCTGAGAGTGAATCAAATTTCAGACTCACATCAGTTAAATAGTCCATTCCTACATCAGGAAATATCTCATGCAGTTCTTCCAGCTTTCTGTGAGAACATTCTTCCTCAAAGTTGTCTGAAGTAAAGTTAAAATGATTACAATCATCTTCTGTATTTATAATCGACAATTTTTCATTTTCATTCTGTGTATCACCTATATTCTCGTGTTCTTGTGTCATATTAGAATAAGGCTCTGAAGTTACATTCTGAAAATTTGCTACATTACCATCACCAGTTCCCTCCACTGACTTTTTCTGTTCTTCAATATCGGTCATTTCCACAAACATAAAATCGAGATCAATTAAATCTTCTTGAATGCTGTTTGAGATTTCTTGCTCTTGAACGAGCCTACTGTCTGTGCACCCTCTTACAACTGCTTTACAAACGAGATGATCACCAGTTTCACTGCCTTCACAGAGATGCAAATTATCATTTTCAGGTCTGTAATCTATCAGTAAGTCATTACATGTTTCTACTGAATGAAAGGATTCTGCTTGCTGTACAAGTGAAGCAGTGGAACTTGTGTCTTCAGATATGTGAAGATCCTTAGCATTGTTACGTAACAAACTGCTACTCTCCATTTCATCTACAGAACTGTTTGTATTATGCCAGATCATGTCAACGGATGAACACGATTCTGAATTATGCACCGGAAGTTCAGACAGATCCGAAAATGTCTCATCTGATGTTATACAGGCATTATTTTCAACTTGTTCATTCATGTCGGCAGGAGTTTCAACTGCTTCTGTTGTAGAACTAGCAAATCTTTCTTTTAGGTAATGTGATTCACTATTTGGAACTTCCAAATCTAACAGATCAGTTTTTCCATGCTGATTTGTAACAGAGGGCATAGTAATATCTTTCATATTGTTTGAAACGTCAGACTCACAGGCATTTTCCTCCATAAATTTTGAAGTAGAAAGTGGGAAGTAGTCACAATTTGAACTGCAATTACTTGGAACAGGGACAGAATCTTCTCTGAAGTCTATTTCATGTAACTCTGAAGTTCCTAGTATAGCACCAGCTTCCAATTCAGTGGATTCAGAGTTAGTAAAATCCTCCTGAGTTGTTAAAACTGATACTTTTGACTGACATTTGTCAGTTTCTTTCATATCACTAAATTCAGGTAATGTACTACTTCTCTTTGGGTAATCAGAAGTCTGTGTGGAGTCTGAACCTAAGTTTTGTCGTTTATTGGTACTTCCGAAACAATTTTGAGCAGCAGTATCACAGTCTTTAGTATCTTTGGTACCATTATAAGAAGATTGTACTTGTTCACACTCTTTCTCTCTGTTGGATTTATGAATATCTTCATAATAAGAGACGCATGAAAGTGGAGACGACTTCTGAAGAAATGCATGTTGGATTTTAGGAGAATGTATAGTGCTGGAAGAAGTGTAAATTTTATCCGGAGGGTTTTGGTTTTGCCTGTACGTCTTCTCACTACTAATGGCATTATGAGACAGAAATACGGATTTGGAAGAAGAGATATCTTCTTCCACCAATTTATTGTCCATATTTCTTGAATTTACAATTTCTGATTTTGATATTCTTCTCTTATTCTCGCTCATTTGAAAGAATATTTCAGTCACAATATCAACTCGTACATCACTATCTTTATTAACTATAAGGCAAGCATAAATTTGCTCAATATCACTATCTGGCAAAATACTATATATTAACTTTGCTTCTTCCATTAGTGTTTCAGTATCTACATAAAAGTCTTGGGAGCAAGCTCCTAAAACTTTTGCATTCGATTCTTTCTGATGGTAAGCAATACCTGGAGAAGTCGCTGGCCTAGAAATACTGACAACATCCTGACGAAGTTTAGGAAAGTCTGGTGCTACATCATATGGTGCACACATATCAGAAATTTTGCTTATGGCACAAACATTATTTTGTGATGTTACATCACCTGTTTCAGACAATGTATAGGTAAAAGATGTTACCGGTACTTCATTATTTGGAAGATGATCTTTGAATTTAAACGCACGTTCCTCTGGGGCAACATCATTTTCAACAATAATCCCCGATTTATGGAGTAGTTGCGTTGCAACATATTCAATTCTTTTCTCTCTTACAACATACGCAAGTTCTTCCAATTTCTCATAAATCTCATTAACGTCTATTTTTTGTCCAACGTTATTGCACTCCAGTATTTTCTGCACTTCAGACACATCTGCCATCAAGTCCTCAAAATTGGTATCAGATACCATTGCCAAATTAAGCTCTTCTTCCATATCATTCGTCATATCCTCCTCAGAGCTATTATCCAGGCCCTCCATGTTAACATTCATCATATCTTCCAATTTAAAATTTATTTTTGCACTGCTTCATAGCTCGACAAATAAAAATGGCTCTGAAATAAAAGAGATACAGTTATGCTTACACAAGAGCCTAATTTTGAACATAATCAATAATGCAATACACATTGAAAGACACTCTTTCAGCTTTCCCAATGACGGTACTGCCTCATTGAACAAAGCATAATAAACATATTGAGTGAAAACAAAAACGGACCACAAAAGAGAAATGAGGAGAACGAACAAAAGGAAAAATTAAGTACAGGAAAGATAATAGCTTGCATATAACAGGCCTAAACATAGTAAACAAACAGATTAGACATTCGAGGAAAAGTATCCCTTTTTAGGAAACAAAGTACAGATGGTATTTTAAAATGGCAAGCGATCCTCTGATAGCGGCAAGGGAAACATCACGAATGAAGTCGTTGTTGAGCTGGAACTTCTTGCAGAAACTGGCAAAGAGGCGAGGTATTGTGCCCCTAGCGCCAACCATTAGCCCAACTACTTCAAGGGAGGTGAGGTGATATTTCTCCAAATAGAATGGAACTGTGGGCTCATAAATTCTGCATTTTTCTGCGTGGACGTCAGCGGGCTGTTGTTCCTGTGCCTCGAACCTGACTGTCGGGTCGATAATGTAGGCGGATGTAGAGCCTGGTGGAATGCCAAGCATGTCAATTCGCCGACAGGATCCCTCTTGAGAGATGCCATGGACTTCTTCGTGCACAGTGAGACCTTTCTTCCTCAAGACTTGTGATTTCTAGAGTTCCGCAGTGTCTCGCTGAAAGGACAGGCACCCAAACGTGGCCAAGAGTTTCAATCTCACTGACGCAATGACGACAGTGGTTTCCGTCTCGGGACCTTCCTGGTATAGCACGCAGCGGACAAACATTAGCTGTCATTTTAAGAGCTTGTCTCCATTCACTGCTAGTGAGGCGATCAGGTTATCGGATCCATTTACTGGCGGGAGTGAACTCCTTATAAAGGATGACGCCTTTCCCTTTCTGATTTAAAGAGCACCAAGATTGAAATGCTCGCTCCCTGAGCTCGTCTCAGTTTTTTCACTTGAAGTGAATCAGAAGAGATGTTTTGAAGTCCAAGTTTATTTAAACAAACCCCAATTTCATTAGACAAGTTGCGACAAGCGTTTACATGGATATTTTGGGATCGTTGTGAGCTCTGACATGCATTGATATGCTGCAAAAAAGCTTCCCAGCTAGATTTAAATAGTCCCAAACCCTTGTATTTTCTGTCAGCGTAAAGCATGTTGTCTGGTATGTCGGTGGGAAGCTGAGTATTTCCTTCAATGTGGTTTTAATGAGAACATCGGCATCAGAAAGAAATTTGGCTGGTATTTTATTCAGTGGAGTTGTCTGAAACTGATAAATCAAAATAGGGCAGATGTAGCTGCATAACACAGAATATTTCTGATGATGATGTAATAGAGGAGTTGATGCAAGGATATCTAGTTTGTTCTTTAACTTTTCCATACACTTGACTGCATCAAATACAGTAGAAGTGTGGTAACTTACACCGAGATATTTGATATTTTCGTCAGGGACAATTGACGGAATTATTTGGCCAGAAATTAAGTCAAGTGATTTGTAATTAAGAGAACCTTTGGTTACAGAAATGCATTTGCATTTATCTATGTTTATGCTGAGACCAATTTCGTTGAATCTAGTTATGGCAAGTTCAACCAGTACTCGTGCTGAGTCTTCATTTCTAGCAACAATCACGGTTACAGGGTTAGAATCCCATTAAGCGATTGTCTAGAATGTAAAATTTTGAAGTTTATTTAAAATTAATTTTTCATTCTTGGATACACTATTTGAACACTTCTATACAACCACTGATGAACGTTATTGAACAAGTAATAACTACTTCACTAGGTTAATATTGTAAATTTTGATAGTAAATTACAATTCAGGAGTCAAAGGATGACGCAAACCACGTCGAAACTAGTCAATCAGGTAATTTATCTATAGTAATGTCGCAAGAGGTCTGAGATTCTCAGATAAATCCACGAGCGAACTCAGACCTCGAGTGACATTTATTAGGACTATTTCGTGAATAAAATAAAAATGTAAATAATAGGGCTATATCTCTCAAATTCGCTCATAAAATGTTAATAACTGTACACTTATTCAGACATTGTGAGGTTGAAACAGATGAATACTGATTCTGCAAGAAATTGGATGTTATTCAGTAATCCCAATTGAGAAAAACGAAATACAGGTTAAACAATGTTAATTACATATACTATATGTTGTTTCATTTAAACTGTAAGAAACATTAAAGTTTTCTTATAGTATGTACTAAGCTATAGTAAGTTTTTTAGAAACAATTCAAACCTTCTCCTTCCAGAACCAAATTCTGACCGCACCACTGATATGCACACTATGACGTAGATTTAATACATTATCTGCACTTATCACTAGTACCGGTACTCTAAATACACTAAAGTAAACTATTATGTTATTTTATGCAGAGACTGTCAAGACCACATGTACAAACATGTACAGTACGTGCGTTGAACTTTCAGATACAGAAGCTGGAACAAAACTGGCAATTGATCATGGGAAGACAAAATAGAGCAGTTATTTTTCGCGGAAAAGCAACTTTTAAACTTTGCGCACGTAGATGCGTTGTATTCAGAACCAAGTAATTTACCGTTGCAGAGATAGCTACTTGGACAGAAGGAATGAAAATACTTTTATGCTCGACCATGCCGAAATGTAGTAATTATACACCTGGTAGCAGTCCTTTAATGCATGCCATTAAAGTACACCTACTCATTAAAGTACAGGTCTTCAGCCAATGACAAGTCAGCTTTGTACCGTTATATCGATTATTCTCGGATATGCAATCGACAGACAATTAGCGAAAAGTCACGGAGGCTGGAAATCCAATACTGTCACAGAAGGTTATGTTCTGTTACTATAATAATTAGCGTTAATTGTAAATAATATTCAAATAAATTCAATTTGTCATCTCGTTTTTCAATTCTGAATCAATTTTCAGGTTATATCAGACTAATGTTCATTCTTATTGTGTGCCAAGGTCAATGACATTCGGCCTCAGAAAAAATCAATACTTTCGCGTCTGCGCA
Organism: Periplaneta americana; assembly: GCF_040183065.1. Taxonomy (NCBI): domain Eukaryota; kingdom Metazoa; phylum Arthropoda; class Insecta; order Blattodea; family Blattidae; genus Periplaneta; species Periplaneta americana. The sequence continues at coordinate 203,043,246 of NC_091117.1, read as the reverse complement.
CATCTCACAATTCAGGTCAGTTCGCACATAACCATAAAAAGACCTAATTTTCAATACTTTGAAGTTAGAAATATGGTCGAGCATAAAAAGTCGTATGAAACTTGCCTATAATGGTAGTAATTAAGACGCTCGTATGAAAATTATGAAACTCGCTTGCGCTCGTTTCATAAACAAACATACTTGCGTCTTAATTACTACCATTATAGGCTCGTTGCATAGGCCTAATGTAGTATTTCAATTCAGGTAGTACTGCAAAACTCCACTGCTCTTCAACATCAGCCCCAGTCTTGGAGACTAGCTTCAACTCTTCTCGGTTAGTACAGACCAGTGGCGGCTCAAACACTTAATGCCTAGTGCTAGAGATAAGGATAAAATAAACAGTAATAATAATGACATTATTATTATTATTATTATTATTATTATCTAAGCAGGGACCGCTAAACTTTACCATTGCAAATTAGACGAAAAATGCACACTTGCCAGTTAATAGACAAGCATTCCATCAATAACATAACGTAATTTATTTATTTACTTGGTTATTTAACGACGCTGTATCAACTGCGAGGTTATTTAGCGTCGATGGAATTGATGATAATGATATGATATTTGGAGATGTGAGGCCGAGGATTCGCCACAGATTACCTAACATTTTCCTTATGATTGGGGAAAATCTCGGAAAAAACCCAACCAGGTAATCAGTCCAAGCGGGATTCGAACCTGCGCCCAAGAGTAACTGCGGATCGGCAGGCAAACGCCTTAGCCGACAGAGCTACGCCGGTGGCTTGTAGAAGATGTTGAAACATCAGTCGTGGGGTAAACAATGATGAAACATAGTCTATAATCATTAGTTCCTTTTTATTTGTACATGGTACACTTTCAACATGCAATCAAGCAACTCTCGTTTTGAATGATTTTAGAAATACCCTTAAATGCTGTTGACTTGGTTAAGTGCTCTTTTAACTATTTAAGTCTTTATCTAACTCAGAACTGAAGTGAACTAATTCACGAAACACACCCCTATATTCTAAGTTATCGGATTTATCGTACCTTGTTAATACTAAATCTGTTGCTGCCTAAAATGTTATACAATTTATTATTAAATTTAGGACATATCTGGTTTCTTCAACTTGCTCGTTGTGTTTTGCACTCGCGAGTCTGTAATGTAAGTTTAACTGAATTTCAATATTCTCTTTAACCAGCACAGACAAACTGAAGGCAGTTATACGAAGCTTTGATTTTTTTTATGTTTTAGTTTATCCCTTAGCCCTAAGTGTAGTAAATCTGTAAGACCCTTTCGAGTAGTTACGTTCACCTCGGAACAGAACATACAGGAAACAGAAGAACACTTCTCCATACAGGGGCGGATGCAAGGGGGGGAGATTAAGGGGATATATCCCCTCCCGAAATTTTGAGAAAAATGCGAAACAAGAAACAAAAATAATATTAATTTTAATTCGTGAATGTACATAAGAATTAGAGAGTTTCTAAGTAAATTCTCTTTGCTAAAGTGTTAAATTCCAAGAACTGTAGGAAGGCAAACACAGCGTTCTTACTTCAAGACAGAGAGTCATGAAGAGTATTTTAGGCTTTTAATTTTCCTTCTCTTCTTAGACTATTTCATTAGTCAGCTCAAGGACAGGTTTTTAAATCATAAGGGAATCCTAAAGTCCATACGAACTTTTCTGCCTAAAAACATACTGCAAGCATCAGATGAAGATTTAGAAACTGCTGTTGAGGCTATAGTAAATCAGTGGCCCAATGATGTTGATGCATCACCAGAGTCTTTCTTCAATGAATTGAAGATGTGGAGAAGAAATTTCCTTGATCAGAAAAATCTTCACCTAATATCTACTGATTTTATATCATCTTTGAACAGGTGCAATGAAATTATTTTTCCCTGCATGTTGCCTGTAACTACAGCAACACCAGAACGGTCGTTCTCAACATTGCGGTGTTTGAAGAATTACTTGAGGAGCACGATGGGAGCAGACAGATTAAATGGACTGGCCTTGATGTAACTTATATACATAAAAATGTAGAAGTAAAAGCTCATGAAGTATTGGATGAAATGTCTAAGAAGCCTCGTCCCCTTCTTCTGTAAATGTCATTCTGTCATTGTTTTTGTATTGCAGTCATTGTAAATGTTAAAATTAAAAAAAATTATGGTTTATTTAACAACGCTCGCAATTGCCGACATTATATCAGCGTCGCCGGTGTGCCGGAATTTTTTCCCTCAGGACTTCTTTTACATGCCAGTAAATCGACTGATATGAGGCCTGTCGCATTTAAACACACTTAAATGCCATCGAGCTGGGTTGGGGTAGAACCCGCAACTTCGAGCACAGAAGGCTATACCGACTACGCTACTCAGGCCAACTTGTAAATGTTTGTGACTCGGAAACATATTGTCAGTATATAAACTTATTTCTCATTATTTCATTTTTACTATCTCCTCAAATCCCTCCGCGAAAAAAATCCTGCGTCCGCCCCTGTCTCCATATTTCATCCACACAACCAATTTTTATAGGCCTAATAAACATCCAAGTTGAATTTGGCAGATCTGTTAACATTAGCATGTTGCTGTTTTTGGTGAATATTTAAACGCCGTGTAAGTAAATTATTTAACAGGAATTTAGTTTTCATAATATGTTAATATTGAAAGCGGAGATTTTAATAAAGTGATAGCTGAATTAATTTCTTCACAACTTACATAACACGATAACACTTCACAGGTTTACAGTTTCGCACTACAGTTAGAAATATGTATGTATGTATTTATTCACACTGCAATGGGTATATACCCGGTGGCAGTGGTAACTAATTACACTCAATAATGACAATAATAAACTTGTTAATTAAAAATACACTTAATAATAATACCAATAATTAATACTAACAATAATTTATAATAATAATAATAATAATAATAATAATAATAATAATAGGGAATATCATAAATTAAATTAAGCACTATCACTTAAAATAACATTTAAAATAAATCTAATTTGTATCTTAAATCTAAGTTCGAACCAAAACCCACGAGTATGATATGTTCATATCTGCACAAGTACCTTTCCACATTACACTCATTTCGCTGTCAACTCACTCACTCACTGCACTGAAACTACGACACATTTCACTAATTCTATCCTGATTTCACTAACACTTCAAAAACATTTCACTGTTCAAATACTTTGCACTGCCACTATAAACTTATAGTTTATAGCTTATAGTTTAAACTTATAAGTTATAGCTTCCCTGACAGGAACATGTTTCACTGACAGAAAACACTTCACTGACACAACATAATTCTTCACTGATACAACACTTCAATAACAAAATATCATTTACATCCTTTACATACTGTGTATAATTATCGTCTATTAGTAAAGTCCTTAAACCTACTGAAATAAAAGCATTCTTAAACACAGTATTTAAAAAAAACCGGCAAGGATTTTATTATCTTATTTTTGCATCCTCCCCTGTAAGAAACTTATTCCGACAAAGCGGGTGCGAGGTAAGGGAGTGAGATAGTAAATAGGGTTGTATATAGCTACCCAAGCATTTAGAAACGAAAGCGGTAAACTGTGCCTGGCACATTTTAAATGCTGAAATGGACTGGAAAAGACGAAAATTGCGCGCGCATCCCATTATATTTCTTATGGGACGTAGTGCCTGGCTCAGATCCATGCTGCAAACACTGGTTACAACGTGGTTGGCGGCAACGATAATATTGGTGGTAGAGTTTGCAAGCGCAAGCGTAACTTGTTTCTCTTCGGTTTTGCACGGAAAATATGAATTATCCTTTTTTCTCTTGCATTCTGGTAGTGCCATGGCACGATGGCACTGCCTCTAAAGCCGTCCCTGATACAGACAGATTTGCAAACTGGTTGTCACCTACCACCACAGTATGTATTAGACTGTGCTACCACTCTACATCTTAAAAATCGAGAAGGCTGTATCGGAGACACATCGCAAGTTTTATGAGAGAATATGTCGCTGATAGAATTGCTCTGAAGGTAAACGTCAGAAATGACAATCAACACCTTTTCCTTCCAGATAGCCACCATGTATGTACACTGACAAGCAGTGGCGGTTTTTCGTGTGAAGCTCGTAAAGCGGCATTTCACCTGTTTACTAAGCGAAACTTCACTTATTTACAAGTATTTTAATATGTTATTTCATTTCACTTCATTTTTGTCTTTTACGTTCTGCGTCGTGATATGTTCTGCACATATCCCTCTTTCAGAGCTTCTCAATTTGCGGATTTGTTTACGTGTAACCATGGCAACGAACCCTTGTAAGATTTCTATAGAACCTGTCTGCGAGGGTACTTGAATCGCTGAGAAAACATTTCTCTTGTATTGTACCTCGATTTCTCGAATCGCAACGGGACCAAAAAAAATAGTTCTCGTTAGCCACGCAACTTAGCAGTAAACAAAAGAACGTCAAAAAAAAAAAAAAGTTCAGTATCGTACGGTAGACCCGATATCTCCATTCTGGTTGGATAATCGTCCACCTCTACATCGGCATAAAATGTGGGACTAGAAAGTTTCTCTTGGATGCAGGTGACACTAAAGGAAAAAGAAACAATCTTGATATCTGCTTATTTCTTCTTTCGAGCCACATACATCCGAGAAATTTATCATGCTGACCAAATAAACGAAATTCACAATTTAATTAAAGAAAAATATAATGTAAGTTGGGCTATATAATAATACATTATGCAACGAGCCTATAATGGTAATAATTAAGACGCGAGTATGTTTATGAAACAAGCGCAAGCGAGTTTCATAATTTTCATACGAGAGTCTTAATTACCATTATAGTCAAGTTTCATACGACTTTTTATGCTCGACCATATTTATAACTTGAAATTATTCGTAAGTATTCATGTTATTCTTATCTGACTGAGGAGCGGAACTGACCTTGTACAATACCTCTTAAATTGTGAGATGTGCGCAGACGCGAAAAGTATTGATTTTTTCCGAGAAACAAATGTCGACATTGACCTTGATATAATCTAAAGAGTAAAACAAACATTAATCTTGATATAACCTTGAAATTAAACATTGAAAAACGAGATGACAAATTGAATTTATTTGAATATTATTTACAATTAACGCTAATTATTAATCTAATCTCGCGCTAGTTGTCTTTCGATTGCATATCCGAGAATAATCGATACTTGAGCTTTCATATTGCCACAATGGTATTTTCTGATTGGTGGAACACCTGAACTTTAATGAATAGGTGTACTTTAATGAGGTCCATTAAAGGGCTGCTACCAGGTGTATAATTACATTTCGGCATGATCGAGCATAAAGTATATTAAAAAATTATAGTAGCCTAGTCTATAAAATAAAGCAAGCAAAATTAACTATTTAATAGAATAACAACACGTTACACTATAGACAAACTGCAGTTGGGCATTAGACATTAATAAATTTAATTTATAAACACAACGGTCGTGTTTTTAGAAACCTCAAATTTCTGCAACGACAGTTTTTTTTGGGGGGGGGGGAGGACGTTTTAATGAAGCGGCATATCATCCAACATTTTTTCTCTCTCTGGCTAAAGGGTGCCCCCTCCAAAATTTGAGAGCAACGCACGCCGATGTTCCTGGGATAAGTGGTAGTGGTTTTCTTTTAATGTAGGCCTAAGTTACTGAATTTTACCAAGCACATTTTAACGATGAATACATGCAGGGGTGGCCGGCCCTTAGGGGACCGGGGCCGTGCCCCACCAATATTTCGTCCCCCGTAATCTTTCTCGAATTTAAAATACGTAAATGTTGTTCAGTAGAATGTACTGGATTCATAATTATTTCAATAAATTTCGTCACATTACGCGGTGTGTCAGTAAAACGTCAAAGATTGTATGACATTAAATATTGTGAGCTTGGGTCCGCGTCAAGGGCCCCACAACTTGAATCACTTTACCGCTCAACTGCCATGGTGCGCGGCGTGCTATGTCGCATTCGCTACCGACGGAAATTCACGAAGTGCTACGAAGTTACCGTTATGAGTATCGCTTGGGGCTCGTCCAAGCTGGCCAGCCTGACGGACGGAAGCAATTGTCGCAAATATTGGTTGTTCTGTGAATCGCAGTGACTTTATTCTAATGCTTGCAAGTTAAAAAAAAAACAAACAAACAAAAACAAAAAAATAATAACACACACCTCTTTACATTGTGCATACGCCAGTTATAATAGTACATTATGCCTATAATGGTAGTAATTAAGACGCAAGTATGTTTGTTTATGAAACGAGCGCAAGCGAGTTTCATTATTTTCATACGAGCGTCTTAATTACTATTATAGGCAAGTTTCATACGACTTTTTATGCTCGACCATATTTCTAACTTGAAATTATTCAAAATTAGGTCATGTTATAGTTATGTGCGAACTGACCTGAATTGTGAGATGTGCGCAGACGCGAAAGTATTGATTTTTTCCGAGGTCGAATGTCATTGACCTTGATAGAGAATAAGATGAACATTAGTCTGATATAACCTGGAAATTGATTTAGAATTGAAAAACGAGATGACAAATTGAATTTATTTGAATATTATTTACAATTAACGCTAATTATTATAGTAACAGAACATAATCTTCTGCGACAGTATTGGATTTCCAGCCTCCGTGACTTTTCGCTAATTGTCTTTCGATTGCATATCCGAGAATAATCGATACTTGCGGTTTTATAATGGTACAAAGGTGACTTGTCACTGGCATTAGGTGCATTAAAGGGCTACTACCAGGTGTATAATTACTACATTTCGGCATGGTCGAGCATAAACCTATTTAAAATTCTAGAAATTATAATGGAAGGGAAGCGGTAAAAAAAAATAATGTTAAGTTTACTGTTCAAAACTCTAATCTTGGAACCTGACAGGAATGCGACGCGACCCTACAGTTCGCGATAGCGACCCCTATTATACTTATTTTTTTGAAAGATGGGACATGACAGTTAAGCGGCCGAGCTTGGAACTACAGTGCCATGTTGCCAGCTGATGGAAGCTATAGTCGCGACGCCCTTATTCCCGGCGTGACTCCTCCTCTTTGCTTACGTCTTAGGAAGTGAAGGCTCTATGAAGTCTAGGTAGGTAGTATCGTTCGCCATTTTTGTTCTTTCGTTGCCGAGCTACCATACGAGGAATCTATTTGCCACACCGTTAAACATTATCATGTCGTAGCTCCTATGATAATAAATCAAACGCACTGTAATTCAGCAAATAATTGAGCGGCAAATAACGTTTTCGTGTGCTTTCTGAGAACGCCAACGAAAGAGCCAAAATGGTGGGCGATTATATTAAGTATTTATCGAGCCTTAAGAAATGAATAATGTCTTCCTCAGCGAATCACAAGACGCACACGTTTAAATGTAGCCGACCTGCAACGCGATTGGCTGCCGGAAATTAGAGCGACGGGACTATAGTAATTGTCGTTAAGATGGCTGACGTTAAAACATTCATTGACAATTGACGCGAAGGTAAGAAAGCAATACAAAAATTGACAGAGAATCAAAGACGAAACGTACCAATGCTAACATTGTGTGCACAATAAGTGTCGCCAAGAGAGCTATTATGCACTCGCCACGTGGGAAATGTAACTCTGGCAACTGAACCGTTGTTACCATGGTCGAGCAACAGGCCTACCACGCTATGTGGCATTCAGTTGTTTTTCCGATCGCAACGCTCCTGTCATGTCGCATCTTTAAAAAAAAAAAACTAGTAATGCTAGCCTGCTACCGGATGTCTAAAAATTGTGTTCTGTTCCTACCTCACAGCGGAAGCTGTTGTGCAAGTCATGTCAGCATCACATTCAGGTGCAGTGTCACTGTTCTCACTACTCCTACATCACCGTCATCAATATTACTAATGTTATCACCAGGCTTCGAGACTTCGGACCCAATAGAGCAGTTCAGTGGGAAATCCGCATAACAACATACTGAGTATAGTGGTAAAGCGTACAGTAGGTGGGGTTACTGTAGAATGAATGCCAACGAATACGCAAAGAAAAACGCTCTGGATTTGAAGGCTCTGACGAATAATTTAGTTTCCATACAAACCCATTTTCAAACTGTGTCTGAGACTACTACACGGTTAGAAAAGTCAGAGCAAGAGATGCCGGAAGCCCTCAAATTAGTTGAGGAAATGACACAGAGAATTAATGAGACATTAAGTACACCGGTTACTGACCGTGTAAAACAGAAGCGGAAATAAATTTTATGTAAAAAAGTAACGGATATGGAACATTGTGTAATGTAAACAGCAAATTAGTGGACATAGAGTTACCCGAGAATAAAGGACTGTCTCTTAAAGACTGCAATGATGTTTTTTTTTAATTTTTTTAGTAGGTTATTTTACGACGCTTTATCAACATCTCAGGTTATTTAGCGTCTGAATGAGGTGAAGGTGATAATGCCGGTGAACTGAATCCGGGGTCCAACACCGAAAGTTACCCAGCATTTGCCCATATTGGGTTGAGGGAAAACCCCGGAAAAAACCTCAACCAGGTAACTTGCCCCGACCGGGAATCGAACCCGGGCCACCTGGTTTCGCGGCTAGACGCGCTAACCGTTACTCCACAGGTGTGGGTCAATGATGTTAGGATCTTTCGTTTTGCTCCTATCACGTCATGCGACGTAGAGCGCAACTTTCCACAGTACAAACTTTGGCAGATAACCGGAAAAGATTTACGTTTGAGACAATGAGAATGTATCTTGTAGTAGGTACATTGCAATTCGGTACTGTAACTGCACTTCCTAAAGACGACCAATAGGATAAATTAAAAAATTAAAATTGCTAAATGCTTATTTCCACCATTAACACTGTGTATAATTAAACACATATGCTCATAAAAGACAGGGGAATAAATACTTTTAACATTCTTTTCACATTGTCATTGTTTAATGTACCGGTACTATATATTTACTTTCAGAATGCACATGTGTGTGTGTGTTTCCTCATACTACCGTACTCTACTCTAAATAGCAACGTTGTTACCTCAACACATCTCTACCTACCTGCAGCGAGTCAACAACCTACAGTGCATGAACAGTAAACTTATTGTATCGGGTCCAAAGTCTCGAAGCCTGGTTATCACTATCACTATCACTATCACTGTCTTGCTGCCCCCTTAAATTTAAAAGAAATAAGCTTGTAATGTTGGAGACCGATAGGGTGCGTACGGCGGTTTCAAGTTGACTATCCATTCACCAGTCAGTACTGTAGCATGCGTAAACAGTGTACCTGCTGAATAGTAATGCCGAATGTTGAAGGTTCTCAGCGCATATTTTTGCAGAGGAATTTGGTGAGAGTTTTGAAGTGAATGACGGGAACATTACATGTAAATTATGTAATACCAACATACGAGGTGACAAGCGACTTTATATACAGAGCCATTGTAGCACAAGAAAATAAAGGAGGAAACTCAAACCCACGAATAATTCTATGATAATTCTTCTGCACATAACGAAAGGTACGTATAAATATATCCTTGTAATGATTTGTATCGTATATTTACTTTTAGACCTGTCCAAATTTGTTTTTTTTATTGGGTTGTTTTACGACGCTGTATCAACATCTAGGTTATTTAGCGTCTGAATGATATGAAGGTGATAATGCCGGTGAAATGAGTCCGGAGTCCAGCACCGAAAGTTACCCAGCATTTGCTCGTATTGGGTTGAGGGAAAACCCCGGAAAAAACCTCAACCAGGTAACTTGCCCCAACCGGGATTCGAACCCGGGCCACCTGGTTTCGCGGCCAGACGCACTGACCGTTACTCCACAGGTGTGGACTCAAATTTGTTTATGTGCACCTTGTAATTCGTGTAATCGATCGCAGAACCAAGTCAATGTCCTCGTACTAGCTCACATCCCCGGCTATGTACCATACTGCAGTCAACTTGTATAATCGGTTCCCAACATTACAAGCCTAATAATTTTATTAATCACATGTGATTGGAGTCTATGTTTTTCACAGTACACTATTGTTTTTCTATATTTTCAATGTATCTACAGAATTCTTCTCAGTTCGTGTGGACACTTGCACTCTCATTTTGCCAACATTTTCGAAATATCATATTGCTATTCATCCTGGACTCGTCTATATAACAAAAAACTGATTGTCCCTTATTCCGGAATTAATTTATTTGCACCAGATACTAGTACCTCGAGCTCCAGTCTACGATGGGTGGAATTGTTTTCAGAACGTTTTGTAATATTGAACACGTGCAATGGTGATACACAGGCCTCAGTACGTTATCTGTTGTTTTTGATTCCCAGCTTCACTCCGCTACTTCATCCCGCAAGTTCCAAGATTGGAGTCTTCAACAGTACGTATGGGCTATTCCATATGAAATCGATCGCGCAATTTTTAATACTCTAATTTTTCCCTATTTATACAAGGTGCTGAGGAGAGTGCATTTTCAAAAATATACTATCAAAAGTCAAACGGTTTTCGTACTATTAAGCGACAAATTTAGCGTACCGGTATTTAGAAAAAACAAGCCTCTTTCAGCGCTCAGAACTCTGGAACCATTTACTACAGAACATTGAACGGAAGCTTATTTTCAAGCTGACATTTGGTAGGTTATGTTAAATAGTCATTTTTATTGTACATAGAGAGACAGATAATCTGATTTTACTTACTTTTAGGCTTTTTGCCCATTTGTAAAAATGTAAAAAATATTGAGAAAAAAAACCTTGCATTATTAAGAGGGATTCGGCATTGTTTGCTTACTGGCTCGGCAATAAGTTTCGAGGGTATTAAATAAATTATTTTCATACGCCTAGACTTGAACGGCGCAGTACCGCACGCACTGGCCGAGAGCTGAAGATAAGCGAGCGTTGGGCGTCATTTTACTCCTGTGTTTATGAAAACTTGTGATAAAGCTAGCCCAGCTATGCGCTACTAGACGAAACATCACGTGTTTGTCTCCTGGCCTTGGTTGTCTCGACTAGCTCCCGCCTCACAGTCAGCTGGTTAGTTCACGCGCGTACTATTTATTTTCTTTATTTTATATTTTCAATACTTTATCAACGGTGCACCAGTAAAAAAATATGTGTTTATTTGTACTTTCAATGCGAAATCTAATCATATATTTTAAAAATATTTTTCGTGGGCAAAGGTGTCTTAATGAAGAAAAATCTAAATTTTTCCATTTCCATAAAAAAAAAGTAAGAAAAACTGTTTACATGTCAATATAAACTTTAATTTTTCAGCATCAAAATAAACCATGATTTTGATCATTGGGTGAAAGGGTTTCGGAGCCACAACAGTTTAAAGTTGCTAATTTTATGAAAATACGATACATTTAAATATTTTTCATTTAAACACTATGAAGTTCTGATGCCTCAAACTTTGCACAAAGCATTGTATCACAGTTGTCAACGGACGGAAAAAGTTTCATTGTATTTAAAAATTGCAAGGTCAATTTTCTCTATATTTCGGTCGATATGAGATGGAATAGCCCGTACAATGTGCCTGTATCAAATGATTAGATTATTTTTCTGTTTACTAACATTTACTTACCCTCTGATAGAGTTTCAGGCTGATAAGTTATCAGGCAGTATATCTCAATTAACGATATGTGTCCGAGGAAGAACAATTGTTTGTATGCACCTAAAGCAGTCTTGGGGAAAAGTGCCTCATTCAGTTCCCTCCCCTCTGTCCGTGTTTTAACTCCTTCCACTGTGACCACGACTTGCCTACCTTTACTAGGAAAGCACAAATATGTCTTTCATAACATTTGAGTGGGCATCAGTAGTAGAGTTATGTCTCGTGATAGAGCAAATACTGTGTTTTCAAACTAGAATGGGAACTATGTCGCTCATAATGAAAAGGCATTTTGTCGAGCAGAGCGGTATTTGCCCTGTTTAACGTGCGACGACATTTTAACACTGTTGACATAGAGGATTGTATTTAAATTGTTATTTCACATTGTGATTGTCATTTAGGTAGTTGGGGGTGCTATTCATAGACATTTCGCAGCACGCGCTACGAGCGTACTAAGCTAGCCCCGGCTATCCACTGGTTACTAGTACAGAATTCAAATCATATCTTATCGCTAACACTGGTTTATGAATACGAAAAACACTGATAATCCACCGAAAGCCCGCGCTAAAAATGTCTATGAATACGGCCCTGGATGTCCAATTATACAGGGACATCATTTTATTTTTACTTCAATTTTTATTGTACCTGAGTTTTTGAACGTACTTCACTCCCACCCCTTCTACTACTAAACTTCCAATCGTCCTCCACACAGAACCAAGGCCGCGTATGCAGTCAAAGTGCCTTACGGTGACACTAAACAGTACTGAGTTAGTGAGTATAGTACGTTCCAGAAATATATTCACATTTTTCAGTGACAAAAGAGCTTTCAATATTGAATCATATTTTCGCACAGGTACTGTCGTCCGTTTGCCTACGTCTCATCCCGATTTTCCCCATCTACTTCTGCTCGTCCCTCTGTAAAGGCTAATGGCTGGGCTATCTTAGCTCTTTTCTGAAAACATTAATTTCTGTTAGGAATTGGAGGTCTACGTAATATTATACAACTGTTTAAAATAACTTAAATAAAAGGATCTCCTTCCTTTCTACGACCCTGCGACGTTAACTACTTGGATGGAAAGTAGATAGCATATCTAAGTAATTTTATCGTTTCGGATCGAGCAGAAGTACGTCAGGTAATCTTTTATAGATTAAGTACAGAATTATTTCCACATCAGTTACTAGTACGAAGGACGAAACTGGTAATTGGAATTAGGTACAATAGTCTATAGTGCGATAATATGCACAAAAGAACTGAAGCCTGTATCGAAATGAACGGCCACTATTTTCAAAAATGTGTTTAAATATCCATATTATGATTATTTTTCAATCTAACTTAATTCTCTAAATTGTACGCTAATGTGCTGTAGACAGTATAATATACACTGCATAATGAATAGGCCTATGTCCGAATGGATAGCTCAGTTCAGGAGTAAAAACACTTATTGTTAATACTGTACTGTATTTTGATTAAAGGAAAACATAATGAAAATTATCAAACTCAAAATCGCGATAATTCCTAATTAACGTAAATGGATGAACTACTTTTCTTCCCTCCTGTACCTAGTAAAGTGATTTGTTTGTATTTTACGCCAGTATCATCGAATTTCAGTTGTGGAAGGGGGTAGCAAAGGTATACTTACTTACTTACAAATGGCTTTTAAGGAACCCGAAGGTTCATTGCCGCCCTCACATAAGCCCGCCATCGGTCCCTATACTGTGCAAGATTAATCCAGTCTCTACCATCATACCCCACCTCCCTCAAACCCATTTTAATATTATCCTCCCATCTACGTCTCGGCCTCCCTAAAGGTCTTTTTCCCTCCGGTCTCCCAACTAACACTCTATATGCATTTCTGGATTCGCCCATACGTGCTACATGCCCTGCCCATCTCAAACGTCTGGATTTTAAGTTCCTAATTATGTCAGGTGAAGAATACAATGCGTGCAGTTCTGCGTTGTGTAACTTTCTCCATTCTCCTGTAACTTCATCCCTCTTAGCCCCAAATATTTTCCTAAGAACCTTATTCTCAAATACCCTTAATCTCTGTTCCTCTCTCAAAGTGAGAGTCCAAGCTTCACAACCATACAGAACAACCGGTAATATAACTGTTTTATAAATTCTAACTTTCAGATTTTTGGACAGCAGACTGGATTATAAGAGCTTCTCAACCGAATAATAACACGCATTTCCCATATTTATTCTGCGTTTAATTTCCTCCCGAGTGTCATTTATATTTGTTACTGTTGCTCCAAGATATTTGAATTTTTCCACCTCTTCGAAGGATAAATCTCCAATTTTTATATTTCCATTTCGTACAATATTCTGGTCACGAGACATAATCATATACTTTGTCTTTTCGGGATTTACTTCCAAACCTATCGCTTTACTTGCTTCAAGTAAAATTTCCGTGTTTTCCCTAACCGTTTGTGGATTTTCTCCCAACATATTCACGTCATCTGCATAGACAAGAAGCTGATGTAACCCGTTCAATTCCAAACCCTGCCTGTTATCCTGAACTTTCCTAATGGCATATTCTAGAGCGAAGTTAAAAAGTAAAGGTTACTGTTGCTCCAAGATATTTGAATTTTTCCACCTCTTCGAAGGATAAATCTCCAATTTTTATATTTCCATTTCGTACAATATTCTGGTCACGAGACATAATCATATACTTTGTCTTTTCGGGATTTACTTCCAAACCTATCGCTTTACTTGCTTCAAGTAAAATTTCCGTGTTTTCCCTAACCGTTTGTGGATTTTCTCCTAACATATTCACGTCATCTGCATAGACAAGAAGCTGATGTAACCCGTTCAATTCCAAACCCTGCCTGTTATCCTGAACTTTCCTAATGGCATATTCTAGAGCGAAGTTAAAAAGTAAAGGTGATAGTGCATCTCCCTGCTTTAGCCCGCAGTGAATTGGAAAAGCATCAGATAGAAACTGACCTATACGGACTCTGCTGTATGAGCAAAGGTATAGCCAGGTTAATATTAGAAATGTTAGTAAAAATAAAATTATGTCTCTGTATATGTGTACTTTTTTTTTACAAAATGTTTGTGATTTTAAGGTATTACGAATTACGCATATTTAAAAGTAACATAGGCCTACTTTTTATATTCCTTCTGCAGAGGTCGAAACCGTCTCAGAAGGTTATAAGAGTTAAAGACATGAGCCCACTTCAGTCTGTTCAGTAACAAACGTAATTCGAGTCAGTTGTCTCATCTCCAAGCACATAGCCGAAAATTTGAAATGTTTCTCGGAAAGAGAATTTATTAGAGAATGTTTGATGATTGTCTCCGAGCGTCTTTGTCCGGAAAAAACTGAAGCATTTAAATCAACAAGTCTCTCTCGGCGAACTATCACAGACAAAAAAAGTAAATCAGCAAAAAGTGAAATTGAGAAAGTTGATACGGTACTCTTTAGCTATCGATGAAAGCACTGAAACAAAAGACACTGCGCAGTTAGCATTTTTCTACGGGCGTGGATTCTGAACTCACTACTTCAAGATTTTCTTCATTTTACACCTTTGAGAAATGATATTTTTGAAGCTGTCTTTGAAGTTTTGACAAAATACTAATTATCCTGGGATAAATTGATTTGTATAGCCACAGATGGCGACCCAGCAATGATAGGGAAACATAATTGCTCCATAGCTATATTACGACGATTTCTAAAATCCATTAATGAATAATCAGATGAATTAGTTGCAATTCACAGCATAATATATTGAGAGGCGCGTTAAAGCAGGCTGTCTAGTAGATAATGTCGTGCAGATAGTCTTAAAAACTGTAACAATAAGTATTATTTTTATGTTTTGTAATTTTTTAGTTGGTTATTTAACGACGCTGTATCAACTACGGTACTAGGTTATTTAGCGTCGATGAGATTGGTGATAGCGAGATGATATTTGGCGAGATGAGGCCGAGGATTCGCCATATATTACCTTGCATTCACATTACGGTTGGGGAAAACCTCGGAAAAAACCCAACCAGGTAATCAGCCAAAACGGGGATCGAACCCGCGCCCGAACGCAACTTCAGACCGGCAGGCAAGCGCCTTAACCGACTGAGCCACGCCGGTGGCTTGTTTTGTAATAGAAGAGTATTATTTTTGTTATATAATAACATAGTTTTATTTTTATGTTTTGTAATAATAGAGTAAGTTATTAAATGTTATGGTTTATTTAACGACGCTCGCAACTGCAGAGGTTATATCAGCGTCGCCGGATGTGGTAAGTTATTATTTTGGTTACACTTAATGAAGTATAATATATTTATGTGTAGTTTTGCAGTACTTCTTTGATTTGAATAATAACAGATCCAAATAGTTATAATTCGATTGTGTTCCGCCACTGGTGCCGCCTTGTATACAAACAGACGTTCGAGTATCGTTGCTGTTGGAAATTGGTGTGGGTTAATAAAAGAAAAAGTTCCTATTCCCTATGCCTGATCTAAAGTCTGACTAGTGTAATATGTAGCTAATCGGCGATGTATGCAATGGAGGGGGAAAGGAACAGCCACACTACCTCATTATCTCCTGGCCTAGTTGCCTCATAAGTGGTGCCTTCTTGGTATCACTTGTGAGGTGGCCACCGGCGTAGCTCAATCGGCTAAGACGCTTGCCTGTCGATCCGGAGTTGCGCTCGGGCGCGGATTCGATTCCCGCTTGAGCGGATTACCTGGTTGGGTTTTTTCCGAGGTTTTCCCCAACCGTAAGGCAAATGTCAGATAATCTATGGCGAATCCTCGGCCTCATTTCGCCAAATATCTCGCTATCACAAATCCCATCGACGCCAAATAACCTCGTAGTTGATACAGCGTCGTTAAATATCCAAGTAAAAAAAAACTTGCGAGTTTCAGATCTGTCTTCGGACAGTTGACTAAATAACAACAATATTTTCTTTGTGGGCCAGAAATAAATTTTGGAGGAGGTACATGTACCCTCGGGTTGCCTAATGGAATCGCTGTCCTAAGCCATGTTCCACCCGTCCGTTTTCTGAGAGTGCATCTTAAAGTTATTAAAATTAAAATACTGCTTTGATACATACCGTGCACTGAAAATCAAAACTATCATTAATTGGTAAGGAACTACGTATATAGAAACAACAGACTTAAAAGCGCTACGAGAATCCAACTCATTTATGGCTTGGCTGTGCTAATGAGTTATCTGGTGTGAGTAATAAATGCGAAGATATCCTAGTACAGTCCGCCAGTATTTTCTTCTCAGGGCCCTATTTCATAAAGGTAATAATTTAATACCATTACTAAAATGGTAATAGCATTAAGTAATATTATTACTGTTCTGTTTCATAAAAGTAATAGTTAATAATATTATTTATTACTGTAAACGCTCATAATATTACTAAAATAAATAATAAAATTACTAAAGTGTTTCATAAAGCAGCAAAGATAATTAAATTTATTAATAATATGAACGTTTGTTCCATGACTGGGGCCTGTTTCATAAACACAGTAATAATATTAAGTAATAGCATTACAGTCATGAAAATAATTTTATTAACCGACTAAATTCTGTTTCATAAACGTTTTGCACGAGTCATAAAATACGTACAGTAATATTATTAATTTCTTACTGAGCGCATTCTATTACACTTCGGTTGCGAATGGTTATGCATGGTAAACAGTGGTTATAGTGTGTTTGTATTGTTTGCAGCCAGATGATTTGAGGTTAAGGATGACAAACATAACCTATAGTTGTTCTGCACTCTACAGCTATTTATATTATCCTCTCTGTTAACAGTTGTTGAATGAAATAAGTTTTGAAGTACTATGTTTAATAGCAACAACAGAGTAAATCGTAATATGTGTAAAGGTTTGGGAGACAATTTATTTCAGATAAGATTGTAAATCATTGCAACTCGAAGTTATTGTTTCTGTTATTTGATTCAGTTGATTTACGAGTAAAAGAAACAATTTGATAAATCTAAAATATTGTGAATATATATTTATCATTCCTAATTGTTCACGTCTCTGTTGTTGTAAAGTTTGCAACTCCAAAAACAGTGTATCAGTGTACAGTGATAGAAGCGTGTGTGTCTAAAACTTGCACGCTCGTTATCTAAAGAAGTACCGTATGAAAATGTTAAGCAGTGAAAACTTTTGATGATAATATTGTAGCAGCCTTACGGACAGTGTTAACAACAGGGTTAGTGGACCCTATAAAGCGTCTTATGCAAGATATTTCAAGTTCCGTTATACTTCGGAATACTGCGCAAGTACTTACATAAAAAAAAAAGCTTAAAAAATTATTGGTGGAAGAGTAAATAAATACAAATGCAATAACGACATACGTACTTACGCGATGAAGTTCCTAGAAAATATCGTATTTGAGTTTGAATGTGTGGATGTTGTAGAAGATTAATGTTATGACGAAATTAATAAAAATACTGAAATTGTCTTAATGGGTTTTTATTGCTGATTATGTTGTAAGTAGTATTTTCAAGAAGTTACCTGACTATACAAAATTCAAATATGTTCTAATTAGAGATTGTGATGTGGAATTGTAGATACGGTACCTATAAATCTCGTAAGTTAATTTTGGTTTATCAATAGGGGTGGTTTAAAGTAGTTCATGTATTTTGTAATAGATCCACTTGTTGATATATATCTGCACAAGATCTTGGCTCATCAAGATCTTCACAATGTTAATTAGTCAAGAGTACCTATATAGATCCAGGTTGTCACAAGTATACATTGAAAAAAACATTTCAATAGGTACAGAAAATGTTAATATTACTGTATTTTGTGATGTAAATGTCCCATAGGCATATATTTCTGAACAATTATTATAATTTAAAAAAATTACGAGAAAGGAGGGGAAAAACGTTAAGTTCAGTCATTCAAATAACATAAAATAATGTAAATTATACAGTAATTACTTTCTAACAGTCCTATACTGTAATTTAATTTAATTTAGGTTTGACCCTTTCCAATTGTTCCTCTTTTACAATTAGATAAGATAGCTTTCAATTTCAGCATGGTCCATCTACATTGGCGTCTATGACAATTTGTAAGTATGGAGAGGGACTTGGTTAGTCATTCATATTGTCTCAGATGCTTTTTAAAATGGGGAAAAGACGTGAAAATAACTTGAAGAAACAGAGTTCCCCCCCCCCCCCCACGGATTGAAAGGTAAACTATTTGAAGGTTTTCACCAACAGTAACAAAAAACTCTAAGAAAGAAGCTTGGATGGAATTGTGGGATTTTGCTGTGGCTTGGTAACGAGTGATAAAGATTATGTATGTAACGCAACATGGCCAAACATGAGAACCAGAACTGTGTTAAGTACGTAATATTTTTCTTTGTCTACAATTGTATTTTAGTCTGTTTTAATTTAATTCCATGCATGTCTGATACACAATGATATTGTCCACCACTACCCAACCAATGCAGAGCAATTTGTAGCTGTTGCTGAGAAGTTAATGCTTTATTCCTTTCTGTGGGATGTTCTAACAAGTTATCAATTCTTTGACGGACATATCCAAATGTTTCAAAATTTAAGTGAAACGTTTCATTATATTCGTAACTTTCTTGCACGGTTGTAGGATATTCGTTGTCAAAAATTTCTTGGACGTCTGACAAATACTCCCTCTTCGTCACTATTTGAGTCAGAATTATCCATTTCAAATGTTTTCACAGTTTTATCTTCAAAATCTAACCCTACATTGGCATTTACTTTTTACAAATTATTAAACTATTACTTAAAATACAGTCATGGAACTAAGGTTCATATTATTAATAAATTTAATTATCTTTGCTGCTTTATGAAACAGTTTAGTAATTTTATTATTTATTTTAGTAATATTATGAGCATTTACAGTAATAAATAATATTATTAACTATTACTTTTATGAAACAGAACAGTAATAATATTACCTAATGCTATTACCTTTTTAGTAATGGTATTAAATTATTACTTTTATGAAATAGGGCCCAATAGTTTAATAATTTGTAAAAATTAAATGCCAATGTAGGGTTAGATTTTGAAGATAAAACCGTGAAAACATTTGAAATAGATAATTCTGACTCAAATAGTGATGAAGAGGGAGTGTTTGTCAGATGTCCAAGAAATTTTAGACAACGAATATCCTACAACCATGCAAGAAAGTTACGAATATAATGAATAATGAAAGGTTTCGCTTAAATTTTGAAACATTTGGATATGTCCTTCAAAGAATTGATAACTTGTTAGAACATCCCACAGAAAGGAATAAATCGTTAACTTCTCAGAAACAGCTACAAATTGCTCTGCATTGGTTGGGTAGTGGTGGACAATATCATTGTGTATCAGACATGCATGGAATTAAATTAAAACAGACTAAAATACAATTGCAGACAAAGAAAAATATTACGTACTTAACACAGTTCTGGTTCTCATGTTTGGCCATGTTGCGTTACGTACATAAATATAATCTTTATCACTCGTTACCAAGCCAATTGATACAGCAAAATCCCGCAATTCCATCCAAGCTTCTTTCTTAGAGTTTTTTTTTTGTTACTGTTGGTGAAAACCCTCAAATAGTTGACCTTTCAATTCGTGAACTTTTCGCAAAAAAAAAAAAAAAAAAAAAAAACTCTGTTTCTTCAAGTTATTTTCACGTCTTTTCCCCATTTTAAAAAGCATCAGAGACAAAATGAATGACTGACCAAGTCCCTCTCCATTCTTACAAATTGTCATAGACGCCAATGTAGATGGACCATACTGAAATTGAAAGCTATCTTATCTAATTGAAAAAGAGGAACAATTGGAAAGGGTCAAACCTAAATTAAATTACAGTATAGAACTGTTAGAAAGTAATTACTATATATTTTTCATTTTTTTTATGTTATTTGAATGAATGAACTTAACGTTTTTCCCCTCCTTTCTTGTCATTTTTAAAATTATAATAATTGTTCAGAAATATATGTCTATGGGACAT
This sequence comes from Periplaneta americana, assembly GCF_040183065.1. Taxonomy (NCBI): domain Eukaryota; kingdom Metazoa; phylum Arthropoda; class Insecta; order Blattodea; family Blattidae; genus Periplaneta; species Periplaneta americana. The sequence continues at coordinate 203,022,745 of NC_091117.1, read as the reverse complement.
TTACATCACAAAATACAGTAATATTAACTTTTGCTGTACCTATTGAAATGTTTTTTCAATGTATACTTGTGACAACCTGAATCTACATAGGTACTCTTGACTAATTAACATTGTGAAGATCTTGGTGAGCCAAGATCTTGTGCAGACATATATCAACAAGTGGATGTATTACAAAACATATGGACTACTTTAACCATCCCTATTGATAAACTAAAATTTACTTACGAGATTTATAGGTACCGTATCTACAATTCCACATCACAATCTCTAATAATTAGAACATATTTATATTTTGTATAGTCAGGTAAATTCTTGAAAATACTACTTACAACATAATCAGCAATAAAAGCCCATTAAGACAATTTCAATATTTTTATTAATTTCGTCATAACATTAATCTTCTACAACATCCACACATTCAAACTCAAATACGATATTTTCTAGGAACGACTTCACCGCATTTGCATTTGTATTTATTTACTCTTGCACCAATATTTTTTTTAGCTTTTTTATGTAAATAGGCCTACTTGCGCAGTATTCCGAACTATAACGGAACTTGAAATATCTTGCATAAGACGCTTTATAGGGTCCACTAACCCTGTCGTTAACACTGTCCGTAAGGCTGCTCCAATATTATCATCAAAAGTTTTCACTGCTTAATATTTTCATACGGTACTTCTTTAGACAACGAGGTGCAAGTTTTACATACACACACACACGCTTCTGTCACTGATACACTGTTTTTGGAGTTGCAAACTTTACAACAGCAGAGACGTGAACAATTAGGAATGATAAATATCTGTTCACAATATTTTAGATTTATCAAATTGTTTCTTTTACTCGTAAATCAACTGAATCAAATAACAAACAATAACTTCGAGTTGCAATGATTTACAATCTTATCTGAAATAAATGTCTCCCAAACTTTTACACATAGTACGATTTACTCTGTTGTTGCTATTAAACATAGCACTTCAAAACTTATTTCATTCAACAACTGTTAACAGAGAGGATAATATAAATAGCTGTAGAGTGCAGACCAACTAGGTTATGTTTGTCAGCCTTAACCTCAAATCACCTGGCTGCAAACGATACAAGCACACTATAACCACCGTTTACCATGCATGACCATTCGCAACCAAAGTCTGATAGAATGCGCTCATTAAGAAATTAATAATATTACTGTACGTATTTTATGACTCGTGCAAAACGTTTATGAAACAGAATTTAGTCGGTTAATAAAATTATTTTCATGACTGTAATGCTATTACTTAATATTATTACTGTGTTTATGAAACAGGCCCCTGAACTATAGTATTACTGAAAGTGTAAAATACCTTGTAATATCTAGTCGTAACACGATTTCAGGAATGAAACCATTTTGTTTCGGTATATTGTAGTTACTAACGATAAAAGCAATGTCTTAATATTCAAGAAAAATAGTTTAGGCAAGTTCGAGAGTTAATTTCATAATACGTACCTACGTACTATTTCAATATTTGCTTATAGGATAACTACTGAAAATGATTCTTGTCAAACACGCATAGTTTCCTACCACATTGTACACTCGATATACATACTGCAGTAAGTCAGTAAATAGTAAATATTCTCAAATATCACATCTATTCTGATTTTTAATTCATGTATGAATATGATGAGCGTCAAAAACTTACGAGGAAAACCTTGCATCATGTTGCATGTACGTACGCGAAGAAACTGCGATTGTGCACTAAAACCGGCCGAACTTCCGGTAAACATGCAACACAGCTTGATAACGAGAACATTTCAAACTCTGCAGCCAGTCAAGTTGGGACTTCGATACATGACAGCTTTACAGCTCACATGACATTAAGTCTTATCTAACTCTGTTTGCTTTAGTTATCATTTGTACAACATACAGAGATTTTGCCTCGGTAGCCTGTTACCGGTACTGTCGTCGTTCTATTCTTCATTCACAAACAAATTAGTATTTACAACCTAGAAAATAGCAATTCCAGGTTATACGCATTCTAACAGAATCGATACTGAACTACAGGTTTATCTCAAGGTAATCAGAATAATAAAAGTATGTGAACAGGATTTTTGATACGTAACACTGCGTTTCGAGGTAACTTTAATTACATCCAACTAAACCCTAGTTGTTTAAACAAACACAGCTATACTTACTTGGAAATGCGGAACATTAACTTGCACAATTTGCTGCCTCACGTGACATTGCACAACAACAAATACACATGCATCAGCTGACACTAACTCAACCGCTGATTATACATACGCCTACACAAACAGACTGATTGTCGCAGACTACGACTGTAGTGAACTGCAGCAAAATTGGACTTCTAGTCAGTAGAGCCAACACAACAAATGTTTCCCTACCCTTATTGGAAAGGGTGTAGTACCTATTCGATTTATTGCAGCTTGTTGCCACCTCACGTTGCTATCTGAACGCGCCATTTGTATAGGACCTTCAACAGTCAATGTTGCCAACTGCTGACAAATTCTCATGAGTGTACTGCTTCAGAAGCATAATAGTTAACGTTGAGGTACTACGACTACGATTAAAAGTAAGACGAAGTAAGCTTAAATAAATATTTCAAGAAATCGACAAAATACAATTTATCAATAACATAAAATATAAGATATCATAAGAATGCAACAATTAAAAAACACTCTTTCAATGACTTTAGGCAGAGCCATCTTTAGGTCTTTTAACTAATTATTACGGTATACGCCAAAACAAACAGTATTGAAATTATCGCTCATCTGCTGTCCACGTTTCCCTACCATAGTATTTATTGCATAAAATAGTTTGACATATTGTGAATTCAGTGTGGTGTTGATTTTTGCTATTATGGTTCTCACATTTCTTGTAAAATTTCTACCTCGGGACTAGGAGAGATGGCGGTGCACAACTTCTAATCACTAAACTGTGCACCAATATGCCTAGGTTAAATCCCAAATCTCTCCGCAGTGCATACAGCGAATAGGGATTATAAAGAATGGACACTTCGCGTCGGTACCTTTGATGTAGCCGGACTGATTTCAATGACCTTCAAGCCAGCTAAAGCGTGAGATTCTGCTTTCTCCCTAGAGTTGGCGCTGACATCACACCAGCTAGCAGTTGACACAGCGGAAATATAACACATATATAATTCATGCATCTAGGTACATTATGTACTCAAATAAAATAAATTGGATCCATAAAATAATAAATCCATCATTAACTGTAATGCCTAGACTCTAGAGTTCCTTTATAATGAGAGTTGAGACGTTGACCCCAACAACAATTAAAATATGTAATGATTTGATAGCGCTGAAAATGGAAAAACAAAACTCTTACAAGAAGTAAAACCATATACCTATAATATATTATATACAAATTAATATTAAACGAATTCGATACTTAATTTTATAATGTATTATATTATTTTATAATATAATTTATTATATCTGAAATATAAAATATTATTATTACAACTAGTTTGTCACTGAGAAATAAGGAAAAGCTGTTAACTTGAATTTATTTGAAGCAAAGCGTTACTGGATTATGCAATAAGGTAGGCGATGTTTGGATCCTGTGTCTCAATTCTATTCTCAATTATTATCTTAGCGTATGCTCGACTACACTAACCTCTAGCGCTTGAAAGTGGAACTAAACGCTGCGCACAGAGAAACAAAACACAGGAAAATTCGCTCAGTGTCCATTCTTTATAATCCCTATGTCACTGTTGATAGTGATTCGTCCGTCGGATGAGGACGTTAAGCCTGGCAGCCCTCTTGGTGCTATTCGACAGGAGTAGGCTACGTGCCAGCACCGGGTTTCCCCTTCTCCCTTCCTCACCATCATCATCCTCACCCATTGCCATATGTAGCCTATTGTAATAAACTATTTTATGAATTATGACAAATATAAAATGAAGATATAAATTACGTCAACAAAGCTTTACATAAATTGAGCTATATATTACAAACACGATATCATGTGACTTTGAAAAACGTTTTTGAATTTAAAATTACGTCAGTTTAAAATACACATGTGGCTGAAACCATTATAACATTTTTTATTTTATTTTATTGGGTTATTTTACGACGCTGTATCAACATCTAGGTTATTTAGCGTCTGAATGATATGAAGGTGATAATGCCGGTGAAATGAGTCCGGGGTCAGCACCGAAAGTTACCCAGCATTTGCTCGTATTGGGTTGAGGGAAAACCCCGGAAAAAACCTCAACCAGGTAACTTGCCCCGACAGGGATTCGAACCCGGGCCACCTGGTTTCGCAGCCAGACGCGCTGACCGTTACTCCACAGGTGTGGACCACCATTATAACATGAGTTTTATGCATTTCAATACTAAATACATTAGTTATAGGCCTAGGCCTACAATGTAGACTTATTTATAACCTAAAAATTTTTCGAACAATAAAATACATAAAACTCGTGAGTCATTATTACAGTACATAATATTACCTATTATTATAACACCAATTTGGTGGTTTACTATAATAGAAAACAAAATTCTGCTATATAATTTACATATCGTAGAAGCAAGTTATATCTGATGATGCCGTAAAAGGCGAAAACGTTTATACGTTATTTATATTTAACATGTATTAATAAATGTTAATATTAAATTGATAAGTCATAAGGTTGAACATTTTAACATTATTCATTTATTGTACTTCACTGACCTGTTTTTCGTTCATTTTTCTTTTCCAATATTCCACTTCACATATTCTCATTGCTACGTCTAAAGCACTTAATTTTCTGCTCTCACTATCACCAACAATATTCATAGAAAATAATCTTGGCTTATCTTCTCCAAAAACACATTGGGCCGTATTCATAGACATTTTTAGCGCGGGTTTTCAGTGGATTATCAGCGTTTTTCGTATTCATAAACCAGTGTTAGCGATAGGATATGATTTGAATTCTGTACTAGTAACCAGTGGATAGCCGTGGCTAGCTTAGTACGCTCGTAGCGCGTGCTGCGAAATGTCTATGAATACCACCCTTAATATTCTGTTCTTACTACTCCTGATCAGATTCGATGGAGATAAACCAGGTTCATTTTCCCCCTCTGCCCCTTTTCCCTCAATATCTCTAAACTCTCTAAATCGTATCCAGTACTTTTCTTCCCCATGATTTATTCTCGTCTTCTCCCCTTTTCCTTTTCTTAACTTCCACTCCGTTTCTTAAATCTTTTCTTGCACTAACACTCACATTCTTCTTCTTCTTTTTTTGGTTAATTGTATCACTTTTACTTCCACTCTTGTCACTGACCTTCTTTCACATGTGCTACTTGATCTCGAATTGTAGTTTTTCTGGTCATCGTCTATTCTTCGACCATAATATATTACCACAGTCTAATATATACAGTCGCGCAACTTCAACACTTTTTTTGCCAACATTCGCGACACTAGCGCCCAAGCGGCAGGCAAGGCACTGGTCATAGGGTTGATACAGCCAGCACGTGCTTTAAAGGGATGCGAGATGTTATAATAACGTTTTAATCACGCGTCGCAATAAAGACAATGTGTGCAATGACGAAAATTGCAGTACAGTAACAACAAGTTTAAATCTCCGAATTTGTCGTTCTTCAGATTTCCTAAAGACCAAGAGAAAATCATAACTCAGTCATAACCAATAATCCACGTTATAGGTAGCCTACGTATTGTGTTCTATAAAACACTATTTTATTACTTATCAATTACCTATTTGTATGTCAGAAGGACAGTTTAAATAAAAACAAAGTAAATACCTGTTACAGTATATTATTTTTTGCAGAGATCATATGTGTAAATGTGTAACCATTCCGATTTTGGATAATATATCTACAGTTTTTAATGCAAGTAATTCCATAATTTTTGTATTCGTGTTTTTTTCATTATATTTTTCAAAAGTTGAATGTTATATAGCATTCAAGTAGGTATCATGGTGTTAATTTTGCAAGAACTCATGGAGTATAGTAATCCTTTTGCAAAATATTCACTTCTTGAATAAATCCAGACTGTGTCGATAAATTTCTGATGTGTTGGTGTAGATTCATGTGGCAGACGTATTAAGTTCTCAATAAATAAAAGAGCCTTTTTTAATTTAATATAAAAAGCAATCTTTTCTGTAATAATTTCATGGCTGTTATTGGCGTTGATTTTACATTCCCAGTGATTATTTGAGCCGTTCAGTGCAGAAGTGGTGTAAGTCAAAATCAGGTAATGAGGTTTAAAGTAAAAATTCTGTAAAACACAGCGCAAAGTAGCAATTAAATATCCTTCGTGCTATTCACTGACTATTAATAGTTTAAATAAATTCAATATTAACTGCCACTTTGCGCTGTATTTTACAGAATGTTTACTTTAACCCTCATTACCCATTTTTGACTTACACCACTTCTGCTCTGAAAATAAAATAAGGCCTACACTTTCTGAGTTAATTGAAGTTACAATTTTTTTCAACAAAATTGTGTGTTCATTTATTTGTTCTCACCTACGTCATATCAACAGTAAGTGCACGTAAATTACGTATTATATAGGTAGGATAAGTCAAAATTAGGCATTATGTGTGAAAACTGGAAATGTAATGTAAAATGCGATAAACTTGCCATAAAAATTTAAACCATACATCAGCACTATTTGCGACTCAAAATAATAAAGGAAATACCGGTTCTTAAGAAATGGAAAAATAATGAACTTCATATTAATGTTTACCTCAGCAGCCGAGTTTATCCCAATTTGCGGTATGCAAAATCGTTAATTTCTCAGGAAATAGGGAGAAGAGTTTACCACGCGATGTACCCTACGAGATATGCCCTACAATTTTGAAGCTACTAATTTTTACTCTTCTCACAGGAAATACAAAGTTCCAGTGATTCATAAATATATTTAGAAATGAATTGAATTAACCGACCACGCACGAACAATTATATTATTTCAAACCATGATACGTGAACAGTTCCATGATTCAGTTGTAAGGAGCAGAAAGAATTACGTTTATTCTCAGCTTCTGAAACTTGTAGATTAACTGCGTGTGAAATTCTTCTAGGATTCTAAAGTAAAAATAATAAGAATCATATACACTTACTGTATAGCATAAAAATATAAAACAAATTACGCAAAACCCCTTTTTCTGATATGTTATCATATGTCGTGTGCACACTTTTAACTTGCCTGCCGCTAGAGGGCTACTGTCGCGCCAGCTGTCAAATGTTGGCATATTTTATACGTATGAGTTGCGTGACTGTAAGTATTAGACTGTGATATTACTGTGTTGTTGGGGTAGGCCGACGATACAACTTGGCTCCTCTATTATCAGTTTACACGCTGACGTCAGCCAAGTGTTCGGTTGCCTGAATTCTGCTGATGTCTGTGCTTTGTGGAGTGCTTTGTATTTTAGAATGCTTATTGTTAGCCGCAAGAAAATTATTAATGTTGAATTAGTTTTTTCAACGATGCCTAACGAAAAATATGCCAGAAGTGTAGTCTACTGCTTAAGAAGTCAGTTGAAGGATACGCACCTTTCACAACTGATGGCGTCTGAAAAATTCCCCCAAAAACCATTTAAACGTCTTTCGCATTTCTTCACGAGAATAATGTTTTAGTTCATCTAAAGAGTGTGGATTTGTCTTGTACACTTTGTCCTTTTAATCTCAAGTAGGCTATAGTACACGGAAACGCAAGATGTTCCAATATTTCTCTCCAACCATTACACTTCAGACATAGGTATATCGGGTTAAATTGATGTAGGTTAACCCAAACTACATTATCCTGAAGTCAGAGGCGGCTCCTGCATATTTCTTAAGAGGAGGAAAGAAGTTAACAGCGCAAAATGACACCTTCTTGAGAGAACCATGCTACAAATTAGCCTACATGCATACATGTAAGACCAGGTAGTATTGGGGTTGGCCTTCCTCCCTTTTGTACAGCAATAATCTGTTTTTGTAAACTGAGTTTCCTAAATTCTCCAAAATATAATAATTATGTTTTCACTTCCATTCATTGTTGAATAATTGCACAAATTAACAATTACAAGGAAATTCACAACCTCGCAGCATTTTTCACGCACACTACAGCATCACACGTTTTGGAAGAGACCAGCTACTAACACGTAACCGGAACCGTTTTACGGAAATGAGAATGAGAAATAATCTGTTAGGAAAGCGAGAAAATTGCACCCACCCACGTGGTCTGTGTTGTCACATGTACATTTTACAAGTTCAGTATCACATGCTTTTGAAGAATGTCAATTCTTGTAAAGTCATACTACCATTATTGTTCAAAGCTCCGGTGGCCGATCAATTTTTTTATGTTAAAAATAATGTAGTTTGCAGTACTTTCAATTTCAAAGATACATATTTGTGCAAAACTGACAACTTGGCTGTTGTCCTGTCTAGTAGACAATAAATGGAAGTGAATTTCAAGGGCCAAAAAGATCTGCGATACTAATGTAGAACTACTTCCTCTTTGTTTTATATAAATCCAACTTCAACTTTCAGATATCCTCGAAAGTTTCAAACCATGAATAGTAGCTTTTATAAAGTGCAATGAATAATATATTTTGATCTATAATTTAAAAAAAAAATATATATGGTGTCTTTCATAGCTTTGCGTTAAAACTGTTTTTATTGCGTCTCCTCCTAGGTGACGTGTTATAGTCTGGTTGAATTCAGCATCGTTAGATGGCAGCAGTAGCGAGCTTGCTGCAAGACCAGTCGGTTTCTATTTCCCGCCCATGCGCTGATTCAGAGGAGGATCTCCTCCCTATCCGTTCATTTACTTGCTTTAAAACTCTGCTTCTTTCTTTGGCCGCTAGCGCGCTGTTGTCTATGTGTATTAACTGCAGTAAAGAAGGAATGCATTGACATTCCTCCACACAAACAATCTCGCATCCTTCTCACAGTTTTCTAGTAGCACATGAGTGCGCGTCGTTAAAAACTCGATCAACCGAGGTTTTCTTATAGCTGTGAACTTAAAAATTATCGGATCTTCCTCGAATTTCAAAGCATATATTTTATTTGGTATTTACTTTCAAAAGAAGAAAAATGTGAGGACGTGCCTCCCTTCCCTCCCCCGAGGAACCGCCACTGCCTGAAGTATTTTACATTCCTCCTAAGACACCTTTTACTCGTATATGTCATGGCGAAGTTCGCGGAATTCTTTCACAATAATTCGTGTTCGAATTTTATTGGTGATTGCAGTAGCTTACTGAATGTAGTACCAAACAGAATTTTACATCTCTAGTACAGAGAACTCTGTGAATAATGCACTACCATTAAAACTTTGTGTTTCAGATAGCTTTTTAACAAAGCCACACACGTTTCACTTTGCGAGACACTATCCTAGTCCCGTCTGTAAAAATACTGTCAAATTGTCCGATATTACAAAGTATTTCTTTCCATGTAGCTTATAAATTACGGTATAGTGTAGTTGAAGAAAATAAACTCTAAACGCTAATATCATTCGAAACAAAATAAAAGAACTGAATTGTAGCGAAATAAGTGAAATGTAGGGTCTAAGTAAATTTGATTGCCAGTCACAAGAGCCAATATAAATGGACCCCCTTACCTGGAAATAGGCTCTTTGAAACTGTCCATAGTTTTATCTATCTTGGCTCTGGAATTAATAACAAAAATAATGTTAGTTCTGAAATAAAAAAAAAAACGAATATTATCTGCCAATAGATGCTTTCATGGTCTTAGAAGACATATGAAATCTCAAATTATATTTAGGAATACAAAAATTATGATGTATAAAATTCTTATAAGGTCTGTACTATCTTAGCATCTGAGACTTGGCCATTGTCGAAGTCAGATGCGACATTATTATGTACATTTGAAAGGAAGATTCTTATGCAAATCTTTGGACCAGTTAGAGAAAACGGAACATGGAGAAGATATAATTTTGAACTTTACAGATTATATAATGAGCCGGACATTGTTAACAGTGGCGTAGCGTCAATGTAAGCTAAAATGCTCAGCTTCCCCAATTAATAATAATTTCATAATAAACCTGCAGTTTATGAACAAAATTATTTATTAATTTTAATAGAATTTATATTTACGCGTTAAATATTGTGATGCGGCAGCTCAGGATGATTTGTGATGCAGCAGTAAACAAGAAGCCTGCACACACCAGCCTCCATAGACAAATAACCCAGCTTCCAAGCAGACCGGTTTCTTCTGTGTAACCCACCCCACAGATTTTCCATCCCTTTCTAACTAAACTACCCTGGTCGCAAGGCTCGCAAGAAGCTAGCTTCGACATTGCAAATAATTTAGTTTCCGAGTTATCCCTTTCGTGAGATGTGTTCAGTTGAAGTGTTAGTGTGCATTGTGTGCTAATATAATAAATAATGAGCGAAATAACAGTTCCTGACACCAATTTACTTGAATTTTTAGGACAATTCTATTATCAAGACTGACTTACGAACAAAAGTGCGATTTAAAAAACAAATGACCATGTCTATTTGTTAGAGATATGTGTAAATCATGAAATCATATTTTACTACGTACCATTTGAGGCCATGCCTTATTGGTGTCACTTCCGAGCTTCCAACCAATCTTCGGACTGCTGGCTTGACATTGACTACTATTTATTTTAAGACTATATTTTTGTAATACGTTTTCTCATATGTACATGAAAGACAACTTGAGTTGGCTTCCCCTGCTCAAAATTTCACTCTACGCCACTGATTGTTAAATTCATAAAAGTAAGAAGATTGGATTGGGCCGGGCATGTTGTGAGAATGCAAGATGATAGAGTTGTAAAGAGAATTTTTAAATTTATTCCGATGGAAAAAAGGAAGGTTGGGAGACCGAGATTGAGATGGGAGGACTGTGTGATGGATGACATCAAGACTTTGGGTGTTAGAAATTGGAGAAGTTTGGCATTGGATAGGGAGGAATGGCGAAAACTTCTGAAGAAGGCCAGGGCCCATGAAGGGCTGTCGTGCCATTGATGATGATGATGATGATGATGATGATGATGATGATGAAGTAAATTTGATTATATTACCGATTGTTTTAACATTCACTACATGGTGCGTCTGCTTATGACAGTGGTGGCTACATTTCGCTATAATGAGTTGAATACATAAATGATTAACTATTGTTCTTGAAGTTAATGAGAAAGAAAAATCATACTACGAGCGTTTACAATAAATGCTCTGAAATTAGATTGCAGCGGCTATCCCGCCCCCCCACACATAAATTCTATTCATATTTTCACAAATACAGATATTATGTGTACGTACATACCAACTCCAGGCTCCTAAGGGATTCTTAGAATAAGTTCGGTAAATAGTGTTTAATGAACAAATCTTAAAATTTCTCTCTTGGCACATAATTTCAGTGTACAGAAGAAGGTATTCATATAGGCTACGTACGAATACAGATATAGACAGCAGTGAATATTCTGAGTGTTCATTTCTAGACAACAATACACAAGAACCAGGGGCGGATGCAAAGGGGAGGATTAAGAGGATATACAGTAGAACCTCTATTATCCGTGGTAATGAAGATGATGGAGTGAACGATTAATCGAAAAAATCGGATAATCCGTACTATAAAAGGTGTTCATAAACTAAGTGCATAATATAGTTTCGTCATTCCCATAGTGGTCTTTTCATTTAACACGTTAGGTAGTGGATCATAAGTTCACTATTTAGGTCTCGTTTTCAACGACGGGTTTTTAACGGTCAAGGAAACTTCTTATGACAGCGGCTGTGGAGAGATAGAAATAGTAGAGGTCTCATGTTGTAGATTTACAAATTTGATACACTTTATATTTGGTTTTCATTAAGTCGTGGACAGTCATAATTCCTGTATCGTATTGTGATGAGACAGTTTCTCATTTCCCAAACCACTCAAATACTTGCACTTTTCTTTTGACACCTGTGGAAGACATTTTGCATAGAAGTTAGACAGTACGACCACTCGAAGAGTAGATCATACGGCGTAAGGGTAAAGGTTTGTAAAACACTCTGTAGAAAAAAAATCGTCTTAATATAATGTACAATACTCATATTTTTCTGCAAAACAAAAAGAGCGAGAGAGAAAGACAGTCGGATAATCCACCAATCGGTTAAAACGGTGACGGATAATCGGGATTTTACTGTATCCCCTCCTGAAATTTTGAGAAAAATACGAAACAAGAAACAAAAATATTAATTTTAATTCGTGAATGTACATAGGAATTAGAGAGTTTTCCATGTAAATTCTCTTTGCTAAAATGTTAAATTCCAAGAACTGCAGGAAGACAAACACAGCGTTCTTACTTCAAGACAGAGAGTCATGAAGAGTATTTTAGGCTTTTAATTTTCCTTCTCTTCTTAGACTATTTCATTGGTCAGCTCAAGGACAGGTTTTTAAATCATAAGGGAATCCTAAAGTCCATACAAACTTTTCTGCCTAAAAACATAGTGCAAGCATCAGCTGAAGATTGAGGCTATAGTAAATCAGTGGCATCACCAAAGTCTTTCTTCAATGAATTGAAGATGTGGAGAAGAAATTTCCTTGATCAGAAAAATCTTCACCTAATACCTACTGACTTTATATCATCTTTGAACAGGTGCAATGAAATTATTTTTCCCTGCACTCGCAAGGCACTGAACTTTTCTGCACGTTGCCTGTAACTACAGCAACACCAGAACGGTCGTTCTCAACACTGCGGTGTTTGAAGACTTACTCGAGGAGCACAATAGGCGCTGACAGATTAAATGGACTGGCCTTGATGTATATACATAAAAATGTAGAAATAAAAGCTCATGAAGTACTGGATGAAATGTCTAAGAAGCCTCGTCACCTTCTTCTGTAAATGTCATTCTGTCATTGTTTTTGTATTGCAGTCATTGTAAATGTTAAAATTAAAAAAATTATGGTTTATTTAACAACACTCGCAATTGCCGAGGTTATGTCAGCGTCGCAGGTGTGCCGGAATTTTTTCCCTCAGGACTTCTTTTACATGCCAGTAAATCGACTGATATGAGGCCTGTCGCATTTAAACAGACTTAAATGCCATCGAGCTGGGTTGGGGTAGAACCCGCAACTTCGAGCACAGGAGGCTATACCTACTACGCTACTCAGGCCAACTTGTAAATGTATGTGACTCAGAAACAAATTGTGAGTATATAAACGTATTTCTCATTACTCCATTTTTACTATCTCCTAAAATCCCTCCCTGAAAAAAAATCCTGCGTCCGCCCCTGATAAGAACTAGTTTATTTATGAAAGGTATTGCCTAGTTTAGTGAAAATATGAGTGATAATCCACGTCAACATCCACGGTATCTCACAGCATTGCATCAGAATCTCCAACTCATGATTCTTCAATCAGTGGAAATGTCGGAGAAACAAGTTCTGGATTTTCATTTTCAGGAAATAGCTCAAATTTGATAAGAACTGTCATTTTCACTTTTATGTTGCGAAATTAATTTTTAATTTTTGTGAAGGGTTCCTGATTAACATAATGAAACAATGTTGGGTTATATGATAAACTGTTTTGTTTAAAACACTGGTAACGTTTCTGATACATATAATGAAACAATGTTGGCTTATATTTGAGCCGTTCAGAGCAGAAGTGGTGTAAGTCAAAAATGGGTAATGAGGGCTAAAGTAAACTTTCTGTAAAATACAGCGCAAAGTAGCAATTAATATTCAATTTATTTAAACTATTAGTAGTCAGTGGATAGCAAGAAGGACATATTAATTGCTACTTTGCGCTGTATTTTACAGAATGTTTACTTTAACCCTCATTACCCAATTTTGACTTACACCACTTTTGCTCTGAACGGCTCATTTGTTGTTATACGATGAAATATTTTGTTTAAAACCCTCTTAAAGTTTGTATAACGATTGTCACTGCCGTCTGAATTCGATCCCGTATAGGCTATGTACGAATACAGATTTAGATGGTGCAAGCCGCTAAAGTTAATTTTTCGGCCTTTACCATTCTTACTGTACAGAAGAATGGTTGAACTTAACATTCACTTCATCAGTAGTTCTAAGTAACAGTCTAACTATTCTTCAAAAGGTTTCATCTTCAAAGACAAAAGTTTCGAAGCAATGAGCTGAAAAGAACTTGATAAATAAATAAAAATCTCCAAGTCTGTGAAGTTCTCAAGGGAACTTCTTATACAATCATGTATAGTGAAAGTGGACTAGGCCTACTGATTTAGTAGCATTTAACCATTCTTTTCTTGAACAGAATCTAAATATGACAAGAGAATTTGTGTTTATTACAACATAACAGAAGTTTAGACAATTGAGATGGTGATAAATTTGGAGTTTCATAAGCATTATGGCAATGGAAATATTGAAAAAAACCCACTGGATTTAAATTTGAAATTGATGTACATTACAGGAATAATTACAGCACCAGAAGAAATTTTTAGTTCATTCAAACAGCGATGTTTTGAGTTCTTTTTCATACTTTTTTATTTTCTTTTTATTCCGGTGATGTTGGGACAGTTATTGGCCTTCTACCATTTCTGGGGAAACTTAGATGTCACCACGCACAACTTATTCCATTTGCTTGGTGCGATTATGTGCATTTTTGAGGCCACGTATGGGAAGATTAAGAGACATGAGCTCGAAAAACTGTTTGATATATTCCAAACTGAAGTTATCCCCAAAATGTCAACTGTTGGATTGACAGAGAAAACAGAAATTATATTTAACACAGCAACACGAAAGGCACGTCTATTGACAAAGACTGTTATTATTATTTTAGATTTGATGATGGTAGCATGGGCAGCAGCGCCATTCATAAATCATAAGCTTTTGGAACATACCACTTCAGACGAGCCTTTGGATGAAGCTGAGAAGGATCTGAGAAAATGGCTTAAATTTATCTTCGTTATTTGGTATCCATTCGATGTCACTGTCTCGCCTTACTTTGAGATTGTGTTTGTGTTGCAATGCATGGGTTATGTTTTGGGGACGGGATTTCTGAAGTCAATTGATATGAGTCTAGTATCCATGATGATTCATATAGCAGCCCAATTTAAGATACTCTCCACTGCTCTGGAAGATATGGATCAGATTATACCCCCGATAACAGAGGAGGGTGCAAATTCATTGGAAGAAGTCAATAAATCTGACTGCACAAGAGAAAAACTTGAGGAACTAAGGGAAGGTTATTCAACGATGAAGGATAATGACACTTCTGTAAATATGCAAAGCAAAACCACTGAGGATGAAGATCATTTAGAAGTGAAACACTATTTAGTAAATTTCGTCAACTACCATCGTGCTGTCATTGAGTAAGTATAATTAGTTCAATGAGAATGATAAGTGGTTCATCACGGTATAGCGTAATGGATATGATGTCAGATTATACCTCAAACCAGTGCTGTCATGGTGATTTTTTTCTTACCCATACACACCAGCCCCCATTTTCTCCTTTGAAATATATTTTACTCCTCTCTCTATTCTTTTGACAGTCATTTAATGGATGTTGTTATGTTAAAGAAGACGCAAAGAATTGTTTATGCTCGACCATGCCGAAATGTAGTAATTATACACCTGGAAACAGCCCTTTAATGGACCTCATTAAAGTACACCTATTCATTAAAGTTCAGGTTTTCCACCAATCAGAAAGCAATATGAAAGCGCAAGTATCGATTATTCTCGGATATGCAATTGAAAGACAACTAGCGAAAGTCACGGAGGCTGGAAATCCAATACTGTCGCAGAAGGTTATGTTCTGTTACTATAATAATTAGCGTTAATTGTAAATAATATTCAAATAAATTCAATTTGTCATCTCGTTTTTCAATGTCTAAATCAATTTCCAGGTTATATCAAGATTAATGTTCATTTTACTCTCTAGATTATATCAAGGTCAATGACATTTGTTCCTCGGAAAAAATCAATACTTTCGCGTCTGCGCACATCTCACAATTTACGAGATATTGCACAAGGTCACTTCCACTCCCCAGTCAGATAAGAATAATGTGAATACTTATGAATAATTTCAAGTTAGAAATATGGTCGAGCATAAAAAGTCGTATGAAAGTTGCCTATAATGGTAATTAAAACGCTCATATGAAAATTGTGAAACTCGCTTGCGCTCGTTTCATAAACATACTCGCGTCTTAATTACTACCATTATTGGCTCGTTGCATAATGTACTATTTTATATATCTTAATTTAAAACAAGTTTTATTTAAAGAAGATCCCAAGAAAGTCTCACAGTAGATGCACATTCATCTTAATTGTCCTGGAGCATGTATCTCCAGCACTTTGGTGTTTTTCAACCATATATGGTTCTGGATTCCAGGGCTGTAGTGGTGGAGCATTTATGTTTATGAACATCAAAGAAGATATATTAAGAACCAAAGGCGGCCGATGAGGCAATCTGGTGGTGGTGCCAAAAATGAAAAAAGGTTTACGCAAATTACCCTAGTGAAACTGATAACTGCAACTCACGTTTACATTACATGTTAAATAAAACACATTAATTAACCAGCTATTTTACCAGGTGTATAGTTAATAATGCATCTAGTAACAGTTACAATAACATTTCCGAAACTAATAACGAAATTTACAGATACAGATATTGCAAAACTTTCACAGTATTGTTAGTCAAATACAAATAACTTTTATAACTAGTAAAATTACTGGCAAAAACACACGAGATAAACAGTGATATAGATAATAAACGAACAGGTTTGCACTTTATTTAACAGGCCGATGAATCCAAGGCAGCGGCCTGAATAATACATGTTCATGTCCTGCACAGATCTCGTGTATCGTTAACAAAAGCATCAATACTATAGCAACAGTGTAGCGATATTTAGTTGCCGCAAAATAAAACAAATATTACACAACATTAACAAACAGTTTTTTCATAAAAAAAATATTTATCTTTCTAAAAACAACCATGACTATCTCTGCATTCAGTATAGTTAAGTGGATAATACTTTACACATTCAAATCCAAGTTATGTGCATTAGTTTTGAATTGGCAACATTACATTAACATTTGGCGCGGAACTTTAACTTGTGTTTTCGTGCAAGTCTGCGGTTAATGGTTCCCCTCCTAACGTCTCCAACAACCCTACCATCTAGCGAAATTTCTGCATTACTGTGCTCTAGCAGGCGGAATATTAACTACTGAGTGAAATTGAATTCGGCTCAAAGTCTGCCATAAGAAACGCATATAAACTTGAATCAGGAGCCTTTTGTAAATTGTTATATGGACGTAGGCAGTGCCACACTGAAGTGGCTCCAATGTTCGGAGAAATGCTGCAAGAGTGGGTGCCGATCTGTGCGCACGCTCGTTCAGATGAAATATGAATAAAATGTGTAGAAACAAACTATTACAACTGCTTTTTAGGATATTATTTTTTGTTTCTTTCATTCGTGGTGCCATGGCACACTGGCACTACCCCAAAAGCTAAGAACAGTAAGAAATGATTTAAGATCAGTATAGACCTACGCATCAACATATAGATTTTCATGTACAAAATTTAAGGCACTCATATGCCATAGGGCTCTCTTTGAACAACATTTTCTGTTTTCCATACAAATCATTAAAAAATCGTAGGTTATCATATGCCATGGTCCTCATGACAGCACTGCCTTAAACTAGTATTACTGTCACACTCATTACATTTCGACTAGAGTTGAATGGGAGGCCGCCATGTCACAGTAGGATGGGTTGAGGTTATGTTATTGCTATCGTTATCGTCGTCCTTTCCAGAAATGGCTACCTCACAACACCGCTAGTTAATAAACACATTAATTGTAAAAAATGATCAACCCCACGCTGACTGACGTACAGTGCAGATACAGTCCTCTCTGTAGATTGAAAACCCAAAAAAGTTTCATATCCATGGTTCAAGAATTAAAGCAGAAAATCAATATCCCGAATTTAAAAGAAAACTTACAAATTAAACCAAACCCTTTAACTATATTAAATATAGAATATAATCTAAATTTAACAGAAGAAATACTGAAATCAGAAGTAAGCACTGAAATAATGAAACAATTGGCATTCATACAGTCCTCTCTGTAGATTGAAAACTCAAAAAAGTTTCATATCCATGGTTCAAGAATTAAAGCAGAAAATCAATATCCCGAATTTAAAAGAAAACTTACAAATTAAACCAAACCCTTTAACTATATTAAATATAGAATAGAATCTAAATTTAACAGAAGAAATACTGAAATCAGAAGTAGGCACTGAAATAATGAAACAATTGTCTTTAGAGACAATTAATATTAGGTACCCTCCACAAAACTGGCTTGATTTATACACCGACAGATCCTTGATCTCCAGAGAACAAGGTGCTGGTGCAGGTGTTACGTGCTGTCTCTTCTCATTTTATAGATCTCTTGGATATGGAACAACAAGATTTGATGGAGAAATCGTTGCAATAAGTGAAAGTCTCAGGAATCTTCTATTTCACATCAATAAATTTAAGAATGCAGTTATATTGTCAGACTCCAAAGCAGCTATTCTATCAATAGTCTCTAAACACACACCTTCATCTCAAACAGCAGAAATAACTAAAATGCTCTCTCAATTAATATCACTCAATAAAATAATTGTATTCCAATGGATACCATCCCATTGTGGAATCCTGGGAAACGAGAATGCGGATGCACTAGCAAAGAAGGGCAGCACTGCTACTTACAGACCTGTTACTAAATCTACGTATTACTCTGTGAAAAGATTTATTAAATCTACATACTTAGACTTCAACAAACAAAATTTGATAGGACAATCTCAAGGGAAAAAATGGAATTCTCTGCGTCATAATCCACAGTTAATACCCGATTTACCACGAAAATTGTCTGTAGCTGCATTTAGATTGGCAACAGGCCATGATTGTTTGGCCAAATACCTGCATAGAATTGGAATATATCAGTCCCCTAACTGCCCATTGTGCAACTCAAACCAAGAAATGGATTCGGAACACCTCAAAATCTGTGCTTCAGTGGCTGGCCATGATAATATCTTTGAAAAATATTGGAGTGCAAGAGGTCAAATGACTTTATTGTCAAACGCCTGGCATTAGAAAACAACAACAACATATTCCATGTATTATTTAAGCGAAAGATTCACTCATACATGCATACATATGTATAGACCCAGAAACAAAATTTGGGCCATCTGAATTTTCCGAGTTCCAGTCATAACATACTGCACATGCTTGGTGCTTACTTATCATGCGCAGTATGTTACAACTGGAACTTAGAACAGTTAGGTGGTCCAAATTTTGTATATATAAAAAACATATTTTTAGAGCACAACACAAAAAATAAATAGCGATATTATTCTTTATTTTCAAAGAAGAAATATGACAATGCTACTGTCCTCTTGTTTATTTTGCTTTCCTCACTTTCGTCACGAGCCAGCTAGTTTGATCCAACTTTTTTCACTGATATGGTATCAAAGCTATATGCCTGGACATATAATGGGCATTATTTTATTTGGTGAAACTCGTGTTTACAATATCATGCTCTTTTTTCTTAATATATATATTTTAATTTTGTGTTAGAAAAAAGTAATATTATTTAACCATTTTTTTAAATAAATTTATTTTTTATCAGACAATCCATCAAAAGTAGAGAAGTGATTTTGCATCGTATTGTAGATATGACATGAATAAATACACACAAGAAATTTCATCACAGAGTGTTGGATAGTTTTTGAGTTATGAGGAAAAAGCTTCATCACTGCAAAGTGAAATGCCAGCATTTTGGATTTTGAAAAAACAAAAATATATATTTTTTTTAATCGTAAATGTATATATATATATATATATATTCATATAGCAGAAGGATAGTGTTTTACACATACTAATTTTCAATGTTCTACAAGATACAGTAATATATTGAATACTTCCAAAATTTTACTGCTGTAAGCTGTACCTAACCCCTTAAACCATTGTATATTTTTAGGTACTAATGGATAGGATTGTCTTTAGCAGGGATATACAACAGAAGCATGAAATTTTGAATTTCGGTTCTGCCAATATCAGAAGCTTATTCTTCGGAATCTAATAAGTTGATAAGTATTTTTTTTTTTTAGTTTCTTAAAAAAGAGGTATGGCTGAAAGTGTAGCCTATTTTGATATTGATCCATAATATGCTATGTAACATATTCAAACAATGATAATAATCTTCAAAGAAGACTCTAAATCTTATTTAAAATGCTTCACAATTTTTACTGTACAAAAGAATGTTTGAACTTATCATTCACTTTGTCAGTAGTTCTAAGTAACAGCCTAACTATACTTCAAAAGGTTTCATCTTCAAAGACAAAAGTGTCAAAGCAATGATCTGAAAAGAACTTGATAAATAAATAAAATGTCCAAGTTTCTGAAGTTCTCAAGAGAACATCTTATACAATCATGTATAGTGAAAGTGGACTAGGCCTACTGATTTAGTAGCATTTAACCATTCTTTTCTTGAAGAGAATCTAAACACAACAAGAGAATTTGTGTTTATTACAACATAACGGAAGTTTAGACAATTGAGATGGTGACAAATTCGGAGTTTGATAAGATTTATGGCAATGGAAAAATTAAAAAAAACCCACTGGATTTAAATTTGAAATTGATGTACATTACAGGAATAATTACAGCACCAGAAGAAATTTTTGGTTCATTCAAACAGCGATGTTTCGACTTCTTTTTTGTACTATTTTATTTTCTTTTTATTCCGGTGATGTTGGGACAGTTATTGGCCTTCTACCATTTCTGGGGAAACTTAGATGTCACCACGCACAACTTATTCCATTTGCTTGGTTCAGCTATGTGCACTTTTGAGGCCACGTATGGGAAGATTAAGAGACATGAGCTCGAAAAACTGTTTGATATATTCCAAACTGAAGTTGTCCCCAAAATGTCAACTGTTGGATTGACAGAGAAAACAGAAATTATATTTAACACAACAACACAAAAGGCACGTCTATTGACAAAGACTGTTATGATTATTTTAGATTTGATGTTCGTAGCATGGGCAGCAGCACCATTCATAAATCAGAAGCTTTTGGAACACACCAGTTCAGACGAGCCTTTGGATGAAGCTGAGAAGGATGTGAAAAAATGGCTTAAATTTATCTTCGTTATTTGGTATCCATTCGATGTCACTGTCTCGCCTTACTTTGAGATTGTGTTTGTGTTGCAATGCATGTGTTATGTTTTGGGGACGGGATTTCTGAAGTCAATTGATATGAGTCTAGTATCCATGATGATTCATATAGCCGCCCAATTTAAGATACTCTCCACTACTCTGGAAGATATGGATCAGATTATACCTCCAATAGCAGAGGAGTGTGCAAATTCATTGGAAGAAGTCAATAAATCTGACTGCACAAGAGATGAACTTGAGGAACTAAGGGAAGGTTATTCAACAATGAAGGATAATGACACTTCTCTAAATATGCAAAGCAAAATGACTGAGGACGAGTCACATTTAGAAGTGACACACTATTTAGTAAATTTCGTCAACTACCATCGTGCTGTCATTGAGTAAGTATAATTAGTTCAATGAGAATGATAAGTGGTTCATCACGGTGTAGCGTAATGGATATGATGTCAGATTATACCTCAAACCAGTGCTGTCATGGTGATTTTTTTCTTACCCATACACACCAGCCCTCATTTTCTCCTTTGAAATATATTTTACTCTTCGCTCTCTATTCCTTCGACAGTCATTTAATGGATGTTCTTATGTTAAAGAAGACGCAAAGAATTTTTTTTTATATTTCTTAATTTAAAACAAGTTTTATTTAAAGAAGATCCCAAGAAAGTCTCACAGTAGATGCATACTCATTTTACTTGTCCTGAAGCGTGTATCTGCAGCGTTTTGGTGTTTTTCAACCATATATGGTTCTGAATTCCAGGGCTGTAGTGGTGGAGCATTTATGTTTATGAACATCAAAGAAGCAGTGGCGCTGATTGACTGAGGCAAGTGAGGCCGGGCCTCAGTCACTTGGCTTAACTGAAATCAAATTTTGTGTTTTTATATAATGTATTAGTTATTTGAATGAAGCATATATCGCTGTAGAAGCATTTGAAAACTTTGTGATGTATATAGACCTGTTTTGCAGTAAAATTTGTTCCTGAGGCCAGGATCGCTCGTGCCGGGTCTGGCTTAAGCATATCCAGTCTTTTCGCGGGCTTTGAGTTTACGCTTAAAACGTTGTAGCTGAGGCACAATTCGTCTCGCCTGGTCAGGTTTCACTTCTCCCATCCATGGGCTGGCCTCAAGGGTAGAGTGGGGTGGGAATAGCAGTGGTGACTTGTCTTCATAAATAGGCCATAAATAACAAAATCCCAGCTCTTTTGCAGGCAGAGACCCACTCTATTCTCTCCCTTATGTCTTAGTTTATGACTTAAGCGAGGGTGTTGTACTATTGTACTTCATAGTACAGTAGTGAATCTGGGCCAATGTTGTTATATATTTCGGGAAAATATAAACAGAAACAATGAGAGAAATAATGATGGCGCAGTTAATTCATTGTTAAGAGTGTCCTTTTTCGAGAAGAAATAATACTGAAAAAAAAAGGAAGTTTTAAATAAAGAGAAAGACTACCGAGATACCTACAACATCGCTGACAATTTTTCTGACAGATAATCTTAAAACGTGAATTTCTATCGCATCCTGGTATGGGCAACATAAATGGTTAAGTGGTAATATGGTGCAAAATAAACTTCTTTGTTGGCCTTGTTTGTTGCTGTCAAAGGAAAAAATAAAAAGAAAAGAAAGAAAGGGGAATTTCAACACATAATATGGGTTGCTTCATCACACTGAAACTCACAGCATAACAGCTTATTTGGTGAGTGAAATTATTATTTTTCATTAATAGTAATAATAATAGACTAATAATAATACAGTAATAATGATATTAATAATATAATAACAATAATAATTATCATAAACGAACATTTTCTATCGGAGGCACTTAAACTAGTTGCATCTGGCCTTACCGAGGATTTTGATCACCAGCCGCTACTGCAAAGAAGATATATTAAAAACAGTAAGAAATGATTTAATCAATCAATCTTCTTAATATATCCAACTGTTTGCTGACAACATAAAATCCACTATAGTCCACTGCAGTCTATTCAGTTGTTGTTTTTCACGAGAAATGAGGGGTATTTTGATCGGTATTCATTATAGATGCCTGTTGCTAGTAGCCAGAGGTGGGGTGTAGTCAATATATACTGCAGGGCTGTGTCTTCTGCAACTGGTATTGATGAGTTTAATTTACTTCTTTTGTGATTTATGGATGGACAGTATAGAAGAATGTGTTCCAGATCTTCATCATGATTATTACACCACAGACAAGTAGGATTATCAGAAATGTGAAATCGGAAGAAATGATTTAAGATCAGTATAGATCTACACATACAACATATAGATTTTCATGTACAAAATTTAAGGCACCCATATGGCATATGGGTCTCATTGAACAAAATTTTCTGTTTCCCATACAAATCATTAAAAATCGTAGGTTATATGCCATGGTCCTCATGACAGCACTGCCTTAAACTAGTATTATTGTCACACCATCGGATCTGTGCCCCTTCAGCGCTGTCGTCGTTCTTGGAAAAGTTAACGCCTCTACTCACCCCATTCCACCCGTTTCTCTCCCACTACGTCAAACAGCAGGCCACGAACCTTGCCGAATAGGGATGTTGCCAAACTTCTGCCAAACAGTGTCATGTCTCTTGAATATTGCTTATAATAATGTAAGGTTAATTATTACTTATTCATAATTTAATTTAAGCAGGTCTAATGACGCTGATTGACTTACGATTGTTTGCAGATAATTATATTATTACAGTGGATATTTATTGGTTAAATTGAAATTACATCAGAAACATCATCGCTTAGCCAGCATTTTTTAACAGTATAATGTGGATGTATCCATGTTTCATCTAAATACACAATATACTTTCCTTCTCTGCGAAATTTCGCAATTTTTCTTAAATAACTGGCCCTCCATGCTACAATATAATTTTTTTTCAATCAAAGTACATCTTGTATTTCTACATTTTTAAAATCTGAATCCCATGTCTCGAATCACTTTCCGTAGCGTTTCTCTCCCTCCTTGGAAATTTATTGCTTCTCTCGCAACCTTCAATAATTTCTCCAATGTCGGAACTTCTTTCTGCATCGTATAAAATTCTTGTATCTTTCTTCTTAAAATACATCGCTCTGTATCATCTACAAGAATTAAAGGTTCCCTTGGTCTGTTCTTCCCTGGTGACTCTAGCTTTTCATCTCCTGCACAGACTCCCTCTCGCCTGATTTTCTTTATTAGGCGCTCTGATCTGCCTATATAAATTACATAAAAAAGTTGTATTATATTAGTATTAGTTAAGTAATTAATTTTAATACGTAATCAATTGAAATAAAATAAGCCCCACCTGTGATCGCAGCTGCTCTTTTCGTTGCCTGATTTATAGGAAACAGATATTGACCTGTTTGTTTCTCTTCATCGCAAAATGCTATTACGTACTTGCTTAATAATATTTATTTCGCCACTCCGTGCTACAGTATTCATGTTGAGTTGAAACACTGGACCCCAAGTGCAAATAAACTGTCCCGCAAGAAGGCTCAAAATTGTGAGAAGTGGGGGAGAGAAAGAGAGAGGGATAGAAAAGAGAGAAATAGGAATACAGGGAGAGAAGTGAATTGCCGAGGCTGAAA
The DNA here is from genome assembly GCF_040183065.1 of Periplaneta americana. Taxonomy (NCBI): domain Eukaryota; kingdom Metazoa; phylum Arthropoda; class Insecta; order Blattodea; family Blattidae; genus Periplaneta; species Periplaneta americana. The sequence goes on along the minus strand of NC_091117.1, from coordinate 202,998,078 downwards.
AGGAATTAAGATTCAGTTCGCATATCTTACGGGGGACAAAGATCCGATGGTACGACTATACTGTCACACTCATTACATTTCGACTAGAGTTGAATGGGAGGCCGCCATGTCACAGTGGGATGGGTTGAGGTCATGTTATTGCTATCGTTATTGTCGTCCTTTCCAGAAGTGGCTACCTCACAACACCGGTGATTAATAAACACATTAATTGTAGAAAATGATGGTGTGGTTACTGAGGACTAGCTATCAACCCCATGCTGACTGACGTACAGTGCAGATGTTGCCAAAATTATCTGAACTTGATTACACTTCAATATTCCATGTTATTTAAGCGAAAGATTCACTCATACATGCAAACATCGGTACAAACACAGAAACAAAATTTGGGCCATCTGAATTTTCCGAGTTCCAGTCATAACATACTGTGCATGCTCAGTGCTTACTTATCATACCGGTACGCAGTATGTTACAACTGGAACTTAGAACATTTAGGTGGTCCAAATTTTATATATATAAAAAACATATTTTTAGAGCACAACACAAAAAAATAAATAGCGATATTATTCTTTATTTTCAAATAAGAATTATGACAATGCTACTGTCCTCTTGTTTATTTTGCTTTCCTCACTTTCGTCATGAGCCAGCTAGCTTGACCCAACTTTTTCACTGATATGGTATCAAAGCTATATGCCTGGACATATAATGGGAATTCTTTTATTTGGTGAAACTCGTGTTTACAATATCATGCTCTTTCAACTACATTTCTTAATATAATTTTGTGTTAGAAGAAAGTAATATTATTTAACAATTTTTAAAATAAATTTATTTTTTATCAGGCAATGCATCAAAAGTAGAGAAGTGATTTTGCATCGTATTGTAGATATGACATGCATAAATACACACAAAAAATTTCATCACAGAATGTTGGATAGTTTTTTAGTTATGAGGGAAACGCTTCATCACTGCACAGTGAAATGCCAGCCAGCATTTTGGATTTTGAAAAAACAAAAATATATATATTTTTTTAATCGTAAATATATATATATATATATATATATATATATAGCAGAAGGATAGTGTTTTACACATACTTATTTTCAATGTTCTACAAGATACAGTAATATATTGAATATTTCCAAAATTTTACTGCTGTAAGCTGTACCTAACCCCTTAAACCATTGTATATTTTTAGGTACTAATGGATAGGATTGTCTTTAGCAGGGATATACAACAGAAGCATGAAATTTTGAATTTCGGTTCTGCCAATATCAGAAGCTTATTCTTCAGAATCTAATAAGTTGATAAGTAATTTTTTTAGTTTCTTAAAGAAAGAGGTATGGCTGAAAGTGTAGCCTATTTCGACATTGATCCATAATATGCTATGTAACATATTCTAACAATGATAATAATCTTCAAAGAAGACTCTAAATCTTATTTAAAATGCTTCACAATTTTTACTGTACAGAAGAATGTTTGAACTTATCATTCACTTTGTCAGTAGTTCTAAGTAACAGCCTAACTATTCTTCAAAAGGTTTCATCTTCAAAGACAAAAGTGTCAAAGCAATGATCTGAAAAGAACTTGATAAATAAATAAAAATCTCCAAGTCTGTGAAGTTCTCAAGGGAATTTCTTATATAATCTTGTATAACAAAAGTAGACTACCGATTTGGTAGAATTTAACATTCCCTTCTTGAACAGAATCTAAATACGACAAGAGAATTTGTGTTTATTACAACATAACAGAAGTTTAGACAATTGAGATGGTGACAAATTCGGAGTTTCATAAGCATTATGGCAATGGAAAAATTGAAAAGAACCCACTGGATTTAAATTTGAAATTGATGTACATTACAGGAATAATTACAGCACCAGAAGAAATTTTTAGTTCATTCAAACAGCGATGTTTCGACTTCTTTTTTGTACTTTATTATATTCTTTTTGTTCCGGTGATGTTGGGACAGTTATTGGCCTTCTACCATTTCTGGGGAAACTTAGATGTTACCACGCACAATTTATTCCATTTGCTTGGTTCGATTATGTGCATTTTTGAGGCCACGTATGGGAAGATTAAGAGACATGAGCTCGAAAAACTGTTTGATATATTCCAAACTGAAGTTATCCCCAAAATGTCAACTGTTGGACTGACAGAGAAAACAGAAACTATATTTAACACAGCAACAAGAAAGGCACGTGTAATGACAAAGACCGTTATGATTATTTTAGATTTGATGATGATAGCATGGACAGCGGCGCCATTTATAAATCGGAAACTTTTGAAACATACCACTTCAGACGAGCCTTTGGATGAAATTGAGAAGGATCTGAGAAAATGGCTTAAATTTATCTTCATTATTTGGTATCCATTCGATATCACTGTCTCGCCTTACTTTGAGATTATGTTTGTGTCGCAATGCATATATTATGTTGGAGGGACGGGATTTCTGAAGTCAATTGATATGAGTCTAGTATCCATGATGATTCATATAGCCGCCCAATTTAAGATACTCTCCACTGCTCTGGAAGATATGGATCAGATTATACCTCCAATAGCAGAGGAGAGTGCAAATTCATTGGAAGAAGTCAATAAATCTGACTGCACAAGAGATGAACTTGAGGAACTAAGGGAAGGTTATTCAACGATGAAGGATAATGACAGTTCTCTAAATATGCAAAGCAAAATGACTGAGGACGAGAATCATTTAGAAGTGAAACACTATTTAGTAAATTTCGTCAACTACCATCGTGCTGTTATTGAGTAAGTATAATTAGTTCAATGAGAATGATAAGTGGTTCTCATGGTGTAGCGTAATGGATATACTTCAAACCAGTGCTGTCATGGTAATTTTTTTCTTAACCATACACACCAGAGGTCTGCATTGGATGTTTCGCTCGAGCGCCAAGTAGTTCATAGCATAATCCGATAGGTAGTGCACATGCATGATGGGTAAAATTGTCGCAAGTGATGAATCCTCGAATGGTATAAGCCGAGCGTTAGACATTCGTTCTTATTACAGTGATGAACTGTGTAGTAACATCATATATGTTTATCATTTCAAAACTTTGCAGTGTTTAACTAACCTCTCCATAGTACAACTACAAAACTTGCTTTAAAATGTAATATAAATGTTGTAGCTAAATTTTTTTCTTTTTTCACACGGGAGTGATTTTCTTTTGCCACATCTGATATATGTTATTGGATGTAAATGTTGTTGTTGTTGTTTTCTAATGCCAGGCGTTTGACAATAAAGTCATTTGACCTCTTGCACTCCAATATTTTTCAAAGATATTATCATGACCAGCCAGTGAAGCACAGATTTTGAGGTGTTCCGAATCCATTTCTTGGTTTGAGTTGCACAATGGACAGTTAGGGGACTGATATATTCCAATTCTATGCAGGTGTTTGGCCAAAAAATCATGGCCTGTTGCCAATCTAAATGCAGCTACAGACGATTTTCGTTGTAAATCGGGAATTAACTGTGGATTTTGATGCAGAGAGTTCCATTTTTTCCCTTGGGATTGGATGTAAATGTAATTATTATAAACGGAGAACACAATCACGATAATGCAAAAAATATATGAAGTTTTCTAGTAATAATAATAATCTCTAATAATTAGTGTATCAATCTTTGCGTCTGTAACAGTTGTGCAGCATGATTATTCGTTTTATTATATTTTCTGTGACGTTATCTCTGTACTAATATTGTTATTAATTTACTGCTATATAATATTTTGTAAAACGTTTCTACATTGTCGCAGTAGTCGACCTGGTTGGCAAGTTGGTATAGCGCTGGCTTTCTATGCCCAAGGTTGCGGGTTCGATCCCGGGCCAGGTCGATGGCATTTAAGTGTGCTTAAATGTGACAGGCTCATGTCGGTAGATTTACTGGCATGTAAAAGAACTCCTTCGGGACAAAATTCCGGCACATCCGGCGACGCTGATATAACCTCTGCAGTTGCGAGCGTCGTTAAATAAAACATAACATTTTGTCGCAGTATATAGGCAGAACACTATGTATGGACCTATCATATTATATATGTGGTAAATCAAATACTGAATAATATTATTAATTAGCAATAATAACTGTATATCGAAGTTTTCCATACTATTTTATTTATAACTTCATGTTCCTGTTTTGGTACGTTCCATTGACTGTTCCATTAAACGTTTGTCATAAACGCAGAAAATAAAGCCTTATTTTTACCATGTGACCAAACCTATGTGTATCTTATCTGTCGCCTTCCATACAAGATAAGACATGTCGATGAGATGACCTTGTACTGTGCTTCTATTTATTACGAGCGTATCACGACCGATCTTATCTCACTCGAGTGCGCGGCATTCGACCGAGTTCAAGCGAGCAATTTAACTCCAATGCAGCACTCTGATACACACCGACCCTCACTGTCTCCCTCGGAATATATTTTACTCTTCCCTCTCTATTCCTTCGACAGTTGTTTAATGGATGTTTTTATGTTAAAGATGATCCCATCAAAGTTCCACAGTAGATGCACACTCATCTTAATGGTCCTGGAGTGTGTATCTCCAGCACTTCGGTGTTTTTCAACCATATATGGTTCTGAATTTCAGGACTGTGATGGCAGATCATTTATGTTTATGAACATCAAGGAGAATATATTAAGAACAGCAAGAAATGATATAAGACGAGTATAGTCCACCACTGTGGTCTCGATGTAGCATCTTCGCTCCTGAACCCAGCGGGCCGGGGTTCAATTCCCCGCTTGGGACGAGTTGCTTGGGTGAGGTTTTTCCCTCACTCCTATGGATAAATATCAGGCATATGGAACCCACTCATTCTCGATACTTCCTTTCCTCCCTCATCATTCTGGTTGTCTTATTTGGTTTTCAGATCATGCCTGTGGTAGCCCTCCGAAGCTGCTGACTCTCTCGGCCGGCCTCCGTGGATGTCAAGCTATGAAAGCTGGCAGCCAGCAGCGGAACCCACTCCCCTCCAGACAGGAGAGGGAGCTTACACCTCAGATTGTTGAGACGGGAGGGAGGCTTACACCTCAGACTGTTTGAGGGGGGAATGTGGGGGCTGAATATAATAAATATCAATATATTGTAAATTTTATTCAACAATAATGCGTGACTTTTATTTCTATAGTCCCGTCACTCTAATTTTCGGCAGCCAATCACGTTGCCGGTCGGCTACATTTAAACATGTGCGTCTTGTGATTTGCTGATGCATATCCTAAGGCTCGATAAATACTTAATATAATCGCCCGCCATTTTGGCTCTTTCGTTGGGCTCGCAGAAAGCACACGAGGACGTTATTTGCTGCTCAATTATTTGCTGAATTACAGTGCGTTTGATTTATTATCATGAGCTACGACATGATAATGTTTAACGGTGCGGCAAATAGATCCCTCGTCTGGTAGTTCGGCAACGAAAGAACAAAAATGGCGAACAATACTACCTACCTAGACTTTATAGAGCCTTCACTTCCTAAGACGTAAGCAAAGAGGAGGAATCACGCCGGGAATAACAGCGTCGCGACTATAACTTTAATCATACACCCGTCAATAATGGGTATTCCACTCAACACAGTCGTTATTGCACTCCACCGAACGGCAATGACAATTTACGTGTATTATTGAGAAGAACAACAATGTACTCCTAATTTCAACTAATGTTCACAAAGCACTATGTACAAAACAGAACTGTCAGTTCTCAGTTCACAGTTCGTTCACCTTGGCTAGTTCTTCTGGCTCACTCACTCAAGTTCACGGTACGTCGAACCTCGAGTCTTCGAACCCAAGACTTCCAGATAAAGTTCACTGCACTTCGAACCCAAGTCTTTCAGACGCGGTTCCCTGCACGTCGAACTCCGCCCTCCAGGTGCGGTTCCTTGCACGTCGAACCCAAGACTTCCGGATATGCCGCACTCGTCTGGACACTGCCACAGTTACAGACTCACTCAAGATCACTGCACGTCGAACTCATGTTCACCTTGCTCCAAGGCTTGAAGACTAGCTAGCTCTCTCGCAGCTGACTGACTCACTCGCCCTTTTATTTATTAAATCACACATTCTCGAATCTTCGGTTCACGTGGCTTTGCGAACCTTCCAGGGGGATCCATTTCTAGATGTTCCCCCCCTGCTCCGCGTCGCCACGCATCGCACTACAGCACCTTCCGAAGCTCCAGTTTCGTCTCCCCGCACCTCCCTCTCCGCCCGACGTGCACATACACTCCCAATGCGGCCAGAATATTTCGGTGTGCCGCCACAATATTTTCTTTCAATGACACTAGGGTCAGATTGGCCTTTGGAAATTTTGGGAAATTTTTCAGTAGGCTGTCTGCTTATGAATAGATAAGCATAGTATGTCATTTATCAATTAAATTAATTTTATATATAATACTACATGTACAGTAATTTGTAAATTTGTTTCAGTTTCGCTGCAGATGTCAACTCAGTAGCAGATCCTATATTCCTTGTGCTTTTCTTTGTTCGTCAACTTCTGGGGTGTGTTATGGCATTCCAAATAGCACTGGTATGTTTTTAACTTTTTCAATTCAATTATGTGTGTATATACAAGTCCACACCTGTGGAGTAACGGTCAGTGCGTCTGGCCGCGAAACCAGGTGGCCCGGATTCGAATCCCGGTCGGGGCAAGTTACCTGGTTGAGGTTTTTTCCAGGGTTTTCCCTCAACCCAATACTAGCAAATGCTGGGTAACTTCCGGTGCTGGACCCCGGACTCATTTCACCGGCATTATCACCTTCACTTCATTCAGACGCTAAATAACCTAGATGTTGATACAGCGTCGTAAAATAACCTAATAAAATAAAAAAAAAATGTATTTACACAGAGAGAGAGAGAGAGAGAGAGACAGTGAGAGGCAGTGGAAAGTTACCACATTATGCAGGGGATGTTGGGTAACAGGCTGCCTGCAGTCCATTGCTCGACTCACTGGTAAGGGCATGGGTGGGCATTCAGTTTCATTATGGTAGGTCTAAAATTCGCGAGTGGTGGGGATGGAGTGCGTGGAAAGCGAGAAGTGTACAAAGTGTTTAGTTGACAAATGGAGTGTTTCTCTCTCGTTCCCCTGATTTAAGTGCCTGTGATTTTTATCTGTGGGGAAGTTTAAAACAGAAAGTGTACAAGAACAATCCACGAACTCTTGAAGTCCTGGAGAATGAAATCAGACAGTGATAGGTGGAATTTTTTAACATGATGCAATGTTTGTATCAAGAATGCCGGACATCATTCTCAACAGCTGCTTTGATGAAAGGTAATATTTACATCAGTTTTCACCTTCATTCATTCATTAGGTAACTCTTAACTAATAATTTAGAATTGTCGTAATGAAAATGAACACCCACTCACGCTGCTACAGCTTACAGGTGAGTAGAGCAATGGATTGCGGGCAATGTTTCCTGACGTCCTCTGCATGCAGTAACTTTTTGCTGTCTCTCACTGTATATACGAGGGGGATCCAGGAAATAACGACCGTTTTGTTGTAATAATTAAAAAAAATATATATTTATTTGAAAAAACAAAGTCTGTTACATAACTGAAGCTTCCTTTACTTCTCTACATAATCACCACCTACATTTAAACATTTGTCGTATCTGTTCACTAGCTTTAGAATTCCCGTGTTATACTCCTCTGCTGCCAGTTCATTAAGCCAGGTGTTCACTGTCTTCTTCAACTCTTCATCACTTCCAAAACCAGAAAGTCTTTCAGCTTAGTGAAAAGGTGAAAATCGCTAGGAGCAAGGTCTGGACTATAGGGCGGATGATCAAAGATTTCCCAACCGAATTGATCCAACAATTCTCGAGTTGAAGCAGCAGTGTGCGGGCGGGCGTTGTCGTGAAGAAGCACAACTCCTCTCGAAAACATTCCTCGCCTCTTGTTTTGGATGGCTCGCCGTAGTTTTTGTAAAGTCTCACAATAACGATTTGCATTGATCATAGTGCCTCTTGGCATGAAATCCAGCAAAAGAACACCTTTGCGATCCCAAAAGACAGCAGCCATGACTTTTTGTGTTGAGAGAGTCTGTTTGAATTTTCTCGGTTTCTTGGGTGATGAGGGATGATGCCACTGACGTGATTGGCGCTTGGTCTCTGGGGTGTTGTGAGACACCCAGGTCTCATCACCAGTCACAATTTGATTAAGAAAGGCATCTCCATCTGTGTGATATCGCATCAAGAATGTCAATGCTGAGGCCATTCTCTGAGTTTTGTGTTGGTCACTCAGTTGCCGTGGAACCCATCGTGCACAGATTTTGTGGTAACCAAGATGTTGTGACACAATTTCACCAAGCAAAGAACGAGAAATGTCAGGAAAGGGAATATGCAATTCGTCGAGTGATGTGCGCCTGTCTTGCAAGATTCTGTCGTTCACTTTAGTCTTCAGGTCTTCTGTGATGAGTGATGGGCGTCCGGGTCGAGTTTCATCATGGACATTTGTTCGCCCATTCTTGAACATTTTGCACCATTTTCTCACATTTCTTTCATTCATTACAGTATCACCATACACTTCTTTCAATTGCCGGTAAATTTCTGCAGGTTTCAAATGTCGGGCAATCAAAAATCGAATCACACTCCTCACCTCACAGTCGGTGGGATTATCAATCACGTCGTTCATTTTGAAGTAAGACAAAATGCACAATGGCGACTTGTTGCAACCAGTACTCACAACATTATGAGAACACATGTTAAGGAAGTCAGTTGACCTTCAAACAAGGAAGGGGAGTCAGCTGCGTAGCGGGTATGTGCGAACGGTCGTTATTTCCTGGATCCCCCTCGTATATATATATATATATATATATATATATATATATATATATATATATATATATATATATATATGGCGGCCAGATAGCTCACTTGGTAGAGCAGCTGGTTACAGACTGGTAGGTGCAGTGGTGATATTCAAGAAGTTTAACAACCAGTTCTGTCATGTGTACCTACGTTAAAAATATGTTATATCTCCATGGTAATTGCAAATATTATCTAAAAGTAATTTAACAACCGTTTTGTCCGAACCGGTGCAAACCGGCTGAATATCACCACTGGTCTTATGAGTGCAATCCAGAAAACGAAGTTTTCGTCACATTTGCGTGTATATACGTCTGGATAAACTGTAACAAACTGTAAATGTTGATGACATTAGCAGAATTACAAAACTGAACTTTTGTGAAGTGCGTGGAACATAAAAGAAAGTATGTGTCACGTTGTGATACTCATTTTGTTGAAGATTCCTCAACTTTGTGTCCTGCTTATCTCCAAAAGTTGTTAATTTCTTTCATCCATGCTTGTGACCTTCAAGAAAACACAACTGTGAATGTGATTCATTTTTTATGGATGTCGCCAATGGATAATTAACGGTTGGAGATCACGTGACCCTATAAATTCCGAAGGTTTTAGTAGTTCCTAATTCGTCAATTTTATCAAAATTAGAGAGTTTAAAAAAACTGTGTTTTGTTGAAGAGAGTTCTGTAACAAAGAGAAGATTTACCATTCAATAGTATGTTGTACCAGTGACCTAAAAATAATATCCCTATTCTGTTTTGTTTTTTACAGACATTGAGCCAATACAGCAATTTTATAAAATTTGTATTTGCATTCTGTGCTGCTATGTCTACACCCCTGGCATTCTGCTGGTATGGAACAGCCATTATGGATAATGTAAGTAACAAAAAATAACAGACAGTACTTAAAATTTGTATTCATTTGTGCTTTAAGGATTATATCTTCCTCAGTCATAACCAAGCGATACTAAGGCCCAATTGTATAAACCATTTAATCTTAGATCAGAGGTTAAATTGATCCTTGTTTCAGATGAACTTGGAATTTTGTGTTGTATAAAGTCTAATCTGAGATTAATTTGTCTCAAACTAAAGTCAACTTTGACTGAAGAAATTTCTCCGATTAAGTTAGATGATCCAAGTTCAGTTATTTCTTTTCTGTTTGAAATATACGAGTGACAGATTGTGCAAATAAAATGTCCATTATTATTAATATTAATAGATATGTTAGGTACATTTATATATATTTCTTTCAATTTCTTGCCTTAATACACAAACAATCTTATATTTTATAAGGCTCTATCGTGTTCAGCAGTATCAAATAACATAACCTATAATTATATTATGCTTATAAAACCATTAATTATTAATGGATATGATAGGTACATTCACAAATTTTCAATTAACTGTATTACTAAACGAAAATTGTCGTTTTATAAAGCTTTATTATGTTTAGCAGTATCAAACACCATAACATGATAACAACTCGGAGAACAGTCAACCTTCTTCTTATTGTCCGCCATTATTTACATAGCACAAAAAACCAGTGTCTCCAACAGAGTGTACGGAAAGTCGTCAAAAAGTAGTTGTAAAGTCGCTAGATTTCTCATTATCTACAAAGAAAGATTAAATTTTGTCACTATGGGGTGCTAAAAACGTCACTAAATCCCTATTTAAGCAATATAAAAGTTAAAAGAAATTGTTGTTGAAAAAGAGTTAAAGTCGCTAGATTGGCAACATTGAACAAGCCTGTATAACATGGTTCGCGCATCACGTATTTCACCTGTTTATGCGATGTTGCCAAATCCTTTTCACGTGAACTTAGATTGCATTTGAACCAAGGTAATTTGATCGCAGAAAAGTTTTATACAATAGAAGAAGTGTCTGAACTCGGTTCACTTTTCGATCTACGATCAAAGTTGATCTTTAGTCAGGGAGTTTTATACAATCGAGCCTAAATGTATTAATTTACGACACATCTGTTGTACTATAGTATGCATAATTATTACTTTTACATCATATTTATTGTCAGGGTTTATATGATTTATAAGCACTAAAGAAGTTTAAAAAACCACGCATAAAAAAAGAGAGAGGGGGATATATATGTATGTGTATATATGTATGTGTGTATATATATATATATATATATATATATATATATATATACAGGGTGTTCCGAAACTATTCGTTCAAAATAATACAGGAGGTAGAGAACATCAAAACAAATATATTTTGTAATGGTACATATGGTCCCTGAAGGCAATTTCTGATTTACACAGAAGGTAGTTTAGCATGCTAATTACATCAGTGGCATTCACAGGAACTGCTCGAATGCGCGACCATTAGCCTGTATGCACCAAGTACATCGTCGGACCATTGATTGTCGTGTCTGCTCGAAGATACCTGGCATGTCCGCAATGGCATCAGCAGCGACAGTAATTCCAGCGACGAGGTCTTCTTCTGTTTCCACAACAGTTTCATACACCAGCTGCTTCATATGCCCCCAGAGGAAGAAATCCAGACACGTGAGGTCAGGTGACCTGGGTGGTGTGTTTACAAGGAAGTCACCGTTGTTGTCACTAGGCGGTGCTGCTTTCGAATTAATCGGTATGTTCCCAAGCAGACCTCAGAGCCAACCAACTGTACACAGAGCAGTTTTGAATGTCAGTACACATTCCCAGTCAGCAACACTGTCACAACAGCTTACGTCAGCACCACTAACATAATGTTCCATAACATTACAAGTTGACTTCAGAGATCATATATTCCTTATCGAAATATATTTGTTTTCATGTTCTCTACCTTCTGTATTAATTTGAACGAATAGTTTCGGAACACCCTGTATATATAAATAAAGGAAGAAAGTCTTAACCTCTAACCTGTATGTGTTTATTGTCTAGTGGTGGCTCGTGGTCTTTGTATGTTGTTGTATGCATAGTTACATCACAGACCTTACAACAAATTCCACAATTTGGGACATCTGGCCAACATCTACGGCTGACCACTAGGATCCAGAATAAAAAGCAGAGATTAAATTAAAAATAAAATACAATATGATTTGCAGAGAGAATATGGAACAATGATAAATTTAAAAATAAAGTACAATTTGATTTCAGAGAAACATGAGATGAAAGTACAATGAAGAGTAATGAAATGAAGTAAAAAAAATATTACGTAGTGTTATACAAGTGATTGTATAAAATGGATAATGAATCTCTCAATACCATTAGACAAATTTTGTTAATGTCTTCATTAGAAAATTTAAGAGAAAGGAGATCGACAATTCGACAGATTATTGAAATTGTAAGTGAATGTTACAGTTATTAGTGGCAAAAACCAGAACTACATCTCATGTCATGCAGCCTGATGGATATTACATACGATTTTATACTATAATAATAATAATAATAATAATAATAATAATAATGATAATAATAATAATAATAATAATAATAATAATAATATCAATATTGTGACAGCGACGTGAGAATCGAACTCACGACCAGCGTCCCGCAAGAAAGCAGATCGCACGGGCTCCACGGAACATTGAGTGACGTCGCGCGGTGGTGAGAAGGGAGAGAGGGTGTATTACGTCACGCGACGAGTCTGCGCGCGCAGCTGCTACGCAGTGGATGTGGAACGACCTTCCCGATTATTCCAGACGTCTATCGATGTAGAGATATTGAGATAATTCTCTACACACCTGTAGAAGGTTCTCGCAACTATGATTTTGCTATAAAAGAGCAGGCGCCAGCGAACTAGAGAGTCTTCAGAGTTTTCAGTTATTCAGTCAGTGAGAAAGCCAGAGCAAGCAAGCCAGCCGGAGTTCGACTCGAGTGTGCGTCCGCATCTGCGTCAGCATCCGAAGGCCTGAGTTCGAGTGCAGTGGACCGCAGTTGGAGGGACCTGAGTTCGAGTGCAGTGGACCGCAGTTGGAGGGACCCGAGTTCGAGTACAGTGAACTGTCTCTGAAGGTCTGTGGTTCGAGATACCGTGAACTCGAGTGACTGAGATAGAAGAACTGTGAACTGAGAACTGGTAGTTCTGATTTGTAAATAGTGCTTTGTAAATATTAGTTAAGATTAACAGTTCATTGTTGTGCGTAATAATCCAAGTAAACTGTCATTGTCGTCGGTGGAGTGCTATAACGAATACTTTGTTGAGTGAAGATCCAATTGTTGACGAGAGCGTTTAAGGTGAATTGTAGAAAGGAATTATTGTTGTGACGAATAAATTACATTGTTGTTACTAATAAAATTCACACTGGTGTCAGAAGTGGGATATTATCGACAATGGAGAACCTACAGCAGATCCTGCAAGCCATCGCGGATATGAAAGCTGAAATGAAAAAGGACATAAGTGACGTAAAAGCAGAAATGAAAGACGACATGAACGACATGAACAAGCACATCAGTGAGGTCAAGAACGACATAAGCGGAGTGAAAGATGACGTCACTACACAAATCGAAAGTGTTTCGGCCCACATAGATGGAATTGTCGCCATTGTGAAAGACGAACTTAAGGCCGATCTGGATAAATTAAACCAGAATTTTACAACTATAAACGAGACAGTAGCCGAGTTGAGACAGGATGTAGACCATTTCGACGGAAAAATCCGCGATCTCGAGCGTCGTCAAGAGGAAACGTGTGTGCTGATGGACCAACATGCTGTAGAAAACAAGCACATCCTCGCGTTGGTGGATCGCCAGGCTAGAGAACAGAAACAGATAATTGCCGAGGAAGTTCAACGGGCCGTGGAAAGATCGACGTCAGAATTGAGGACCTCATGTAGTGGCCATGTGGAACCATCGCCCTCAGCCAGACATCACAACGTCAAGACGCCAAAGTTCGACGGTATGACGTCTTGGGCGATATTCCGTCGCCAGTTCGAGGCCATCGCAGAGCACAATGGGTGGACGCCAGCAGAGAAAACTACTCAGCTGCTGGCCGCGCTTCAGGGACAGGCGTCGGAGATTCTTCACAGCGTTCCAGAAGATGGGACAGCCGCTGAGATAATGGCGGCCTTGGAGGGACGTTATGGTGACCATCAACTTGCTGCAGCATTTAGGACCCAACTAAAAACGAGGGTCCAACAGTCAGGCGAGTCCCTGCAAGAATTCGCGATGGCGGTGGAACAACTGGCCCATAAGGCGCTCAGGGGCCTACCTAATGACTTCATCGCTGGAGAGGCGGCCTACACCTTCGGCAGCGGAGTTCGAGACCCGGAAATAAAGCAACAGCTACTCCTGGCAGAGCATCGCACCATCAATGCAGCTCTGGCGGCGGCCCTCAGGATGGAGGCAGCCAAGTTGACGGCGAACGTCTCGGCATCGCACCGGATTAGGAGCGTCGCGGCGGCCGACGTCGAGGAACGTCAACCGAAATCACCCGAGCGACGAAGACGAGGAGTGCCCACCTGCTGGTCCTGCGGCGAGCCTGGACACCTGAGGAGGGACTGTGACCGATCTGGTCACAAACAGGAAAACTAAAAGGGGCCGATGCGACGAGGGGCACGTCGGCGCCGTCATCACCATCCCCTCGGCTGATCTTGAAGACGGTTAACAGAAGATGCGACGATGGGCTGATTGCTGACGGATGGATAAGAGGCCGCCCATGCAGAGTACTGGTAGACACCGGGGCGTCGCTCACTATCGCCAGACCGGAAGTCGTGCGTGGCCTACCTGGGAGGACGCCGCTGCGCCGGTATGAGCTACGTACTGCCTCAGGCGAGAACCTGCCCATCCAAAAGGAGGTTTTCCTGGATCTGACATTGGGAAAGAGGAGACTGGAGATGTGGGTGTTCGTCGCCAACATCACTGAAGACGTCATCCTGGGACTCGACGCCATGCGGATCTTCGATGCAACGGTGGACGTCAGGCGCCGTATCCTGCGTTTTGGTCAGGATGAAGTGTTCCTGAGGGACGTCGAAGACCAACACATGGCCAGCAGACTCACCCTGGAGAATCATGTGACAATCCCGGCAGGCTGCGAGATGGTGGTGACGGCAAGACTGGACGGACAACCTAAGAGAAACCTGCTCCTCGATTCGCAAACAACTCCGATAGATGGGGTTTATGTGGCCAGATCCCTACTCCCGAATCAGAAGGTGGTACCGGTGAGGGTCCTGAATGTCACCAATCGGGACAAGGAGGTGCCTAGTGGAACTGTACTAGGTAGCGTCGAGCCGGTGGTGTCTGTGACGTCGCTGGCAGAAAACGAGGAGTGTCACCGACCACATCCAGATCTAGATCCATCACTGAAAGAGCTGGCTCGAGAATTGCCGGCGAATTTAAGCAAAAGAGAAAGAAGACAAGTCCACGATCTACTGACAGAGTTTCAGGACGTGTTCAGTCTGTCTGAAAACGACTACGGGAGAACGGAGAAAGTTCAGCACCGCATTGACACCGGAAATGCTCGCCCAATCAGACAACCTCCTCGACGCGTCCCTCTAGCTAAACAGAGGGAGATTGACAGCCAACTGGAGGGCATGAAAGCAAGAGGGGTCATCGAGGAATCCGACAGCCCTTGGTCATCACCTGTGGTGCTGGTGAAGAAGAAGAATGGGGACCTGCGTTTCTGCGTGGACTACAGAAGACTGAATGACGTCACCAGGAAAGACTGCTTTCCCCTCCCACGAATTGACGACACCTTGGACACCCTGGCCGGAGCAGAGTGGTTCTCGACGTTGGATCTCAAGTCAGGATACTGGCAGGTGGCGCTACATCCTGAGGACAAGGAGAAAACGGCATTCTCTACAGGCCAGGGACTATGGCAGTTCACCGTTATGCCGTTCGGCCTCTGCAACGCCCCGGCTACATTCCAGAGACTAATGGAGTCCGTAATGAGAGGCCTGACATACGACACCTGTTTGCTGTACCTTGATGACGTCATCGTGGTGGGCAAGACTTTCGGCGAACAGCTGATGAACCTGAGGAAAGTGTTCGAGAGACTGCGACAAGCCAGACTGAAGTTGAACCCGAAGAAATGTCATCTATTCCAGAAGAAGGTCAACTACTTGGGACACGTAGTAGGGACCAACGGAGTGGCCACGGACCCGGAGAAGCTACAAGCCGTCAGAGGATGGCCGAGACCGAGGGACAAGCAGGAGCTGCGCCGCTTTCTCGGCCTCTGCACTTATTACAGAAGGTTCGTAGCTGGGTACGCCAACATCGCTAAGCCTCTAACCCAGCTGACCGAGGAGAAACGACAATTCCAGTGGACAGACGAGGCGGAGTCATCCTTCCAGTCGCTGAAAGAGGCGCTCTGCATTGCTCCTGTACTGGGATATCCCATCCCTGGAAGGAAGTTCACGCTCGACACGGACGCTAGCAACGTAGGCATCGGCGGAGTACTCTCTCAGGAACAGGACGGGCAAGAGAGGGTGATTGCCTACTTCAGCCGAACACTATCCAAGGCTGAGAGAAACTATTGTGTGACGCGTAGAGAACTTCTTGCCATTGTGGAAGCCCTGAAGCACTTCCACAAATATTTGTATGGCCAGGAATTCCATCTGAGGACAGACCATTCTGCACTCACCTGGCTATTGGGCTTCAAGAATCTGGAGGGGCAGACCGCCCGTTGGGTTCAACGTCTGCAGGAGTACAACTTCACCTCTGAACACCGACAAGGGAAGAAACATTCCAACGCTGATGCCCTGTCACGACGTCCGTGCCCGGATGGCTGCAAACACTGCCTGAAAGTAGAAGAGCGGGATGGCGCCCACGCAGTCAGAGCAATTGCCGCCCAGCCGAGCCCAGGATGGGATAACGCCGCCATAAGGAGGGAGCAGCTGGAGGACCCAAACATTGGACAGCTACTGCGTGATGTGGAGTCCGGCCAGAGACCAGTATGGGCCGATATCGCCAACCGTAGCACCACTTACAAGAGCTACTGGGCCCAGTGGGAATCCTTCACTGTCAAGGACGGTATCCTGAAGAGGATTTGGGAGTCGGCCGATGGAAGGACCCGCATAGAACAACTTGTCCTGCCCAGGAGCAAGGTGAAGGAAGTGCTGGAGGAGACTCATGCTGGAGTGAGTGGAGGCCACCTGGGAGCCAACAGGACGCTGGACAAGTTAAGGCAGAGGTTCTATTGGTTGCATCAGAGGACCGACACGGAACAATGGTGCCGAAGATGCGACACCTGTGCAGCCAGTCGCGGACCAAGGACCCGCAGCAGGGGAGCCATGCAGCAGTACAACGTGGGAGCTCCTTTTGAGAGGATCGCCATCGACGTTGCTGGACCGTTCCCGGTCACGGATCGCGGGAACCGCTACCTGCTAGTCGCCATGGATTACTTCACAAAATGGCCAGAGGTGTACGCGATTCCCAACCAAGAGGCTTCGACGGTGGCCGACGCGCTGCTTGACAACTTCATCTGCCGATTCGGGGTGCCCCGGGAATTGCATAGCGATCAGGGGCGCAACTTCGAATCCAACCTGATGGGACAATTGTTCGAGCGTCTGGGGGTGCATAAAACCAGGACCACTCCCCTCCACCCACAGTCCGATGGTATGGTGGAACGCTACATCAAAACCTTGGAAGAGCATCTGCGGAAGGTGGTGTCCAACCATCAACGAGACTGGGATGCCAGAGTCCCACTGTTCCTCTTGGCCTACAGAGCTTCGGTCCACGATACAACAGGGATGACACCGGCAAACATGGTCTTCGGGAGAGAGCTGCGCCTGCCCTGTGATCTGCTGTTTGGCACGCCACCCAGCGCCGACCAGCCAGCGACTGACTATGTGGCAGAACTCACCGAGAAGTTGAATGGAATTCACCAACTGGCCAGAGAGCACCTCAAGATGGCCAGCGACAGGATGAAGGTGCGCTACGACAGATTAGCCAACTCTGCAGGATTCCAGGAGGGCGACCTGGTGTGGCTGTATCGACCTACCAGGACCAAAGGGAAATCACCAAAGCTGCAGCGTGCCTGGGATGGACCATACCGCGTGGTGACCCGGATCAACGACGTGGTGTACCGGATCCAGCGACAACCTCGAGGGAAGATGATGGTGGTGCATCTGGACCGATTAGCAGCCTACCAAGGGACTGCCCGGGACGAGCAGCCCTAAGGAGGGGGCAATGTGACAGCGACGTGAGAATCGAACTCACGACCAGCGTCCCGCAAGAAAGCAGATCGCACGGGCTCCACGGAACATTGAGTGACGTCGCGCGGTGGTGAGAAGGGAGAGAGGGTGTATTACGTCACGCGACGAGTCTGCGCGCGCAGCTGCTACGCAGTGGATGTGGAACGACCTTCCCGATTATTCCAGACGTCTATCGATGTAGAGATATTGAGATAATTCTCTACACACCTGTAGAAGGTTCTCGCAACTATGATTTTGCTATAAAAGAGCAGGCGCCAGCGAACTAGAGAGTCTTCAGAGTTTTCAGTTATTCAGTCAGTGAGAAAGCCAGAGCAAGCAAGCCAGCCGGAGTTCGACTCGAGTGTGCGTCCGCATCTGCGTCAGCATCCGAAGGCCTGAGTTCGAGTGCAGTGGACCGCAGTTGGAGGGACCTGAGTTCGAGTGCAGTGGACCGCAGTTGGAGGGACCCGAGTTCGAGTACAGTGAACTGTCTCTGAAGGTCTGTGGTTCGAGATACCGTGAACTCGAGTGACTGAGATAGAAGAACTGTGAACTGAGAACTGGTAGTTCTGATTTGTAAATAGTGCTTTGTAAATATTAGTTAAGATTAACAGTTCATTGTTGTGCGTAATAATCCAAGTAAACTGTCATTGTCGTCGGTGGAGTGCTATAACGAATACTTTGTTGAGTGAAGATCCAATTGTTGACGAGAGCGTTTAAGGTGAATTGTAGAAAGGAATTATTGTTGTGACGAATAAATTACATTGTTGTTACTAATAAAATTCACAATATTATATTTTATTTTAGTAGGTTATTTTACGACACTTTATCAACATCTTAGGTTATTTAGCGTCTGAATGAGATGAAGGTGATAATGCTGGTGAAATGAGTCTGGGGTCCAACACCGAAAGTTACCCAGCATTTGCTCATATTGGATTGAGGGAAAACCCCGGAAAAAACCTCAACCAGGTAACTTGCCCCGACCGGGAGCCACCTGGTTTTGTGGCTAGACGCACTAACCGTTCCTCCACAGGTGTGGACATCAATATTATAAAACTGACAGATTCTATAAATAATGTATATTCATAAATCCTGTTTAAAATTATCAGATCGACAACACTTTTAACAACTTGCTTTCCCATAATTCCCATCAGAACATGGCTCACAACACTCTGGCATACTGATGAATTTCGACGATGATACATCTTTATTATAAGAGTTAAACTCCCCTGATTACACTGCAGATATATTTTGTTTACAAGATGGCCACCTTGCACTTGAACTGGAAATTGAATAGTCAAAATGTCAGAATCTTAGGCTCAGAAGATCCACAACTTCCTGTCGAGCTGTTGTGCATATAAGACACTCACTAAATGTGCACGTGTTTTTTGCAATAAGCAGACACAAAGTGTACGGTTCCTTCTTTCTTTCTGAGCCTACTATCACTGGTCATTCTTACCTCAACATAAGACATTCCTACTTAATCCTTCAACAGGATGGTGCTCCTTCACACTTCCACAGGGATATTCGTTAATACCAGAATGTAACCCTTCTTGAATGTTGGATTTGCTAGTAATGAAGATTTGTCAATGATGCTCTGGCCTCCAAGATCGCCAGATTTAACACTCTGCGACTTCTTTTTGTGGGGATTCATCTATGCCGGGTATCTATTCCATTGCCATAGCAAATACACGAACTGCATCTCTTTTACAATGCAAATTGATATCCGAGAATATACTGAAAAGTATCTCAACAGAAACTGACCACCATCTTTACATCTGCCATGTCACCAATGGCATCCACATTGGACACCTATAATGCTTATGTGAAATTTGTCAAGAATGTGTCTCTTTTTTCATTTCATAGTAATTAATTGAGGTCATTAGTAACTCATAAAAGAAGAATAAGTGAAAACTAATTCTAAAATATTACTTTTATTATCTTTCGTTACAAGAAAATGTCACTTTAACTGTTTCTTCATATTCGACTCTGAAGCAGCCAAATGTCCTATAACCATGAGCAACTGTGTTGACTGGATCCCTTGTAAAGGAGTGGTGTGAGAGATCCCTCCCTACCAGTATGGATTTACAACTCACGGATATCATACAAAAGGATTTTTGCAGTTCCTACCAACTGGCATTACTGACTAGTACTGATACATAGTTGAAAGCATCAAATAGAAAGAAAGTTATGATCTTATCAGATCTCTTACATCATCCTGTCATATATTTTAATAACATAAAATGTAAGATGACATGGAGATAGCTGGTGACAGGAAATTGAAAAGATAAAGGAAATGTGACAATCACTCCAGTTAAAACCAGAAATCGAATCTCAGTCAATAGAATAGGATGTGCTGTAGTCATAGGTGGGCGAAGTTCACGGGTTCAATTTTAACCTTGACATCTGCCACATAATATTTGCAACAGTTCAGCTCATTAACAGTATTTTACCAACTCCTGAGCTTTAAGGCGATTATTCTCGAGTCTTTATTGTTTTTTTCCGAGAACAAAGGAAAGCTTGTAAAAATGTTTATTTTATTGTTTTAGGATATATTTCTTCCACTGAGAAACAAAAAGTTTTTTTTTTCCATGGTAACAAAGCAGAGAGATTTAATTTACTATGATTCTTTTGTTCTGCTGATCAAATGCCAAACGGGCGTGTTTTCCACGAGAATGAAGGAAACAATTTTGAAGGATAACAAATTACATTCTGCAAGGATAATGTAAAAGCAGAAACATTCATGCACAAAGTGTTAAAAAAACCCTATTACTTACTGGCTTTTAAGGAACCCAGAGGTTCATTGCCGCCCTCACATAAGCCCGCCATTGGTCCCTATCCTGAGCAAGATTAATCCAGTCTCTACCATCATATCCCACCTCCCTCAAATCTATTTTAATATTATCCTCCCATCTACGTCTCGGCCTCCCTCAGGTCTTTTCTCCTCTGGCCTCCCAACTAACACTCTATATGAATTTCTGGATTCGCCCATACGTGCTACATGCCCTGCCCATCTCAAACGTCTGGATTTAATGTTCCTAATTATGTCAAGTGAAGGATGCAATGCGTGCAGCTCTGCGTTGTGTAACTTTCTCCATTCTCTTGTAACTTCATCCCTCTTAGCCCCAAACATTTTCCTAAGAACTTTATTCTCAAAAACCCTCAATCTCTGTTCCTCTCTCAAAGTGAGAGTCTAAGTTTCACAGCCATACAGAACAACCGGTAATATAACTGTTTTATAAATTCTAACTTTCAGAATTTTTGAAGCAGACTAGATGACAAAAGCTTCTCAACCGAATAATAACAGGCATTTCCCATATTTATTCTGTGTTTAATTTCCTCCCGAGTGTCATTTATATTTGTTACTGTTGCTCCAAGATATTTGAATTTTTCCACCTCTTCGAAGGATAAATCTTCAACTTTCATAGTTCCATTTCTTACAATATTCTGATCACGTGACATAATCATATACTTAAGTCTTTTCGGGAATTACTTCCAACCCTATCTCTTTACATGTATATATTATTTTTTAATACAAAAGAACATGCAATGAAGCCATAGATATGCACAATAAAAAACATAGTTTTCAGCCTTATTATTGTGATTATTAAAGATAGAACAAAATTCGAAAATTATTTAGCTTAACAAAAATTTGCATTTGAATATACCTATATATCACCATCACTGTGAATGCCACTATTTTTGTCCGAACATGTAAATTCTCCTAACTGATATACAAAACCTCACTGTAAATTATGAGTTAAAGGAAACTATGCTTTAATTAGTATTGGTGAAACCAGGTGGCCCGGGTTCAAATCCCGGTCGGGGCAAGTTACCTGGTTGAGGCTTTTTCCGGGGTTTTCCCTCAACCCAATATGAGCAAATGCTGGGTAACTTTCGGTGCTGGACCCCGGACTCATTTCACCGGCATTATCACCTTCATATCATTCAGACGCTAAATAACCTAGATGTTGATACAGCATCGTAAAATAACCCAATAAAATAAAAAACATAAAAATTAGTATTGGTCAATATCCTATCAAATGAAGTATTTCTTCTCAAATATGATTCTCAATCATAATTAATTAGAAGTCGCTAAAATGAAAAACTTTTGTTAAAAGAGAATCATTCGGGCACCTTGCAGCACTCACTGAACCATACATTACATATACACGAGAAGAAATGGGAGTTTATGCCAGGGACAGGAGAAGACTTTGGTGGACTGCAGCTGAATTTTTTTTCTGAATACGTCCAATCCAGTTTATTCATCATTTCATTTATTTACTTTTTATAATTATATCTCTAGTGTATAATTTTCTTAGTACTGAATTTCCTATCATATCTTATAACTACGGATTATGCCATAAATGTTCAAGTTCAAATTTGTTAAAAATCTTAATTCAAATTTTGTTTCATTTTGTGTTTTTTATTTTGATATTTCAGAGGTGTGCAAATGGAACAATAATTGTGTGCCAGTGGGTACTAATATTTAACATTATAGATATTCGTGTTGACCAGAAACAATCTCTTTTACAGCAATTATTTCAATGGCATGGTGCAGAAGGTGGGTTGTCTATTTTTATTAAGTTCTGCCCACACAAGTGCTTCCCAAATTAAAAATGCTGGCACCACCACTGGCAGGAATCAGGAAGGAGTGTCTATTTAATTAATTAATAAATATGCTCATCTTTTAGACAATTATATCTTTGTCCCATTTGCTGTGGAGACCTTCGGTCCTTGGAGTCATGACGCTAAAGTTCTGGTATCTCAGATCGGCCAAATTTTGATCTCCATTACTGGTGAGCGCTGTTACACTACTTATTTGTGTCAACGCTTAAGTATTGCTATTCAACGCGGAAATGCAATGAGCGTTTTGGGTACTCTTCCAGAGTCCACCCCTTTGGACGAACTTTTTCTCCTGTACAATTTATTATCTCTATGTAAATGTTTATATTTAGTTTTTATACAGGGACATCATTTTATTTTTACTTCAATTTTTATTGTACCTGAGTTTTTGAATGTACTTCACTCCCACCCCTTCTACTAATGAAGTTACAACTGTCCACACAGAATCGAGGCCGCATATAGTAAACAGCACTGAGTTAGTGAAGTATAGTACGTTCCATAAATATGTTCGCGTTTTCCAGTGACGAAAGAGCTTTCAATATTGAATCATATTTTCGCACAGGTACTGTCGTCCGTTTGCCTATGTCGCATCCCGATTTCCCCCACCTGCTTCTGCTCGCCCCTCTGTCTTGGCTCTTTTCTGAAAACATTAATTTCTGTTAGGAATTGGAAGTTTACGTAATATTATACAATTGTTTAAAATAATTAAATAAAAGGGCCTCGTTAAGTAATTAACTGTCACGTGATTTCTCCCCTTTTTTACGATCCCGCGGCATAACCACTTGGACGGACAGTAGATAGCATGTGTAAGTAATTTTATCTGTGCGGGTCAGGCAGAAGTGAAGATTGAATTTACAGTACGTAAGGTACTCTTTTATAGAGTAGGTACAGAATTATTTCAACATGGGTTACTAGTATGAAGGACGAAACTGGCAATTGGAATTAGATGTAATAGTCTATAGTGCGATAATATGCACAAAAGAACTGAAGCCTGTATCGAAATGAACAGCCACCATTTTCAAAAATGTGTTTAAATATTCAGATTGTAATTATTTTGAATTTAACTTCTTTCTCTATACTGTACACTAATGTGCTGTAAACAGTATAATATACATTGCAAAATTGAATTTCGTACGAATGGACAGCTCAGTTCATGAGCAAAAACACTTATTGTTAATACAGTAGTGTATTTTGATTAAACAAAAACCTAATGAAAATGATCGAACTCAAAATCGCGATATTTCCTAGTTTACGTAAATGGATGAACTACTTTTCTTCCCTCCTATACCTAGTAGAGTGATTTGCTTGTGTTTTACGCCAGTATCATCGAACTACAGCCGCGGAAGGGAATAGCAAACTGTGTTTCCGGTTCTCTAAAGATATAGCCAGGTTAATATTAAAAATGTTAGTAAAAATAAAATGATGTCCCTGTATATGTGTAATTGTAACGGTGAAAATATTGTTAATCAAATAATTATTTATTTATTTTTTCATAAGTGTATATTATTTTTGGGAGTGTTTTTTGTAAGTAATTTTATGAGGTTGTTATTGATATGCTGATAAATTATTTGTACGAATTACGAATTTTCTAGTGTCCTGAACGAATTTTATTGTGCTTATGGTAAATTAGTTAATCATAATAAGTAACAATAAGTGCACTGTAATGGGTATATTTCAGTAGGCTATAGTTTTGTGTTACTAATTAATCATAATTCAACTTTTGACACAGAGCCTGGAGGTATACAAGGCAGCCTATGAATGCCAATGGTACCATCGATCTAATAAAATTAAACAGTTCCTGGCAATGATCATGGTGCGATCCCAAAAAGCTGTATGTCTCACAGGTTCAAAATTCTACATCATTTCCTTGGAGACATTTGGCACGGTGAGTATTATATTTTACATTTTGGCAATTTATTACCTAAACTTATATTTTTCTTTTTATAAGAAAACATACATACTATATGGGCTATTCCATATGAAATCGATCAGTAAAAAACCTCGCATTTTTTTATACTCTTAATTTTTTCCCTATTTATACAAGGTTCTGAGGACAGTGCATTTTCAAAAATACACTATCTAAAGTCAAACGGTTTCCGTATTGTTGAGCGACAAATTTAGCGTATTTTATAAAAACAAGCCTCTTTCAGCGCTCAGAACTCTATAGAATCATTTACTGCACAACATAGAACGAGAGCTTATTTGGAAGCTGACATTTGGTAGGTTATGATAAGAAGTAATACTTATTTTTATGGTACACAGAGAGATAGATAATCTGATTTTACTTACTTTTAGGCTTTTTGCTAATTTATAAAAATGTACAAAAATATTGAGAAAAAACCTTGCATTATTAAGAGGGATTCGGTATTGTTTGCTTAGTGGTACGGCAATAAGTTTCGAGGGTATTGAATAAATTATTTTCACATGCCTAGACTTGAATGGCACAGTACTGCACGCACTGGCCGAGAGCTGAAGATAAGCGAGCGTTGGGCGTCATTGTGCTCCTGTGTTTATGAAAACCTGTGATAAAGTTAGCACAGTCATGACTGCTAGACGACATATCATGTGTTTGTCTCCTGGCCTTGCTTACCTCGGCTAGCTCCCGCCTCACAGTCAGCTGGTTAGTTCATGCGCATACTATTTATTTTCTTTATTTGATATTTTCAATACTTTATCAACGTGCCATCAGTAAAAAAATGTGTGTTTATTTGTGCTTTCAATGCGTAATCTAACTATATATTTTAAAAATATTTTTTCCTTGGCAAAGGTGTCTTAATAAGGAAAAATCTAAATTTCTCCATTTCCATAAAAAGTAAGAAAATCTGTTTATATGTCAATATAAACTTTAATTTCTCAGCATCAAAATAAACCATGATTTTGATCATTGGGTGAAAGGGTTTCAGAGCTACAAGTTGCAAATTGTATGAAAATACGATAAATTTAAATATTTTAAATTTAAACACTATGAAGTTCTGATGCCTCAAACTTTGCACAAAGCATTGTATCACAGTTCTCTACGTATAAAAAAAAGTTTTATTGTATTTAGAAATTGTAAAGTCAATTTTCTCTATATTTCGGTCAATTTGAGATGGAATAGCTCATACGTAAGAAGTATACAGAATGTTGCAAAACTTAAGACTTAGAGATTAGGCCGAGGGCCCAACAGATTCTATTAAGCAATGTGTGTGCAGTCAAGCATCATTATGAACTTATGGCACTGTAGGTCGCAAGAATATCTGCTGTTACATACACATCAATGCAATCTTTGTTGTTACTTGACCATCTAGAGAGCTATTTACTACATAGGATGTTCAAATTGGACACATTCCTATTCTAAGCAGCATTAGACACATCAATGCAATGATTCCTACACTTCTTCGAGAAAGTCAAGTGTGGTGCAAATGGTGCCGAAGACATTCGTCAATTAATGGAAGAGCATGATTGGCTCATACATATAAGAGGCACGGTATAAATTAAACTCTTTACACAGCCACAACAAAAATTATGATGTGTGCGCATACCATGAGATCTATGACAATGTAATGACATATGAGTGGACATTATAGGTTAATGGCAGATTTTATTCTTATATTCTGTCCTGATAAAGTTAGGAAACTCCGTGACAGGCTATTGACCTAACTCCTGATTTTAAGAGACATACATGTATAATATGACGGTACCACACACTCACAATGGTTCTTTCTCCATCAGTTGTGGCAGGACGTTCTACAGGAAAAAAGGACATTGTGTACAGAATTACAAAATTTTGTGACACTAAGAGAAAAGATAACAAAAACTAAAAAATCTTTCGAAGCTTTTAACACTTTGAATCCAGCAGTTGTACATATACAACCTTATTATTGTAGACTAAAATTATCTATCATTTTTCAATTTTGTTGTTTTTTTATGCGTACCACTACACTGGTTGTTTTACATATGCCCTCGTCATCCTATACTACAAGCTCAATCGACTGCACTGGTCGGGACGCGAACTTTCGATCTTAGACACTATATGCTGGTTAGATATATCTTGTGCGTCTTAAACCGCTTGGCTAACTAACCCAACATGACTTTACCCAATTATACAGCTATACGAACTCCTGGTTAAAAGTTAGAAATTTGTGTGCAGTAGTGGTATAAGTCTTTCGGATGCAAAGTGTAAAAGAAGATATCTTCAAAGTAAAGGAATAACTGACAAGCTGAAAGTACCGCCTAAACTTGCACGAATATTAATGATAGGATAATAGAAGTAACATATTGTTTCTTAGGAAATTCTTGTGGAATTATATTCACTACCTTCAAGATGTTGCTAAAGTTATGTAAGAGTGAACCATTCACCATATACTGTAAAACCTTGTTAATACACTCCCGCTTATAAGGCTATCCCCTTTATTGCACTCTTTTTATATGGTCCCTGGACATTTCATATATAATCCTGCATAACTTTACCCTCTTACAACGCTCCCAAATCCTGCTAGCAGTGCCTTTTTTCGGATTGGAAATTAATAACAAATTCAGTATAAATTGCCAAATTAATTAAGCTTTCTTTATGAAAAGGTTGCCAGATTTGACAAAGCGTATTATATATAATTTGAAAAAACACCTACAAGGTAAAAAGGTTTACATTTAAAGGGTTAGTTAGTTTTAAAAGCATGGTGAAAAAATATGTAGTTGTGATTGTACTGAGGGTTATTGCATCACGAGTGCAAGGAAAAAATTTCACCCTCTACCTGACAAAACCTTCTGATCAGCACTGTCCAAAAATGTATTTATCGGCACTTTTCTTTGTATGAAAGGTTTTTAACATTCAAATGTCTCCATGTCAATACAATACTGTCCTTGTTGCAAAATTTAATCATCCTCTGAATTCTGTGGAGTGAGCAATTATTTTCAAATTAAGAGAAACTAAGATAGCAAAGTTTGAATTAACTATGAATGGTATAGAAACAGATCCATATTATGGCATATATATTTCATGAGAAATAATAAAAGTACAAATATGTAACACAAGAGAGAAGGTTAATTCAGACTTGGGTAAGCAACAATGTCTCATACTGCTTAGTAAGGGTGACTGTTCCGCAAGACTGATTTTGTGTAGTCTAGTTGGACGATTTTTATATGCAAAATATGGTTCAGGCATAAAAATAAAGTAAAAATTCACAATCCTATATCAGTACTACTTAATATAATGTTTCACTGCATGCTTTCAGAAGAATAATCATTCTACATTATGTTTCAGATGATGAACACTATATATGCCTACTTTACCCTCCTCAAGAATATGTACGAGAACTGATTACGAAGTGCACTATGGTGGAGTCTGTAAAATACTATAATCAGTAGCAATTTCGGAGGTTGGTTGGAGACCACCCAAAGATCTGAAATAAACCTTTTTTTTCCCCCCATTGTTAAAAAAAGATTTCCATAGCAGTGGGAACAACACTGAAATTAATTGTAGTACTTCTTCCCTTTGCTGAAATAACACATGTGCAAACATACCTAATATGCAAGACTTCTTCGAATAACTGAGACGGAATTTGAGTAAAATTAAGTTATTTTAAAGACCAAAGACTAAAAGCATTTGAAAATTCTGTTAATGGAAATGTATTTTTTTTTCATATGATCTGAAAATCTTTGTTCAGCAGGATCTCATTTTACATTTTCAATGCCCTGGGTCATGCATAGATACCGCCTATTTACTGTCAATAATGAAATTACATAAAATGTTAATAAATGTGATCATAGATGCCGACTAAGGGCATGCCTTAAATTTTACTGAGCACGATGGGCATCCCGATAAAATAACGGAACATAAAAGAAATACTTTCATGTCTTGTACAGATACAAAGCTATAGTCAAGAAGTCCCTTTCATCTTGACAACTAATAGTTTAGGCCAATACAATAACTCAATTATAATCTTGCTTTAATCTGTTTTAATGTTCACATTCATTTATCCTTGTAATGTGTTGTGCCCATGCATAATAAGAGTGAAAAGAGTACAACCTTGACATCACTAAATTAGTATCTGATGAATAATTTTGAGGAAAAATTGTTCCGGGGCCGAGTATCGAAACCGGGACCTTTGGTTAAACGTACCAATGTTCTACCAACTGACCTACCCGGGAACTCTACCCGACACCGATCCAACTTTTCCCTCTATATCCACAGACCTCAAAGTGGGCTGACAACCGTCAAGCAACCAACATTGAGTGCACACTAACTCTGTGTGACTTAAATTGTGCTTTTCTGTTAAACAAACAGTGACGTGTATTATGCAAATCAAGCTTTCAGGTGTAACTCCCTGTAAAGTTGATTTGAATAATTTTTCCTCAAAATTATTCAAATCAATTTTACAGGGAGTTATACCTAAAAGCTTGATTTGCATAATACACGTCACTGTTTGTTTAACAGAAAAGCACAATTTAAGTTACACCCGGGTTCAATACCCGGCCCCGGAACAATTTTTCCTCAAAATTATTCAAATCAACTTTACAGGGAGTTATGCCTGGAAGCTTGATTTGCATAATACACGTCACTGTTTGTTTAACAGAAAACCACAATTTAAGTCACACAGAGTTAGTGTGCACTCAATGTTGGTTGCTTGACGGATGTCAGCCCACTTTGAGGTCTATGGATATAGAGGGAAAAGTTGGATCGGTGTCGGGTAGAGTTCCCGGGTAGCTCAGTTGGTAGAGTGTTGGTACGTTTAACCAAAGGTCCCGGGTTCGATACCCAGCCCCGGAACAATTTTTCCTCAAAATTATTCAAATCAACTTTACAGGGAGTTATGCCTGGAAGCTTGATTTGCATAATACACGTCACTGTTTGTTTAACAGAAAACCACAATTTAAGTCACACAGAGTTAGTGTGCACTCAATGTTGGTTGCTTGACGGATGTCAGCCCACTTTGAGGTCTATGGATATAGAGGGAAAAGTTGGATCGGTGTCGGGTAGAGTTCCCGGGTAGCTCAGTTGGTAGAGTGTTGGTACGTTTAACCAAAGGTCCCGGGTTCGATACCCAGCCCCGGAACAATTTTTCCTCAAAATTATTCAAATCAACTTTACAGGGAGTTATGCCTGGAAGCTTGATTTGCATAATACACGTCACTGTTTGTTTAACAGAAAACCACAATTTAAGTCACACAGAGTTAGTGTGCACTCAATGTTGGTTGCTTGACGGATGTCAGCCCACTTTGAGGTCTATGGATATAGAGGGAAAAGTTGGATCGGTGTCGGGTAGAGTTCCCGGGTAGCTCAGTTGGTAGAGTGTTGGTACGTTTAACCAAAGGTCCCGGGTTCGATACCCAGCCCCGGAACAATTTTTCCTCAAAATTATTCAAATCAACTTTACAGGGAGTTATACCTGAAAGCTTGATTTGCAGTATCTGATGGTCCTCAACAAACATGTCGAATGAATATCTAAAAATAAAATTTGGGCAACAGGAGGTTAAATTAAGTTTCGAGTCTTGATGGTTTGAAACATTTTCCTGGTTGGAGTATAGTGTTTCTCATGATACTGTGTTTTCTTTCTTGTGCCATTTCTTTTTAAACTGAGGGTGGCTGTTGTTCATTGCTAACAAATGACAGATATAAGAAGTGGAAGAAAGTACTTTTCTCCCTGACTCAGGGATAAGAAAACATGAAAATGTTGAATTGCATAAGAAAAGAAATCAGTCAGATCTTTGGTAAGTGAAACATATGCAACTAAGATACGAGAAAATCATATGTATGTAAAAAATTTAAAATCCTCAAATTTACTGCTGTACAAGGTATTGCTCAGAGAGAGAACAATGAAATCCAAGATAATTGAAAATCTAAAAATGTCCTCGAGTTTCTGGAGCTGATATCTAAAATAATTCCATTGCACGAAATAAACTACAAGGCCCAAAAATGTTCAGTATATCCATCATCAATTCAGACTGGAATCTTAAATATTCTCGCGGTGGTACTTTTGACAGTGTAAGGAAATAAGTAGATAGGGCCATTTATTTTGCTCTTTGAAGTCTATTAAAGTTATAACTGAAACTGTACAGTTATCTGTTGTCCCATTTTACTTATATAGTAGCATTTATGAATGTTTTCAGGATTTAGACCAACAATCTTGTTAACACTGCATGCATCACTTCTAATCTACATACGAGTAAAAGAAACACTGAATAAATGTGCATAAAATATATGCAAAACTGTATTGCACAAACTTACAATGATACCAGTGTAATTAAGGAATCAGTTGTTGTGTACAAACTCTATTCAGAAAAAATACACCCCAAGTGATTTTATACAGTTAGTGTAAATCATTGACTTGATCTCGCTGTTGTTGTTTGTAAAAAAAAGTTGTATCAGCAGCTTTCTCCCTTTGTACATTGTACATTTTCATGTCAGGATCAGTCGCACATTCACTTTTTTTTTTTTATTGATGTCCAGTATAAAGGTACAGTCACACATCGCTACTTTTGCTGCGCAACTTTTGTACTGCAGCTGCAAAAGTTGTGTCGTGTTCACACATAAGCCAAAAGTAGCGCGCTGCTGTGCAACCCGAGTTCTGCAAAAGTTGCAACTGGAGGTTGCGAGTCTGTTCACACACAAGGCGCTACTTTTGCAGCCGCAGTCATGCTGCAGGTTTTCATTTCCGTGTTGACTTAATATATATTTTGCGGTTATGTTCGCATTATTAAGAAACTCGTATGAAAGCTTCCTTATTTATTATTTGCCTTTCTGTCCTAACTAGTGTTCAGAAATTGGCATTATTTTTACTATAAAGCTTTTAAAAACGCCTATATACTTAAATGATAACCAACAGCATATTCACGTAATCAATGTTGGCAACCCTCCTGTTTGAAACTACGCTACGGAAAATTAAAAAAAATGAATATCATCAGAAATTATGCTCAGACTGTGTTGTGTATTTAATAAAGGTTACTTTCATCACATCTAACATTAAAATATATCCAAACAATAAAAGTATCATTTGCACATCTGGGCTGCAACCCTGAGAACCCTGTTCACACGTTGCTACTTCTAAGCTGCGCGTAGTATGAAAAAGTAGCGGGCAGCAGGTTCGGCAGCCGCTACTTTTTGAGTTTTACCGTTATTCACACGTCGCAGTACGAGAGTTGCGCAGTTTTTTGTACTGCAGCGCTGCAAAAGTAGCGACATGTGACCGTACCTTTACATGGAGAGATCTATTATAGAACTGAAGGCTCTCAGTGAGATGAAATGGATTTGCCAAGCCACTACGAAAATTTTGTCTGTCATTATTGTCACACTCCACCGACTTGTAGAAGACTGGAAAATGATCACAGCAAACACAGAGTTACTTACTTAAGGCTTTTAAGGAACAATAATTAACTGAAATTAATGTAAGTTGCATTAAGACCTTTATTGAACAACGTACAAACTATTCCATTAATGCTGTCATGTTTTGAAGTTTGTTTACACCCAGTACTTCATCCCCCTTCCAATGTAATGCTAGTAACTTGTAAATCAAATCAATCTTAATGTATCCAGCTGACTGCTGACAACATAAAGTCCACTAGAGTCTATTCAGTTGTAGTAACTTGTATATAACAGATATACAAAAAGCACGTCTGAAAATACATCACAAACCAATTCTGATTGTGTAACTACTATTCTAGCATAAACACCACTCAAAACCAGAATACAAAATACAGGAGAGTCAACCCGCACATGTACAATAGGGGTGGAAGTATAGAAGCAGTTTTCGTCATCAGTAAGACTAAGAAACTAAGGAATTAATGGAAACCCAGTGTACCTATGCCTGATTGGTTTCTGATGAATACAGCTAAACTGCATGGGTAGTTTAATGAATGGCTGTTTTAGGTATGATAATTGCATTACTTTGAAAAAATAGTTTAAATGTAGCATTTAAGAGAAAAATAACACTGTCTAATAAACTAGGCTGGTATTCGGCAAGTGTATATGAAGTAGATATGAAGATTATTGACATCCTGAACACAATTTTAATACCAATAAACTGAAGTAATTTCAAATTCAAAATGTGCGTGTGAAGTAACATTATCTTGACCCATGTAATGTAGATAAATTCTAACGGATACATATTTTACTGAAGGATATTACGTGTACAAGCAATGTAAGTCATCAAAGTAGGTGAGAGTAGAAACTATTAGATTTTAGTAAACTTTTAAAACTTTTGTTAGTATTGTATCAGTCATCTAGCTTTATAGAAACAATGTACAAGCAACTAGCAAACTGTGTTTACTATTTGGCAAGAGAAATGTAATATAACTTTCATCCATTACAGCACGTTTCTCCAACATGAGATTTTTCACAAAAATGTCATACCAGTATACATTATTTCGAGGAGGTTCTCAAAAAGTGTAATAACAATAGCTAGAGTGCAAGATAACATTGAACAAAGCATTAATTATGTTATTAACTACACTACAAACCTAACAGCGTGAGTAAAGAACGGATAGAGATTCTTGATGAATGGTAGGTTAGGTCCACTGAAAAAAAAAGTTCACTTAAAATCGGGAATACATAACCAAGATAAAATAAAAGTGAAAGTAGATTAAACAACATTCAATTCTAAGTGTCGTTGTTACAATCACTCTGTTGCATGCTATTTTATTATGGTGAATAATAGACAGGCAAATCGTAAAACAGCGAACGCTAAGCTCTGCCCATGTCCCCTTTCCACTTTTCCCCTACAAGCTCACCCCACACACACACTAGCGGGAAAGAGTGGAAATAGGGGTTTAGGGTGGGGGTGACATCTAGTGGAGGAAAGTGGAACAAAAGAGGGGGGGGGGAAAAAAACAATATATATATATAGATTCATTTTCTGGGCTGAGAGGCCTCTCAGCCCGGAAAATGAATTTAGATCTATAGACTCCGGCCGTGAAAGCCTACACTGCAAAATATATATATCTCCCCCCTCCCTCCCTCGAGCCTCTCCTTCTCTGTTCCTTGCTTCCTGTCTCTTTTTTTTTTTCTTATGACTTCGCAGGGGCTAGTATGCGATCCGAGTATCTTCCTAACG
Organism: Periplaneta americana; assembly: GCF_040183065.1. Lineage (NCBI taxonomy): Eukaryota > Metazoa > Arthropoda > Insecta > Blattodea > Blattidae > Periplaneta > Periplaneta americana. The sequence continues at coordinate 202,964,562 of NC_091117.1, read as the reverse complement.
AAACGCATGCATTCTTTTTGGTCACGCTTTAGACCTCTCGGCTACCGAGGCGAGTTGGTGATAGAAGGGAAAATGAATCTATTTATGTTCAAGGGGACAATGATGGAATGGCGCAGAGAACAATGACCGAATAGTGTGGGTAGAAAGTGTCGGGATTGTGAATTTAACTTGGTAGGGGTTGACTGTGGGGAGTGGCATAAGTGTTAACACGCGCTGGTAGAGCTTCATTGTGTCCGTGTCCAACTTCGTGTACAGACGGAACCATGTGTCGTGATGAGCCGTACCGAAGATGAGTACTTCTTCCTCAAATTGTGCAGGGAGAATTTGAAGGCGGATACGATAAGGTACTGGGCTGTTGTCTAATGCGGCCTAATTTGATTGTATTGTGTATTAGTACATGTTATGAAATACATGCAAGGCGGTAGGCAGTGATCCACCAAAGCGGGACACATAGTAGAGAGAGAGAGAGAGAGAGAGAGAGAGAGAGAGAGAGAGAGAGAGAGAGAGCAGGCGAGAGAGGCGCCGAGTGGCGAGGGTGGAAATAACTTCCCCTACTGGCATTCGCTGTTTCACGATTTATCCTAATAGACTAATATCACAATATATACATATACCGTGCTAATATGCATATTAGAGAAGTTTTGTTTCATTAATCTATAAGTCTAGATAAGGCTAATGAAATAATTTTCAATAAAAGACATGTACACAAGGAAATTATTTTTTATAATGTATGATAACAAATATTATTGTAGAACTAATTGCAAGTAAGGGAAATAAACTGAGTTCTGAGAAACGACAGGAAAAAGAAATTATGAAGTGGATCTTAAATAAATTAATGAATCTATGAATATACAAACAAATAATAAATAAATAAAGCAATCTGTAGATGGATATAAGTGTAAAATAGATAAAGACTGTACTATATTTGTGTAGAATGTATGTAATAAACTGAAAAATACAAGAAAAACCACAAAACTCCTTTATTGTTGACTTTTCTTCGCTTTAACCTAGAATCACTCATTAGAAAAATCTAATTTTTGCTATTATTGTTATAACTTCATCTTCACTGCTTTAGCAATGCCTGGTCAGGTGATGTCATTAACAGTTAGCGTTGTCTCTTTGGTGCTGGAGGTAGCTGTTGGCTGTCAATGTGTTGTTGACTGTTCACACACAGATTTTCAAGAAATTTCGGCATTCCTGGGTGTTTTATACCTTGCTGGAATAAAGATGGCGCAACATCTAAATACAGATGGGGCTGCACCAGCATTCTTCATAGGAACAATGAACAAGAGACGTTTTTACATTTACATTTAAGTCATAAGTAGAGCTTAGACATGTGTGTGCTTAAAACATTAAAATTAAGTGGGCAGAAAGGTAGTAAAAACATCCAAAATAGGCACTAAACATACGAACTAATATTAAAAATGTACATAATGGGTATACAAATATAAATATTTTCACTTCTTTTGCTGTGCTGCTTTTTTAATAAGAGCAGCTGTGTTTTATGGTGCTTTAAAAGCCACTTCTTTCAACATTTTACCTATAAAATGCACAGTCAAACTACGAATCTAATTCATTATAGAAATTAATTATTAACCGAGTTCTTAAAAAAAAACACGTACGCAGTACAAGGATTAAATTCTTTCTTAGATTTTACAATCAAGAGGACAACATCAAGGCTGGGTTACATGAGAAGGGAATAGGCTGGAATCCAGTGAAGACCCAATTGCAGGATAGGAAGGCATGGCAGACTCTCATCAAAACCTCTACACTATAGGTAGAAAAGGACTGACGAAGAAATTAGATTTTACAGCATTTCTAAGAAATGGCAAAGGTGAGTGTTTTTGTAAACAACAAATATTTTCTCAGAACTAAAAATACGATATAACGTTGCTACGAAGTGATAGTGATGTGCTGAAAAAATCATTAATGACAGAACCATTTGGAAGAATGAATCACTTTGTAACTTGATGTCTGGTGAGCTATCAGAGCAGTCCATATCGAATTTCAGATGATACACCGAGAAAGCTTGGAGAGTTAAGGTACAATCACATGTCGCAACTTGTAGTGCTGCAATTCAAAATACTGCAACCCGAAAATTAACGGTTGCCAAATCTGCTGCTCACTGTTTTTTCATGGTGTGCTCAGCTTAGTAACGACATATGAACAGAGTTCTTAGGGTTGCAGTTACAGCATTTTTTATATAGGTTTTGTTGAAATTTTTCCAGTTTTGCCACCCAAATGTGCCAATGATACTTTATATATATACTATATTACGAGAAATTAGCAACAAAACTAAAGGATGCGAAATACTCTCTACAGCTCTACACGAAATAAAATATTTCTTCCAACGATTTAGATTGTGGAAAAGTCCCCATAACACTTATAGCGTTCCCTCGTTGAATGGCAATACTAATTCTTTGGCGGAGGAAAGCCGTAGAGTGAGAGTCGCCGTTAAGTTCTGATAAATACTTGCCGATATCAGAAGTTAACAACTTCGCCTCGGAACACCAAGGGCCCATAGATTCTACAGCGAAAACGACAAAATTATATCTATCCAGAAGATCGAGATACTTATTGCGTTTAATTGTAACAGCAGATGCAGCGGCTGACCCCGCGAGTTTGGAAGTTTTGGCAAATAAGAAGAAGCGAAGGTGTTATAACAAGTGGCATCCCATAAATTTGCCTTTGGACCATGGTGTTAAAGTTAAGCCATCTGGACGTTTGCCATCAGAACGATTTATGCCATTGGGTTCTAGAATGGTAGGGAAACCAGCAGAAATTAGGGCCCTTTTAATGATGTCGTTAATCATGACGTGTCTGGAAAATTGTCCAGAATTTTATATTATTTGCGTATATTTTAGTGTTTGATGTGATGAAAAAAATTATTTGTAACAGTTGCTAAATGTACAATGCAGACAGTATGTATGCTGAAGACAGAATTATTATTATTATTATTATTATTTTTTTTTTTTAAATTTTCCATAGAATAGTTTGAAACAGGAGAACTGCCAAGATTGTTTACAATAATTGTGGTATTGGTTATCACTGAAATATAGGAGTTTTTTAATAGCTTCAATAAAAATGTCAATTTTTTAATAGAGTAGAACTTGTTATTACGACCTCGTTTTGTGCGACACCTCACCTATAACGTCAAATATTCTGTGGTCCCAACTAATTCCCCATATGACATTTGCTTTTCTACCTTGCTTAATACGACAAACGTATATGTGTCTACCTCGCATATAACATCATTTTCAACCTCAGTTTGGAATACATTTTTCTAAGAACCAAAATATTTTGCTGAAATCTGGCAAATCCTTTACTGTTCCCTTCTATCATAGACCTCTGGAATGCAGGCAGATTCCCCATCCCATTGTAACCTGGCCGAATTCATGTGGTATTAATGCAGTCAGTTTCGACAGGAAATTTTCACTAAGTGCACGCATTTTAACGCAGTATGGCCACTAAAAGAAGTGAGTGATACTTTAGAAGCCATTAGAACTGTGAACATTTCTATGAAGCTAGGAGAAGGAGCAGTGAAATTGCAACTGAAATAATGAACATAGAATTTAATTTAGAAAGTGTATATTGGGCAAGTAGGAGACAACAGAGTAAAATGACTGATTACTTCACTCCTCAGTAAATAAGTTGAACAAACTGTTTTAATACAGAATTCTGTATTTATAATTGTACGTGTATTTTATTGTGTTCATGGTATGCTTAAAAGTGAATACATAAATCTAAAATAAGCCTAATGTTTTTAATTTTTCATTTTCCACCTCACTAGATTGATAATGTGAATCTCGGTTACTACGACACTCGTTTATAACAACATAATTTTCAAGGTCCCTTGGATGTCGTTATAACCAAGTTCTACTGTACTAGTGAGTAGGACAGAAAAATAAATAATAAGTCTACATGAACCAAGAGAGTGATTGTGAAATTTGCAAATGTCAATTCCCAGAATAAAATATAAATCATTGTCAGTCGGCTTTAGCAGAAGTGCAATGTAAATTTCAGATGTTCAAAATAAATTGCACCAATGCAATAAGGAAGAATTAAAAAATAATACTCTTCCTTTTATATTCGCAAAAAATATTTTCATGGCCTTCAGTGTAACTCTCAAAGGAGATTGTAACCACAATGTTCTGTACTTTTATTCTTTCTCTGAGCCAGCACCTTCCGCTTTTTGTAGTTTAGTGTTTTGTTCTCTATTTTATAATGGAAACAGATGGTAAGTAAGGTTCGCATGAGTTTCATAATCTGAAACCCCAAATCCACACCTGTGGAGTAACAGTCAGCGCGTCTGGCTGGCTGCAAAACCAGGTGGCCCAGGTTCGAATCCCAGTCGGGGAAAGTTACCTGGTTGAGGTTTTTTCCGGGGTTTTCCCTCAACCCAATACGAGCAAATGCTGGGTAACTTTCGGTGCTGGACCTCGGACTCATTTCACTGGCATTATCACCTTCATATCATTCAGACGCTAAATAACCTAGATGTTGATACAGCGTCGTAAAATAACCCAATATATAAAAAAAACCTAACACAAACATAACCACCGAATGCATTGAAGAATCAACATAGAGATGCAAAGCTGCAGCTAAACTGTGGCTGCAAAAGTAGCACCTTGTGTGAACAGATTTGCGAACTCCAGTCACAACTCTTGCAGCTTTTGGGTTTCGCAGCACGCTACTTTTGGCTTACTTGTGAACATGACACACAGCATTTGCAGCAGCAGCAGCAGAAAAGTTACACAGCAAAAGTAGTGACGTGTGACTATATCTTTATTCTTGCATGTAGTGGCCGTTTCATATCTTTATCTTGCTATGCTACAAGTACATAACCATAAAAAATGGACTTTATGGACAAAACAAGCATTAGAATTTATTTTATTATGTTTATCCAGATGTTGTTGTTGTTTTCTAATGTCAGGCGTTTGAAAAATATTGGAGTGCAAGAGGTCAAATGACTTTATTGTCAAAGATATTATCATGGTCAGCCACTGAAACACAGATTTTGAGGTGTTCCGAATCCATTTCTTGGTTTGAGTTGCACAATGGGCAGTTAGGGGACTGATATATTCCAATTCTATGCAGGTGTTTGGCCAAACAATCATGGCCTGTTGCCAATCTAAATGCAGCTACAGACGATTTTCGTGGTAAATCGAGAATTAACTGTGGATTATGATGCAGAGAGTTCCATTTTTTCCCTTGAGATTGTGTTATCAAATTTTGTTTGTTGAAGTCTAAGTATGTAGATTTAATAAATCTTTTCACAGAGTAATATGCAGATTTAGTAAAGGTCTGTAAGTAGCAGTGCTGCCCTTATCCAGATGTTTAACTGCAAATCGAAAGATCAGCAAGAGACAATACAGAATTTGACTGGGTTAGACAAATCTTTATTACAATGCAGTGAGGACTCTGTGAACTAGATTAAAGGTGGCTATGTTAATGAAGCTTTTGGGCAAATAATACCTATTTTAAGAAATATTCCGAAATGTATATAATTATTTGGTGCAAAATACTTTCTATGCATTTTCAGAGAACAATCAATGACGAGCTGCTAAACATCAACTACTGGTTCAGACACCACATTTATTGTTCTATTCACAATGCAAGCACAAACAAAAACAGATATGTAATAAAACAGGATCTTTTAAAATGGGTTGACATAAATATGAACAAAAACCGAAGAGTTTTTAAAGTCCTAAATTTTTATATCTATATTTATGCCAGACTTACATAATGGCTAGCCAGAAGTGGAGGATGCATGGAAAGAAACAGATTTTTCCTCTAGGCAAATACATTCCTTATCCTTTTCTTTGCCAATAAATGATTTCTCACACAATATTTTACTTCAATTTCACTGTTGTCATAAAGTTATTGCTCATATGACAGTCACTTAATTTAGAACTGTCGATTTCAGAGCATACCAAACAACTACTGTCCACAAGCATGTGGGAAGTAAAGGGAGTCATTTAGGTGTGAAGGTGGTGTTGGTGTGGAGATATAAAGGTAGCAGAAGTAGCCTTCTATCCATTCATCACTTCTGGCGAGCCCTGCTACTGTCATTCCTCCAGTTTCATGAAATGCAGATACATTTCACCTTGTGGTACAACCTGCAACTAACCAAACTAAAAACAACAGAAAGAAAATAAGTAAATGTGGATCTCTTGGTAATGAAAAGTCGACCAGATTTCCTAAACAATCATTTTACAACAAAATTCAATAGTTTGTGATGTAAAAATCTACGAATTAGTGGGTTGGTTTCAATGTTACTGTGATTTTTTAACTTCCTTTCTGTATTTGCATTTCTGATCATGAATGGTCTAAATTCTATGCTTCTATTTATGGTGATAGTCATGCTTATGTTGATATTTGGGTGAATATTCTGAAATGGGTAAATGTATGTCCCGGCTGATTTAAGGAGTTTCTTGAAAATGTTAACTGCTTACTTTTGCGTTTAATTAATTAACTCTCACATGTTTTAGTTGGACACAAAGTAAAAAAGAATTAATTTTAAAATTTATAATTAAAAAATAACGTCCAAACGTCAAAATGTAACTATGGTCCCTATGTCCCCAACTACATTTTACTCTGTTTGACTAAGTTTTTCTCGGATTGTTTCGATTTGATTTTATTTCCTCGGCCAAAATTATAAAAATAAATAGTTAAAATACTTATGAAAGACAGGAATTGTTTAATTCTGGAAGGACACAACTTTAACGTAAAGTTTGTCCCCAAAAATTTCGTAATGCCGGTCCCTCTAAATAAAAGAGCTACACAAAAGACAATTTTGCTTCATGTGGTAAATTTTAATGGTGGGCAGTGATGAGAAGGCAACATGGCGCCAGTAGAAAAACTTTTCGTCCATTATCGTAATTTATTTTATTGAAAAATACAAAAATCATCGCTGATGACTGAATGTTATGTTTTCTATTGGTAACACCAGTCCCAGGCGGCGTTAAATATAGTTTGTATATACTAAACTTTCGTATTATATGCAAAACATTACAATGTTTGTCGACTAAAAAATCTAACCTCCATGATATTTTTAACGATTTATTTTGTTAGAACTATTGCGGAAATTATCCCTGTAACGTTGGTCCCTACTGTGGGACGAGGTTTCATTTAACATAAAATTATTAAATACTGGTGTATAAAGTAACTTCGAATATTATTTCATGTGATTGTTTATAGGAAATAAAAAAAAGTCTGATGATGAAAGTAGGAAATATGAAAGGGAGAAGATACGTAGGCAGAGGGCAAATATGACTGAAGAGGAGTTGCAGAAAAAAAGGGACTATGGCAAAGAATATAAAAAAAAAAGAAAGAAAATAGCAGATATGACTGATCGTGAAAATAAAAATGTTCGAAGACAAGTGAAATCTGAAGTACAGAAGTTTAGAAGATACCTTAAACAATGTGCTGTAAGGGAAAGATAACAATCCCTTGGATTTTTTTTAAATTAGAAAATCTCACATAAAAATTTTTTTTTAAGCTCAACTAATACCAGAATCTTCAATAATAGGAGCAAATGTAACCAATGTGAGAAAAAAGTACACAATTTAATATAATATATTTTTTCCAGTTTTTGTTATTCATATTTGCCCATTTCAGAATATTCACCCATTTACCTTTTAGCATATGTTTATATAAAATTAGTAAATACCGGAAATCCTATGAAAATAAAAACTTATAAAACTTTGTCTACTGTACAAAAATTTATCATATAGGGTAGAATACATAAAATGTAACACTAAATTAATAATTGCTAATTTATGAGCTACACAGACGTGTTATCGAAATGATTATTAGAGACTGCATGTTCTTTTTCATTATATAAATTCAAGTACAACAAGGCAGGAAATTTGGGCAAAATTATATAATGCAACATCAATATAACATAAGATTGATAAAATATGAATTATTTCTTGCATTTCTTTTCATAAGGTATTTCAATTTACTACGTCAAACTGATGCAAGTCATATCATACATACTGGTTTGAATGTGACCAAAACGAAACAACCCAGAGCACACCATGGTCGTAATGTGGAAATGAGGTACTTCATGAATGTAATAAAATCTTTCGTGAAATAGTTAATCGATGAATGTGCTGAAGTTGTACAATAAATCTTTATTGACTTTAAAGAAAGTAAATATATTGTTAATTTCAACCATTAAATTATCGTAAGGTATAATTAAGAAAATCATCAGCATGGAGAAAGTCCAATTTACTCCTCTTCTAAACAATTCATCATTGCTTTCTCCCTCACTCAGATCAAGAAAGCACAAACTTGCTCACTATTATTCACTATGTCAGCTTGATGATATAGTTCGATACAAAATAAAATAGTGACACTCATCTTTCACTGATTAGTACAGTCCTTACATTTTCGTATAAATTCCTTGAAACATACAATTCCATTCTGAACATTTTTGATTGAAACAATATTTATACGAAAATTTAATTTATCACTTACATACATTGCCACAGTGATGACTGATGAACCCATCAGCAACTACGAAAGGATGGAATACGTTTATCATGCTTCAATGGATATGCGGACTGTGTAAAGTGATGTCATCTGTTGTGCATCGATAATTGATAAGAGTTTCAGAAAACCGTAACTAATAACCGAGTACATAAAATACGTATTTGCATAAGAATAGTAATTGTAAAGAATTCTTTAATACAATATATCTACGGAAGAAGAAATAATGTATTCACGTCACATACGGGTATGCATTCCACAATGTTATCTATCAACTATAATGGAATGCAGTTGCTATCTAATAAGAGCTCTATAACATAAGTTGTGTTCTTAGTGTATAAAACAGACAACAGTCCGTGCTATATGTACCGTGGACTGAAACACACCCTACTAATAAATTTTCACATTATTTCTGTGATTGTAATTTAAACTGAAGAAATATGGAAGTGCATATGAAGGAACCGATGTCCTCACATAATAGTGCTCCATTAAATGAAAAGTTGTGTCCCAATTCTAAAACTTTTAGAGGAAAAATAAAATCAATAACATCTACATGTAAGAACAATGTACTTATCTAATGCTCTGGATTTAACAATAGTCATTGTTTGTAAGAAAATGTTTCAGGATCCTAATTACACATATAATAATACCACTTACAATTACAGTGCCTATCTGATTTTTGAAAAGTGCCTTTTTTTGATATCTAAATGAGTGGCAGCATTCCATTAGTGTCAATTTCACACTGCAATACTGGATGAGTCAAATACTCAAACATTCCAAACTTTCCCACGTCGTCAATTCTTATTCTGATTTTGCATGAAGAGGAAAGTGATTTGAAATATGTCCAAAGTATAATTTAGTCTTTACTTCAACCACATACCTCAAAATTACACTGAAAATTTCATTGACAGTGTTTTCTATAAACACACCTATAAAAAAAAAAAAAAAAAAAAAAATGCTTTCTGGTATCACTATCCCTTCCGTGCACTTCAATTTGAAATTACCTGTTCATAATTCTATCCTCAGACTCACGACTCTCGATTCTAGAACCTACGGCCTGACCCACCAGCAAATGCACCAAACAGAGGTTGTGAGGGCGGCGTTCCCAAGGAGGAGGCTGCAGTGGTGGCAGGTGTTGCTGACGACGAAATCTTGCGGAGTAGATCTCCTTGTATGAGGCTGTCTAGTGCTTTCTGTACTGTAGGATCGTTGAGCAGTGGTGTAGGGCCTGTACCACTCTGAGAACCAAGAGGCCAGCTGCCGCCAGCAGGTGCCACTGGAGCAGGCACTGGTGCCACCGGGGCAGGAACAACAGTAGGAAGGGCAGCATTTGGCATTCCTGTATTTGACGTGTTGTTCAAGATGTTCAGGATACGGTGCTGTAGGTCCACCTGCTGCTTATTGGCTGGCTCTGGAATAGTTAATGTCTTTTATTTAGTAAATATTAGAAATTTACATTATGTATGAAACATACTGTATATACAAGGTTGAATTTTAAAATGAATAAAATAGTTTCCTAAAAATGTGCTACTGCTAAAATGAATGATTGAAGATTCATTGTATTACATTAATATCTTACACTATTCTCTTAAAAATATTGTGACAGCTGGGTCGAGAATCAAAAGCAAGTCTGGCAGAAGGAAGGCGCAGTGTGGCGCGGAGAGGGGAAGACCAGCACTGTGGCGCGGTGCGTGGTGAAGGAAGGAGGGGAAGAAAGCAACTGCGACTGAGGGGAGAAATCCGGAGAAGTCTCAAGAAGCACCATCCTCTCGGCATCTGTGGAAATTTCCAGGGTCAAAGGTTTGTGAAGTGTGGTTTAACTAATAAACAGAAGACGCGAGTGAACTGCACAGCCAGTTCAGTTTAGAACAGCGAGTCAGTCTTGTGAAGCAGCAGTGAACATCAAGGAAGCCAGACTTCGAGACCTGGGTTCGACTTGAGGAGGACCGCAGCTGTGACAGCTACCCGGCAAGTGTGGCGTATCCTGAAATCTTGAGTTCGAGTGTCTCTGGAAGTCTTGGGTTCGATATACTGTGAACTTGAGTGAATGAGCTAGAAGAACTAGCTAAGGCAACGAACTGTGAACTGAGAACTGACAGTTTTGTTTGTAAATAGTGCTTTGTGAACATAAGCTGAGATTAGCAGTACATTGTTGTTCTCAATAATCCAAGTGAATTGTCACTGTCGTCTGTAGAGTGCAATAACGAATACTGTGTTGCTGTGTGGAGTGAAATACCCATTGTTGACGGGAGTGTTTAAATTCAGTTATAGGAAGTCATTATTGTTGTGAATAAAAGGTTACATTATTATGTTGAATTAAAAGTCACAATATCATGTACTGACTGAGCATGACTCGGGTGGATCGAAAATGAGCTATTTATTTTGTGAAATTCAAAGTTGGATAGGGAAAAAAAAGTTGCATTATGCACAAAAAAATTTCAATTTTTTTAAAACTTTTTTAGCTGAAGCACAATGGACTTGAATTTTTAGGACTTATGTATAATTACTCCCAATTACTTAATAATTATTTGATAGCTCTTTGCTTAACACAGATTGTAACTTGAAATTGTTATGGCTAATTTAATACTATTGAAGATTGTATTAATTTGTCCTACAGAATAATATCTGTAATATTGACAATTAATATTTGAGGAGAAAAATTCGCTCTGGCGCCAGGGATCGAACCTAGGTCCAAGCGCTCTGATCACTGAGCCGAATCCAATCCACAGCACCGGATCGAACTCTCCTCTTCAATATTCTCATAGCTAGCAGTGCATATTTCTGTAGAGATCACTGTGCACTTAACTGCGGTATCCCGGCCAAACAGTCACTCAACTGAGTGCGCCCCTTGTATAATGGCAGTTGACTTGGACATAAAACGTCAACATATATGCCTTACTTGGAGTCAGGCCAAAAAGGGGAACACTGAAGGAGGAGAGTTCGATCCGGTGCTGTGGATTGGATTCGGCGTGGCTCAGTGGTCAGAGTGCTTGGTACGTAGAACCAAGGACCTGGGTTCGATCCCCGGTGCTGGAGCGAATTTTTCTCCTCAAATATTAATTTAATACTGTAAGAATAGGTAATTATTATTATCCCATAAGTACCTACTGATGTATGTACAGCCAAATATCGTTTTAACGAATTTCTAGGGACCCTGTTATACTGTAATAATGATCAATGCTACTTTTTACACAAATGTCATAACTGTGTGTTTTACTTAAAAAGTCTATAATTTTTTTCTGAATTCAACATTTTACAATTGATTCTTCTAGATAATTTACAGTAACACTTGCACTTTTTGTCACATCCTTTGGTAATTTTTTTTGTCCAGCAAAAATAGCCATAAATCATTAGCAACATTTACAGCTTTGGCAAGAGACTTTTTTTTTTCACTATCATTGTCACTACATACATATTTTTCATTACTTTCACTCACACCACCTTCTTCTTGCATTACATTACTAGCGACCTCTTCTGTAATCTCCTTTTCAACAGTCACTGCACTGTCAACATCAATAAAATCTTCTGGTTTCATGTTTGTAGGTGTGTTATTCTTCTCACACATCTTTATTGTAATGATCATATGCATCATCAAGGGAAAATTTTTATTTTCGTTGTAATGAAATGTTCGTTATATTGACGTTCGTACAATTGAAATAATTTAACATGGAACCTTATGCAGGTAAGGAAGGGGAAAACAATTTTTTTCGTTGTACTGACGAATTCGTTACACTGCCATTAGTTAAAATGACATTTGACTGTATAGAAGTTGAAATTAATGTAGTATTTTTTTTTCACATGCTATGAAGGCACTTGGGGGGGGGGGGGAGATAGAGCCCCATGCTTTCTGTGACCTTGGTACCAGAATGAGGGGGTGTGATCGGCACCATGCTCTGACCACCTTTTACCCCAGGCAAGACCCAGTACTCAATTTTATAGGAGACTGAGCGAAACTCAGGACTGTTCTGGAAGTTTGGGAATGAGAAAAATTCCATCACCACCCGGGATCGAACCCCGGACCTTCCAGTCTGTAGTCAGCTGCTCTACCAAATGAGCTACCCAGCCACCCAGTATTTTTATATTACAAATAAAATTCAATTATTATCAAACATAAACCTTTTCTTCAGTAAGTTACTAAGCTTGTACTGGCATGATATGTTACTCTTTCTAATCAAAATTTAGAAATTAGGATTATGGGGGGGTGAGCACATCTGAAAATTTTTAAAGGTAATTCTATAGTCGCGACACTGTTATTTCCGACGTGACTTCGCCTCTTTGCTTATGTCTTAGGAAGTGAAGGCTCTATAAAGTCTAGGTACGTAGTATCGTTCGCCATTTTTGTTCTTTCGTTCCCGAGCTACCATACTAGGAATCTATTTGCCACACTGTTAAACATTATCATGTCGTAGCTCCTATGATAATAAATCAAACGCACTGTAATTCAGCAAATAATTGAGCGGCAAATAACGTCTTCGTGTGCTTTCTGCGAACGCCAACGAAAGAGCCAAAATGGCGGGCGATTATATTAAGTATTTATCGAGCCTTAAGAAATGAATAACGTCTTCATAAGCGAATCACAAGACGCACACGTTTAAATGTAGCCGATCTGCAACGCGATTGGCTGCCGGAAATTAGAGCGACAGGACTATAGTATGAAGTGATTAAAAACGAAGGTATGAACTCTATGTTACAGGGTACACTAACCCAGAACTCACTACGGGAAGGTGGCTACCAACAAGTTACATCCTTCCTTCATCTCACCCACTCACCTACAAATTAAATCTGTAATTGAATGGTTGGCCAGAAAATTAATTTTAAATTATGCTATTTGGAACATTTCACAAGTCAAAAAAACAGAACTTAACTGGAGGTACCAAATTTGGATAGTAAAGAATTTATCAATTTTCCATTAAGCACATGCTGTTCTTCTTCCTGTTTGACTTTAAATACACTTGAAAAGTGATGCAATAAAATGCTCATATTCATACTAATTAAGACCACACGTCTCACAATGACATCACTATCTTTCAATATGAAGATAGTAAATGAAACTTACAGAACATAAGTCAGGAACTGCTACTAAATACTGTTTATTAATCTATTAAATTTCCATCCTATTAGAAGACCAAGCTATATGAAAGAAGTGTCCCAAAACCCCACAGAAGTTGATGAAGCTGATGTTATCCTTACCTTGAGTAGTCTTAACAGGGGCTAAGTCCTTGGCATCTCCGAGTTCCAACTGGATCTGCATCTCTCGCTTATCTTGTAAGTAGCGAATTACACGGTCATACTGCAGTACTGTCAATTGTCGGTTGTCACTTAACAGGTTCAGCAAAACCTATAAAAATTAAAAACATGTGCAATTATAATTTATAAATAAAACGCAACAACAGACTTAAGTTTTTTCATTGCGAATTTCTTTACTCTGACCTCTAGAAATGAAGGAACAGGAATATTTTAATAACTAAATAAACTATGAAAATATAAACCTCTAATACAGATGCGCGCTTGTCACAGCGTTCTTTTTTCGAGCATATTATATTATCATTATTACTATTATAGTAATAGAATATGAGGAGCTGAAGTGTAAAGAAAATACTAATGAACATTTCTTAAATGCTACAAAGATTCGTAACCTTCTGAGGAACAGAGAATTTGATATTTGGTGTCGTCATCCACAGAAAGGGAAAGGCGTAGTTTTATTTAAACAATATCCTAGTGCCAACAAATGGATTTGTAAACACGAAGGACTCTCCAACAGCGAATGGCGCGATGGCATTAAAATGGTTGGAAATGTTGCTGCAGTACGTGCTGTGCTGGGAAGATCTCAAGACAACCGTTGTAGACATTGCCACAACGAGGTTGAGTCCTGGGATCCTGTCTGCACGGCGAAGGTCTGCGAAATGCTAGACACCACCAAGTACGATCAATTATAGCCACTGCCCTTAAAGATGCTGATTACAACACCTTTGAAGAAGTACATGGTCTATCTGTCACTGGCAGTACAAGGCGCATAGATATAATAGCTTTCAAGGAATCTACAAGATCTGGATTCATAAATTGATCCCACTGTGCATTTCGAAACGAATGAGGAACAGCCAACAGAAGTGGATAAGGAAAAAAAGAATATCTACAATCCTACCATTCCATATTACTTCCAAAAGTACCAGCTAGAAGAACTTGAAGTAATCGGATTTCTGGTTGGAGCAAGAGGTACCGCTACTCTCTTCATGAAAGATGTGTTTAAGAGGCTTGGAATACCTACATCTATTATTCCGATTGTAACTTTAGCTGCATTGAAAGGATCAATTGCTTTCCTGAAGCATCACCTATATTCGAAATGAAACCAAGTTCATTAGCATTCTTTACTTTTTTGTAACACTTGCCTCTCTAAAACTAGGTTTATTTCCACCGATCACAAAATGTATTTGCAGCTATGTTCTTGTACTAGTTTTATTGTCAAAACAAAATTAATGGTTCACTGAACTTGTAAACATTTGTATGGTTAAGTACTCTTTGTCCCTTGTGGCAGCTCACGGATAGTGAGAAGATTTCCAAATTTCTATAAATTTCTCAATAAGAAAGCTGAAGTTGGTCTGCGACTTTTGTAGTACAATGGTCGAACTGATTCAGAGACATTGATGAACACTGAAATCTGTACTTTCATCAAAATATTGACGTCAATAGTTTGCGGTATCAGTATTATTTCCTGCATTCTTAAGATGATGAAACAGTACAGGCAAATTTATTCAAAGCACTCACAACTCAAGAGAGAAATCTATGAGCACTATTTCATAGCATATACCTGTACCTGTATGTTGAAGACAGTATGAGGGAGGAAGGCTTGCTTTTACATCATTAAAACTGTTATATGACTAACCCACAAGTTTACTTTCATTACTAAAATTTGTTGTTGTTTTCTAATGCCAGGCGTTTGACAATAAAGTCATTTGACCTCTTGCACTCCAATATTTTTCAAAGATATTATCATGGTCAGCCACTGAAGCACAGATTTTGAGGTGTTCCGAATCCATTTCTTGGTTTGAGTTGCACAATGGGCAGTGAGGGGACTGATATATTCCAATTCTATGCAGGTGTTTGGCCAAACAATCATGGCCTGTTGCCAATCTAAATGCAGCTACAGACGATTTTCGTGGTAAATCCGGAATTAACTGTGGATTATGATGCAGAGAGTTCCATTTTTTCCCTTGAGATTATGTTATCAAATTTTGTTTGTTGAAGTCTAAGTAAGTAGATTTAATAAATCTTTTCACAGAGTAATATGTAGATTTAGTAACAGATCTGTAAGTAGCAGTGCTGCCCTTCTTTGCTAAAGCATCCGCATTCTCATTTCCCAGGATTCCACAATGGGATGGTATCCATTGGAATACAATTCTTTTATTGAGTGATATTAATTGAGAGAGCATTTTAGTTATTTCTGCTGTTTGAGATGAAGGTGTGTGTTTAGAGACTATTGATAGAATAGCTGCTTTGGAGTCTGACAATATAACTGCATTCCTAAATTTATTGATGTGGCATAGAAGATTCCTGAGACTTTCACTTATTGCAATGATTTCACCATCAAAACTTGTTGTTCCATATCCAAGAGATCTATAAAGTGAGAAGAGACAGCACGTAACACCTGCACCGGCACCTTGATCCCTGGAAATTTAGAAGGAACATTAATATTCTTCCTTCCATTCGGCACTACAGTCCTTGGTGACTCTTGGCCTCTTCTACTACAATCTTCCTCCGCATTTTCATACCCTTCATCTTCTCTCCCTTTCATCTTAATTATTTTCAAATCCTCTTAATACATAGTCCATCCCATCTTAACCTCGGATTTCCCTTCTTTCTGGCAGAATTACAGTATTTTGGCTTCCATAGTCCTTTTAGACATGAAATTATCATCCTTCCTCCCCATGTAACTTGGTCATTGTAACCTTCAGGATTTTACAAATCTTACTATGTCATCTCCCGTTTTTATTTATCAAGCTCTCTATTATAGTGATGTCTCCAAATACCATTCTGTATGACTAGTCCACAAATCTTCCACAGAGTCTTCCTTTCGAATGTTCTCAATATTATGTTGGTCATTTTGACGTGAATGCGTCTATAAATTCAGTCCAGTACTAGGGTGCCATCCCAGAAAGTTGACCAAGACATTTTGACACAATTTGTAGTTCTATGATTTTAAAATTACATTACATATTCCAATGAGTAATTTTTTATTGGGTTATTTTACGATGCTGTATCAACATCTCGGTTATTTAGCGTCTGAATGATATGAAGGTGATGTCGGTGAAATGAGTCTGGGGTCCAGCACCGAAAGTTACCCAGCATTTGCTCGTATTGGGTTGAGGGAAAACCCGGGAAAAAACCTCAACCAAGTAACTTGCCCCGACCGGGATTCGAACCCGGGCCACCTGGTTTTGCAGCCAGACGCGCTGACCGTTACTCCACAGGTGTGGACAATTAAGTAAATGGCGATCAACAGACGAAGGATAAGTCTATCCAATGTGACCTTAAATTGGAGTCATGACATCATCTAGTGAAATGCAGAAGGGGGAAATTGGGGCACAAATTGATGAGCAGCTCGGCAGCATTAGTCAATACGAAGTGATAGAACGTTTGGAGTGATGTCAAACAATTCGTTACTAACCAGACTACGATCTGAATTGAGAAACAATCAGTGCCAACAAGTTAAATTGCAAAAATTAGCAAGTGAAATTGAGCTAACTATAAGAGAGAATAATCAAAATGTCGAGGCATATGCAATGGCAATGGGATTATAAGCAATGGATAGCAAACAATAGAGCATGACAGTTACCATAGCAATCGACATGTTTACTCTCAGTTTATACAAGATGGCGACCTGTTATAAATAAAATTATATTCTACTATTAAACATAAGTGCATTTCTTCATTCTTATTCCTTACTTTCAACATCTCAACCCGAAATATGAATTCACGCATAAAATTTGCAGTTTCAAATTTACAAAATGTAAAAATGTTGGATATGTATTAATTGAGTGTAGTGATTCTTTATATAACTGTAAAGCGGAGACTGAACCTGAAAGAGATCCCTTCTCAATTAAAATTTTATATTATCTTTTATGGCAGCATATTCACACTATGAGAAGTCTTTATTGCCATTCTAGAGAGTACGTGATATTGATACTCAGCCAGTTACCCTACATCTACAGTACATACACTGACTGCTTGGTTGCTAGACTAGATGGCATTTCGGAAGGCGGTTAGCTTCTATATGTGCTGTAGCATTTCTGGTGTGTGACGTCACAAGCTTGTACAGTAGAACCAATCAGAATCAGTCTATAACAAGCACTTCCCGAGTTCGTTTGTACACGTGCGAGTGTTCCAATACATTGAATAAGTAAAACTAACATTTACTGTGTGTATGTAAGGTAAATAAATGGAAGAAGAGACTGTAAAAAGGCAAGTATTACACAAGCAGGCACGGAAAATAGTGTTTAACGTGTATAATTATTTTAAAAACGTTAACGAGCAGAATGCTGCCAGCCATCTTGATGCTGGCAGCAACGTTGCCAACGTGCAAGAAACGACTGCAGAAGCATGTGGTGTGGGATTGAGAACCGTGCAAAGAATATTGCTGGTGAAGGAAAGAGGGTTTGTTTGGTGTCATGCTTACAGTAATCAACGGCTAAGGCATTATTGTCTTTTGATAATTTAAATTCTCTCCTGCGCTATTTGTATTGCACGTGCTCGTGAAGTACGATGTGGCAATGTTGTACGCTGTCTTGCTCTCTCTATCTGTCTCTCTCGACGCAAACGCTAGCAGACAACCACCTTCCGAATTGCCGTCGACTCTAGTCACTAAATACTGCAATTCGTGACTCGTACTAAACTGTCAATTCCTCCTCTGGAACAATATAATAAGCAGTAGCAGAAGCTATGACGTGCTTTCTCGTTATCAGTGTTTGTTGACATCCACCTTTTAACCATTGAACAGTAGTACGCATTTGAATATCGTAAACACACTTTCAGTATCAGAACTAATCACAATTGGTTATTGGAACATATTACATGGAACAATAAGAATAGCATATATATAAAATGAAATAAATTTAGGTAGTACAATTTAAACAATGATTGGTAATAGGAAATTAAAGGGGAAGCGCATAGCAATGTAATGTATTATTATATTGGTACAAGCAGCGGAACAGCATGTGATCTGTGTACTAATTTTTAACTCGTGCTAATATAGATTTGATATGAAATGTACATGTCCTGCCTCTTTTTCTGCATTGCTCCTATTGTGCCTGCAAGCAGATATCAACTAACAACAGTAAACTCACTTGATGGCCCTAAAGAAATGTCAGATGAATAACAACACAAGGTGCTTATAATTTTATGCAAAACTGCTATAAAAAACTTTTTTTGCACGATCGTATTTTTTGTTATATTTACAGCTATTGTTGTTAGGCCTTGAAACTCAGAATTCCCACACAGAAACTTGTTGCTAGAGAAACCATTCTTCATAACATAAAACTATACCGAAAAAGACTCATTACAGTGCACTTATTGTTACTTAGTTACCATTACAGTGCAGTTTTGCGAAGACTTTGGAATAATATTGCTCTAAATTTTCCATGCAAAATATGGCACAGATGCCTTATAGGGGCCAATCTCCTTATTGGTTGAATGGTAAGAATGCTACTATCGATATGTATTGTTATAATCGACATAAAATATGTTGCCAACTTATAAATTAACAGTCAGTTTCATATTGTTGACTTGTAGCCCACTTCAAAATGGAAATAACGGCAGTAATAGTAAAATATATTTTCCCTGGACCAAAAATATTATACGAAGTGACTAAAATCACATCAGTAGTTATATACAATAAAAGTGATTTAATACAGTTATATAACTGTATTAAATCACTTTTATTGTATATAACTATCCTACTCATGAACACTATTGCATCTGACCTAACTTATGTAATTTAATCACATCAGTAGTAAGAAGCTGTTTAAATTTATTTCCTTTTTTTAATTTGGTAGTATTTAATGCTTATCGAATATTGAATGCTACAAACACTAATCGAACCATTAAAAGTGATTTAATACAGTTATATAACTGTATTAAATCACTTTTATTGTATATAACTATCCTACTCATGAACACTATTGCATCTGACCTAACTTATGTAATTTAATCACATCAGTAGTAAGAAGCTGTTTAAATTTATTTCCTTTTTTTAATTTGGTAGTATTTAATGCTTATCGAATATCGAATGCTACAAACGCTAATCGAACCATTACTTCTGCTGACCTTTTTTTGCGTATGTGTGATGGGTGGCCCCTATAATGCATCTGTTCCCAAAATATATTGTATTTGCAATTTACAAAATATGATCGTGCAAAAAATGTTGTAAAATACACGTTTGTGAAGTGCATTACAAATCTCGGTAATTAAAAACATCGATTTTGTAAAAAGCACTTCCCAACCTTGTATTGTAATATAGTACAGTAGAATTCCTCATATCCGGCAACTGTGGAACAAAGCCAGTGCCGGATAATTGGAAAATAGTTTTATAGGTTATGTAAAGACATACTGTACTGCACAAACATTGTTTTTCATGTTTAAATTTAGTAATTTTTATATATGTAGATATTTAAAAATAAAGTTTTGAAATACATACAATGTTTATTTTTAGTACTGAATACGGTAATGTACATTCATCAGTTCATAGTTTATTGCAATGCATAATAGCGTAAAAAATACTAAACGTTTTCGTAACGTTATGACAATTTTAAATAGCGGCCATGTGACGTGAAGAGCAGTGTAGCCAACGTTGCAACTGTAAAGACGAAGTAGCACTCGATGATTTGAACCTCTTTAACATAGCTCTAACGTCTTCTTGTTTATATATACTATCACTCGAATGAAACTTTTACAATCCTGTAGAAACAGAGAATTTCACACTTTCCTACTTAGACTCGTCCCAACACCTTTCGAATGGGCGACTTCAAGTGGTAAATTTAAAGACATCGTCTCTGCGAATTGTTTGCAAGGCCCAAGTGACAGCTTACTGATCTCCAGGGACATAACAGGGTTTTCAGTCTATGTTTTCACGCGTGAACAATGTAAAGAGTAAACAGTATGCGGCATGTGCGATCCAAAAAACCAATCTTCCCTTTCGCATGAATTACTATTTTTTTTTTTTTTTTGCCTAGCCAAAAGTGCCATTGTTTTGGTATTGCCAGCCAGTTATTTGGGTGCTGGATACGAGGAATTTTACTGTATTTCAGTATCCTCTCTAACTCTGGTAAACCATGTTTTACCATTACAATCACAAATTTAACCATTGTAATAGTAAGCATTTGCCAATAATGTTTATCTAAATCAGTGAACTTACTACATTTACGACACGAAAAACGCAGCAATATTAAATTTGCATTAAAAGATACCTGCTTACAAACTGAAGTAGCTGAAGTTTATAAGCATATCAAATAACATTGCAGTTCTCTGTAACACAATAATAAATGATGTTTTTGTAATTTTTCAACATATAACCTTGAACATTATAAAAATTGATGATATGGAAAGAGTATGATGACAACGATAATTATATCGCAGTACATTTTAAAACGAGTTCACTAAATTAATAAGTCCACGGAACCAATTATTCGAACATGTAAACGCAAAGTGAAATAAACACAATTTTCACCATTGCATTTCAAAGCGGCGTTTCACGAAACTCTTCTGCTCAAGTAATGACAATATTATACGCCACACAAATTTAATACAAAAACACGCAGTTTTTGTATGGTAGCTATAACGAGCGAGATTTAAGAACTGATGAAGTAGACGATTTTTTAAAGATGTATGGCATTCTCATCCATATATAACACTGAAAGCATTAAAATGAGAGCAGAAACATTAAATCGATGCATCAAAAGTAACATGTAGACAAATGATCAAATCGAGGAAAACAAAATCACGTTCAAATGACTTCAGGTGAAATTGTATAATACAACTGCAACGCAAACATGAGAGAAGAAATTTTCTCATGAAATTTCGGCCAGTGTATGGGACCGGTGCATACCCAGCATTGTGATGCACTTGGGGAGCTACGACAGATACCGAAATCCGATTGCGAAAGCCAGCTATAATGGCTGGAGGGATCGTGTTAACCACACGATACCTCCATTCTGGTTGGATGATCGTCCACCTCTTCTTCGGCATGTGAACGTGGGGCCAGCAATCAGTTGGTCGGTCTGGGCCCTTCAAGGGCTGCGGCACCACGGATTATTATTATTACTACAACGCAAAATAATATTCGACGTAATTTACTGAAATCCGAGATCTAAAAAGGATATTTCACAGTGCTATTAAACACGAAAAAATACAAATTGAGCTGGAAGCCTTTGCATCATATAAAAATCTTCAAAGTACATAAATTTTATCGGAACAGCATCGAAAAGTTTCCAAAAATTGTACTATACAGGAATTATGAAAGAACCGACATTGGGGGTTGAGGGGATGAGTATTAAAATCGATGTTTTACAACATATCAATCACATACAACACAGACGAAGTAGTCCTGCAATATAATACTTATTTTACGTTATAACTTCTGTGATATTATCTCAAGATTAATGCAAATGCATCACATCTTTATTAACACCATATAATGCAATACAATTGGTGGGCTAAGTTTTACTGTGCTTTCCTCTGAAAAAAATATATATTCTGGGTTCAGAGTCACAGATTGCTAAGCTGAAAAAATTCGAAGTAAGGCTGCTTGCTCCATACAGAAGAATCACTGCATGTCAAAGATACACGAACAAACTTGCAAACATATATGTACGAGACATGCAAAAAGAAAATTAAAATCAATTCAGCTAAGATCAGTTTTCAAATGAACAGCAATCATCAATCAACGTAATGCTAATGAACAATATCACACAAAACAACATAGTTACTATCTCATTATACACATTTTACACGGCAAAACTAAACTAATACAGGGTGGACCGCTCGAATGTACTTAATTTCAATTGTATGTGACTGGTGAACGGTTGAAGATAGAACTTACGCTAACGTTTACATGAAAGGAAAACTCGTTTCGAATCGTGTCGGTAGATGGTGCGCAGACATGGTTTCTTTTCGTAGAATATATCAATTGTCAAAATGGCGACACTGCAGATGAAAGCACAAACTGTGTTGTGGTATGCGGAGTTTAAATCAATTGTTAGAGTTCAAAGGCAGTATCGGCGAGTGTTTAACCATGATGCTCCAACTGCTAGAAGCATTAAGAAGTGGCACGATACATTTTTAGCTACAGAATCGGTGTTGAAGAAGCATGGTGGCGGTCGTAGAACATCCGATGAAATGTTTACAAATGTTCAAGCCGCATATGAACGAAGCCCGCGGAAACTTCAAGTACCAAAATCAACATTGCAACGAATTGTCCACAAACATCACAAACTGTACGCATACAAAGTGCAGTTAATGCAACGTCTGGAGCCAGATGACAAACCCAAACGAGTGGAATTCGCCAATACAATGCTAGACCGTCTCGGCGCTGATCCTGATTTTATTCCAAGCCACGTTCCATGTGTCAGGTAAAGTAAACCGGCATAATGTGCGGATCTGAGGATCTTCGGGAGCGCGTCATAGAGATTACTGAGAGCATTCCAGAAGACATGCTCCAATGTGCTTGCCAAGAAATCGTTTATCGCCTCGATATCATCACAGTGACTCCTGGAGCTCATGTAGAGATATGGTGATGTGCATATCGAAACTTGTTGAGTTTTCCTTTCATATAAATGTTACTGTAGGTTTCTATCTTCAACCGTTTACCAGTCACATACAATTGAAATTAGGTACATTCGAGCAGTCCACTCTGTATAATCATTATTTCATACAAAAATGTGTGAAGTGAATTAACTGTGGCAGATTATTCCAAACTCCATATTTTCTTTTCAGAGATTTTTACAATCTCACTACTGAGGTTGGTGAATTAAGCAGTTCGAAATGTTGAAAAAACAAGGCCGTCTCCAGTATGAAGTGCGAGAATAAAAAAAAAAGGAATTGCAAATATCTGCAGTTTCTTCGAAATAATACATCAAAATTCCGCAGCATTTTAAAGCAAAAACGTTTACTCCTGTATTCCTAATATTACATACTTTGATTAAATTGTTTAGTTAGAGATTGGGTACGGACTCCTTGCAGCATGATCTCTTAGGCTTGATTTTCCTGTTTAACATTTTTCGTATCTTACTTTACAGTATGGTTATGTTAAAATGCGCACAAACAAATAATTAATGCGAAATATGAACTTTATAAGTCCTTAGGTACACAAAAAGTTAAGTGACAGCAATATAAATTTATTAAAGAGAGCTCACAAAGTAATTTCATCTCACGTTATGATTTTACTATAGGGTGAGTCAGCCACGGCTAGACCAGCACCAGCAGAAAGTCGTATGCACAGTAAGTGCTGCGCTATCGCAGTAATCAGACCTCTTGCTCGCGTACGTGACTAAACACGTTCATACAGTGAAATGGCAGAAATTCTGCAGCAAATATATCAACATGTAATGGGTAGTATGAGGTCACGCTTGGAGAAGTGTCAGCACTGTGAAGGTAGATATTTGGATGAGATTTTTCATAAATAACTTCCATGGACTGTATTTTCATTTCAATTAAATATTGTGAATAATTACAATAACTAAATTACCAATGTTTAAAAAATGAATTCCTATCTTAGTCACTCTGTATAATCTATGCTGTTTCATTTGCCACTGTTTCTTACATTCACAGAAAATTGCCAACAGTAGATTTTGTGTAAGTAGTAATTTTGTGGAATTTTGAAATAAAACCATTATACTAGTCAAGAGCCAATTATCCATAAAACTGCAACAAAAGTAGTCAAATACTATGAAACCATGTTATAGCAACAATTTGTTCCAAAATGAATCTTGTCACATAAAAATATAGCCTATTTCTTTTATGTTATACTTAAAAAGTATTATAATCTTTAACACTATCGATTGGTTTAGTTTAACCAAACGTGATTAATCTTTACATTTCTTTTAGGTCTTAAACAGAAAAACAATATAAACTGTACAATTCCATACATTGTAAATAGACTGTTTTGATACAATGCTATGTCTATTTACTGAATTTCACAATGAATTTAACAGCTGACATGTTTCAAATGCCTACATCACAAGAACAGTGTGTCTACAAAACAAAACAAACCTTTTCACAACTAGATGCTCGAGATTGTGCGAATGGTAGTCATATAGGAGAAATGTACCATAACATGATTTGCAAAAATTATTAATACAATTTCGACAATACGAGTAGAAGTAAAAGGTAAAGGTATCCCCGTAACATGCCATGAAGGCACTTGGGGGGCATGGAGGTAGAGCCCCATGCTTTCCATGACCTCGGCACTAGAATGAGGTGGTGTGGTCGGCACCACGCTCTGACCGCCTTTTACCCCCGGGAAGGACCCGGTACTCAATTTTATAGGAGGCTGAGTGAATCTCGGGGCTGTTCTGAAAGTTTGGCAACAACAAAAAATCCTGTCACCACCTGGGATCGAACCCCAGACCTTCCAGTCCGTAACCAGCTGCTCTACCAACTGAGCTACCCGGCCGCCTTATATGAGTAGAAGTAATGGTAGCCTATTAAGTAATGAACAACAGTTTGTAGAAATAACAAAAGTCAAAGACGACGATAATAAAATAAATTCACCAAATTTCATTTGTATACTTTCAAGTTGGAACTTGAATAATGAATATGAACAAAAACTTTCTCATAACACTGCTCTGCATGGATTTCTATATCTAACAATGAATTACTGTTTCTAAACAGATTTTTTCTGTAGAATTAAAAAATGCAACCCGTTTATTTCTATCCTGTCAGGTTTTTCAGTAATTTTAAATATTTGAATTTCTAGACATATCAAATAGTGAATAGAAATCTGCGGACCCTCTAGATCCCCTGAATCTGTGTGGTTTCTATCTGTGGGGAGCTCTTAAAGACAAAGTGTGTTAAAATAATCCTCACACAATAGACGAACTGAAGAACAGCATCACTACAGAAATTTGCAACATCTCACTTCAGGAATTGCAAGGGGTTTCCAGAAACATATTCATACAACATGAGGCATGTATAGCAGTGGATGGTGGCCATTTCGAGGTCAGGATGTAAATAAAGGTACAACAACTATTTTTTAACAAAATAATCTGCCCTCAATGAGGGTGACCATTAAGATCCAGAATAAAAGCGCTACAGAATAATTCAGAAAGACAAAAAGATTAAATACAGGAATTGTTTAGTAAAACATCCAGAGAAATGCAAACCCAATAGAATCATCAATGGCGAAAATATAAATGGTAATGTAATATTTGGATAGAATCCTTAAGAATATTTAATAAAATTTTTTTAATTTCAAAAAATCGGAGACCGAGTGCTTTTAAAATATTCCATGTGAATTTAGGAAGTGTGCCACGTGCACCAAACAAAAGACCAGAAACACTCCACTGACTAGTGGGAATGTTATATTTCTCACTTAGGTATGGGATGCAGGACTCATAAATGGATTTCTTCTCCTCATCAACGTGTTGTGCCTGCAGGGCATCCCTCTCAAAACCGGATTGTAGGATCAAGAACTATTCCCTTAGATTGAGTCCTGTGGATGGCTACAATATCTTCTCTTCTGTTCGAATCTAAGGATGAAACGCAGTGGATCTCCTCGTGTACTTCCCATCCACGACGCTTGAGGACATCAGCAATACCGGTCCTGGCCTTATGGTGTCTATTGTTGCGCAGCAGCTCCGTTTTTCGACAGAATCCCAACACGTGACCAAGAGTTTCCGTCTCATTGCAACCAGGATGGCGACAACAGGTTGTGCTGAAACTTCTGCCGGGCACAGATCTAACCGCAGATTCTTTTTAACGTGAATATGTGGTAAATGTAACCGGCGAATGCCACATCGCAATAACAGACAAAGGCAGCACGAGCCGTGGAGTAGAGTCCTGCAGTACAATAATCTCCCTGTATTAATACAGCTTCCAAATCAAACCTTGACAAAAGTGAGTATAAAATCAGGCATTAAGAATTATGTTGTTTTCTAATGCAGGACATTTGGCAATGAAGCCATTCGTTCTTCATAAAAAATTATAAAATGTTCAGTTTCATCCACACCTATCGAAGCCTTACAAGCCTTTACAAATAATCCTTTACAAACTGACAAGGAAAGAAGAAGTCTCATCCTGTACGAAAAATTTAAGAGAATTCCCAACAATATTGAAGGAATAACACAGAAAATATATGTAACATTAAAAGAGAAGAAAGGTTCATATAGAGCAGGGATGGGCACACGAGCAATGTATACACCACCCCTTCATTTCTCCCTCCACAAATATTCTGTCTGCATGCAAGTACAGCAAGCAGAAGTGAACTCTGTACCATAGCATTCTATTGTTTTTAAGTAGGTTATTTTACGACGCTTTATCAACATCTTAGGTTATTTAGCATCTGAATGAGATGATGATAATGCTGGTGAAATGAGTCCGGGGTCCAGCAACGAAAGTTATCCAGCATTTGATCGTATTGGGTTGAGGGGAAACCCCGAAAAAAAAAAAAAAACCTCAACCAGGCAACTTGCCCCGACCAGGAATCGAACCCGGGCCACCTGGTTTCACGGCCAGACGAGCTAACCATTACTCCACTGGTGTAGAACCATAGCATTCTAATCAGAGGTGGCGAATGAATTGTAGGTTTCGTTTTAATTTTAAAAAACATGGGAACAATACAATTATGTTATTATGAATAAGGGCAAATTTCAATACCTTGATTGTTCAGTTGAGATTTATATAAAACAAAATATCAGACAGCACTCTGACCTTGAACATATGAAGAATTTTAGCAAAATTTTAGGTAAGATGAAGAATCGGTAGAATGGAGAAAAATTCTCTCCAGCACTAGGTTTCCAGCTTTATGTCCTGGCAATTTATCCACCAAGCCACACCAGATTCAAGCTCCAATGCTGGATTAATCCCTTTCATTTGTAAGTTCTACCTACTGTGTTCCCCTTTGTTAGCCTACCCTCGTGTACCGTGTCACAGTATCTGTGACAGACACAATGTCCAACCACAAGTACAGAGGTGCACCATTTCGAGTGACTGAGTGGCCAAGGTCCGATGGAACATACCGCCGTCTTGAATCACAAAGTGATTACTTACACTTTATTACTATGATGTACCGAAGTACATATGGAGTTTCAGAGCAGTAATTTTGCATTGCCATATGATGAAAAATCGGTAGAATGGAGAAAAATTCTCTCTCGCACGTAAAGCTGGAAACCCGGGTTCGAATCCCGGCACCGAAGAGAATTTTTCTCCATTCTACTAATTCTTCATCATACGGAAACGCAACATTACTGCACTGAAACTCCATATGTACTTTGGTACGTCATTGTAATATTATAGGAACGAGTTTAAACAAAACTGTTAAAAATGGCTTATATTAATAAAATAGTTGTTACATGTGATAAAGCAATGTGTTATTTTAAAGTAATTTGTTGTGCTGGTTGAAATAGTGAGAAAGTTTTCAAGAATCTACAAAAATAATTTGTTAATGGAAAAGCCAATCCAGACAATCACTACGAGTTGAAAAATGTAGTCCAATCAATTTATCGCATTTCAAACACTTAGGCGAGTCATAGAGAAAAATACCTTTTACAAATGCCAGGTAAAACCAGCAAAGAATTGTATGAATTATTACCTAATAACAAGTCTCCTAACTTACGTAATTTCGCTAAGATGCTGGCAATCTTTGAATTCACTTATATTTTCTAAAGTGAACCTGATGAAAAATATTGTGCATAGATGTCTAAGGCCAGTCACACACTACAGCGAGAGCTATGAACTATGTGACAAGTGGACATGGCTTAGCTTAGCCTAACATCTTCACACTGCAGAGAGAAATATGTTGCTGTATAGATAATTAAAACACGAATTTGATTACGTCATACGGAAGGCAGTTTGATATGCGCTGATAGAAATAAAGTTACATAAATCTGAACATTTACTTTGTATTAACTGTTCAATTTAATTCACGCAATATAAATTTTATAGGCTACAATTAGGTTAGGTTATCTGTGGGAGTGGGAAATACGTAGCTATGTTTTCAAAAAATCACTAGCCGACCAATGTCAGCTATGCCTTATTTTGAGCATTACTCCGTGCTATAGGAAAGCATTTTCCATAGCTCGACAAACATATTACATATTTCTTGCTGAAGTGTGTTACGGGCCTAACAGCTGATCATATCGAAACTGCTTTACATTTACGTAGTAATAGTGTTTAGCCTAATATACAGTAGCATATGTGATTTAGAGCTTGTAAGTGATTATTAGTTCCACGCCGTGGCGTCACGGTCTAAGGCATCCCGCCTGGGACTCAAGTTACGGAATGCGCGCTGGTTCGAGTCCTCATGGGGGAAGAAATTTTCTCATGAAATTTCGGCCAGTGTATGGGACCGGTGCCCACCCAGCATCGTGATGCACTTGGGGAGCTACAATAGGTAGCGAAATCCAGTTGCGAATACCAGCTATAATGGCTGGGGGGATCATTGTGCTAACCACACGATACCTCCATTCTGGTTGGGTGATCGTCCACCTCTGCTTCGGCATGTGGGTGTGAGGCCAGCAGCTGGCTGGTCGGTCCAGGCCCTTCACGGGCTGTAGCGCCACGGATTATTATTAAGTGATTACTTATGAGTGCTAAACCATAATGATTATATGAATACTTATATTACATATTTTACTTGATTTGAAATGTTTAATGTAATGGCATGCTGCATTAGTTTTGTACAGCCCTAAGTAGAAGAGATGCCAAGTTCAATGATGTAAACACGGCCGAAATATTGAGGAAGGAGTGGATCACATTTACCTCCCCTCTGTTATACACATCCCTGATATAGAGAGTTAAACACCTACAAATAATACATAACCTACAGCTGATAACTTCGAAGAACTATCTGGATCATCCAATCTTAATAAGAAAGTTAAAATACCGGTACACTACAACACAGAATTAAGAGAAAACATCAAGGCACAGGAAAATGATCACAACATTCAAAAGCAAATAGCACTGGAAACCATCCACAAGATACCCAGAGTCAGAGTGGGTACACATTTACACAGATGGATGCCTGATAAGGAACAACAATGAAGGTGCAGTAATATCCTGCAGATTCTACTCATACATATCCCTAGGCATAAACTCCACACAAACTGGAAGCCTTCAACCCTGCCCCAAAACAGTACTACAGTCAATATCTCACACTGTCGTTTACAAGACAATGAACGGGCTGACATATTAGCCAACAGACTAGCTACAAAAATTACCATTCCACAGCTCAAAAATACTCATCAATACAACATGGTGTCAACGGAAAAT
Organism: Periplaneta americana; assembly: GCF_040183065.1. Taxonomy (NCBI): domain Eukaryota; kingdom Metazoa; phylum Arthropoda; class Insecta; order Blattodea; family Blattidae; genus Periplaneta; species Periplaneta americana. Next base: position 202,934,595 of record NC_091117.1, on the reverse strand, counting down.
GTGAAACAAAAATTAGTTACTTTTTAGTTATCACAACTTAATAATTACTCATAAGCACGACAAAAAACACAGATCACATTCAGTCATATTATGATCTGTCAACAGGCTTGTTTCTTAAGTTCCCTTATTTTCATTTCATCTCCTCAGCTTTTTCTTCCAATAACATTTGTTTTTGGAACTGCGGCTGTTTCAGCTCCACTTTAGCCACAGTTAAGTGAAGCAGAACAATACGCATAATTTTGTTACCTACGATCATTAAGAGTCTTTTAAATTAGTTACTTTCGTTATCAACTGCTTAAATTAGTTACTTTTGTTACTGGCAGACACCCTGAAAAACCAATTGAACAAAAAATGAACCCGGAAATTCATAATGGGGGGGGGGGGGGAAAGAGGAAATTTTATACTTAAAGTGTCTTGTCCCAGAACAAATGACTAATGCCATTGCACTTTTCAAACTACAGTAAAATCTGTTTTTAACGAATGTCTGGAGGAGTAATTATTTTCTCCTTATATAAGGGTTGGCAGAAACATGGACATTATGACGAAGTGAAGAGAAGAAACTAGAAGCATTTGAAATGTGGATATGGAGAAGGATGGAGCATGTGAAATGGACAGACAGAATAAGAAATGAAGCCATGCTGAAAAGAGTGGGTGAAGAAAGAATGATCTGAAACTGTTCAGGAAAAGGAAAAGGAAAAGGAAAAGGAATTGGTTGGGTCACTAGTTGAGAAGAAATTGCCTTCTGAAGAATCCACTGAAAGGAATGATGAACGGCAGAAGAGTTCAAGGCAGAAAAAGGTATCATGACAGACGACATTAAGATACGAGGTGCGTCCTTTCCCCACTCGTCCCACAGCTGGCAAACCATATGTTGTGAGAAGCGACTGCGTGTACGTGATAGAGTAATGTCCTGGCATGGCGCATGCGCTAGCGGAACTTCCCGAGTGCTCTCAGTGGCTTCGTTGCATTGGATGAAGACGGACGCTCCTATTCCAGCTCCCGCTGCGTGTGAAGTGCGATCAGTGATAAAGTTTTTGAATGCACAGGGCATAGCGCCAATTGAAATTTATCGTCAGCTGTGCCAGGTCTATGGGCCTAACATCATGAGCAAGCAGATGGTGCGTTGCTTCACAAGATCGTCTGTGATGATGGTTGGCCTCCCACTGCGCTCATCATGCACATTTTGGCGTCCTGCTGAAAATTGTCTACACCAGCAACGCACCATCTGCTTGCTCATGACGTTAGGCCCATAGATCTGGCACAGCTGACAACAAATTTCAATCGGCGCTATGCCCTCTGCATTCAAAAACTTTATCACTGATTGCACTTCACACGCAGCAGGAGCTGGAGTAGGAGCGTCCATCTTCAACCAATGCAACAAAGCTACTGAGAGCACTCGGGAAGTTCTGCTAGCGCATGCGCCATGCCAGGACATTACTCTATCACGTACACGCAGTCGCTTCTCACAACATATGGTTTGCCAGCTGTGGGACGAGTGGGAAAGTTACTTTATGGACATGTCTCATATGTGGAGACTAAGAGGAAGGCAGAAAATAGGAAAGACTGGAGAATGCTGGGTTTGCAGTGAAAGACCTGCCATTGGGCAGAACACTATGAATGAATGAATATAAGGGTTTGTCTTAAAAAGAAGATTTTCATTTAATGTAAGAAAGGAGTGGCTGAGAGTAGAGACTGAAATATCCTTGGGTCATTTAACTGCATTATACTTACATTTCTTAATATTCATTAAACTGATCATTAGCAAATATGCATCAACAAACTTCAGCAAAATACACAATATATTTTGACGAAATCACAATAACATATTTTTTAGTACTGTAATTCAATTTACAATTTTCATATGCAAACACAAAAAAACTTTTCTACAAGCTTACTTTCAACATTGAGTGAGAAACTGATGAACACTATCACAATGTACTATGGAGCCACACTGGTGTCACAATATCTTGTTCAGAAATCAATCACAAATGTTTGAAAAAGTTCGAAATTATGTTAAAACAGGTTGTGTACTCGCAAATCTATGCAAATGTATCCCTTAAAAGTGAGATCCTTAAAAGCATGAATCAATTACAATGTTTCTATGGTAGCTCTGCCAAGACTTTATTCCTTAAAAAATGGGAACATTAAAAAGAGGTTTTACTGTATGTACAGTGCACAACTGCCTGGCTGCAAGTCTACAGAATATACAACATTTATACCTCTCCGAACTGTTCACTCCGACAGAGAACAATTAATAAAATACAGAGAATTACACAGCACAGACCTTCCTCTGGATCCAAGATGACAAATGCAAGTGCTCCAACAAGCTGGGCATTAACAAGCACGTAACCAACCAATCATGTTTATCTTAAGTATTGGTGATGTAAGTCAAAGACAGGTTATCAAGTTAAATTCACTTAATTGATTTGCCTGGAAACTTATGAGTGGCAGTATATGGGTGTGTATTTAGTTATTTATATTTATATTTTAAAGTAAGGAAAGTAACATTCGAAATTTCAATTTGGATAATTTATCTCCCATTTATGAAAGAAATGATGAAATTTTGAAAATAAATGGAAGAAAGTCTAACATTCAAACATTTCAGTGACATAAATGGTTCTAGTAGTATGTACATAACTAACTATAGCTTTCAGTTTAAAATTTATCTAATTCCTACGTTCTTTTAATTTTACTTGTAATATGACTGCATTTTAACAAGTTTAGTTTGGCATGACACATGTTCCACGTCAGTTGCAAATTATTTCAGAACTAAACTGAATAATACAGCTCATAGTGGACACCAGATTAGTCCAGATGGGATCTTTTCAATAATTTTCAGTGTGTAAGTAAGTTTTCACATTTGAAGAGAATATCCACAATGTTACTTCATATATTATTTCAATACACGCTGTATACTTACTAAGGAAGTACAATTTTACAGAAGTTATTTAATATTTTCTATACATCTTGATTACACAACTTTTAACACTGTATCACTTCGGAATATGTATGATAAGAACTTTCTTGTGTTAAATTTTAACGTACCTTGTTAACATGTTTCGATCTATTTTCGGTCATCTTCGGAACTGGTCGTTGTTGGTCTTGGCGCCTCTCGTTTCCTGTGTGGGTGCGTTCGTAGTGTAGAGTCAAAGAGTGTATGTGTTTTGAAATTGAGTTGTGTGTTGAGAATATCGCTGGGGTGTGTTTTTGTGTGTCTGTATATTTCATATTGTTCTAGTGTGTTGAGTTTCTGGCTTTTTGGTTGGATGTGCAGTATTTCCATGTCTGTGTTGATGTCTCTGTAGGTGTGGTTGGCATTTGTGATGTGTTCTGCATATGTGGAGGTGTTTTGTAATTTTGTTATGGCTGTGATGTGTTCTTTGTAATGTGTTTGAAATGATCTGCCTGTCTGTCCTATGTAGAAGTTGTTGCAGGTGTTACATTTGAGTTTGTATACGCCTCTGTGGTTGTATTGGCACACAAAAAACAAATGCAACCCAAACACAACAAACAAATACAACCACATGGGCGTATACAAACTCAAATGTAACACCTGCAACAACTTCTACATCGGACAGACAGGCAGATCATTTCAAACACGTTTCAAAGAACACATCACAGCCATAACAAAATTACAAAACACCTCCACATATGCAGAACACATCACAAATGCCAACCACACCTACAGAGACATCAACACAAACATGGAAATACTGCACATCCAACCAAAAAGCCAGAAACTCAACACACTACAACAATATGAAATATACAGACACACGAAAACACACCCCAACAATATTCTCAACACACAACTCAATTTCAAAACACATACACTCTTTGACTCTACACTACGAACGCACCCACACAGGAAACAAGAGGCGCCAAGACCAACAACGACCAGTTCCGAAGATGACCGAAAATAGGTCGAAATATGTTAACAAGGTACGTTAAAATTTAACACAAGAAAGTTCTTATCATACATATTCCGAAATAATATTTTCTATGGAAAGTTGATATAAATTTAATTTAGTTCAATTTCATATATTACTGCATATTTAATTGTGACAACAAATTCATTTAAAATTTCCTAATAGATAAAGACAAAGAAATTACCCGATGCATGACTAAATCAAATGTAAATGGCAGGGCAGAAAAGACATTTTCAGATTAGGAATAACAATGTGGCAGTAAACATATTTTAATTTTTCGGAAGAACGCAATATAAATATTAAATATACACAGATGGCAGTTCACATTTCAGTACAGCAGTCACTGAATTGTGTCATATTCGATGTTTCACATATTATATCGATTTCTTTCACTTTTCTATGACAAAAAGAAAAGCAAATATATTGAAATACCTGTGACTTACGATTGTTTTGTTGAATAAGCATTCTTGCTGCTGCAGACAAAAACCAGGAACAAAGTTTTCAATTATCTTATTTACCTGTTTTGACTGTAAAATATAATATACATGTCCACCGTTTTCTGCTGCCAAGTGAGTAAGATCAGCCCTAACCTGGATGGCTTCAGGATGCCTGTCAGTCAATGGAACACTGCTCGATACCACAGAGATTGGGGTCGGTATTGTTGTTGGCATCTTCTCTCCACGCATGTATGCCTCAAAGTTTCGCATGATGAGGGGTACGGCATCTTCCAGTGGCATGTTTCGGTGTTCTGCGGGTGGAAATCATAACCGCACTACACGACACTGTTCTAATAACTTCAAGGTACAAACTATATTACTCCATGCAATAGTTCATACATAATAGCAATTGCAAAACTGTAAAATTTTACTGTGCTCACGAATTGAATTTACGAAGATAAAATCGATTAAGTGTAAATCTGAGTTATTTTATAAATACAATGAAATGCTATTATGATGTATACAGAACAAAAAAGCATTTTGAACGGCATTAATATGAATAACAGTAACTCAATATTGTATCTCAAGCCATACTTACAACAGGAGCTATAAACTGCAGTACTGGTACTTATTAGCATTTTGTAAGATGTTTGTTTATAGTCTTTAAATAAATTTGTAACAATTCCCGAAATTTTATCAAATTATGCATTTAGTTCTCTATTAATCTGATTTCGAAATTTCGCTTTCCACGAAATAAAGCTTTTTTCCTACGTTTTTACTTTGTACAGCTGAATCTAATGACCGCACAATTCCTACGCATTAAACATTCAAGACTGCACATAAAAATTTAACTTGAAAATTCCATCAAAATAAAAACAGCACAAAGATAAACACACAACAAAATATTACGAACATGTGTTGAATACAAATGTTTTGCAGAAAACTTTATACCGCAAATTGTAAATCACCTCTGACATTTCGCAAGCTAATACTGTAGGTCACGGCTATAGAACCAACGAAACTATGCACGCATAAATAGTGGTGAACGTAAATTGAAGCCAATTAAAGATAAAGTAAAAATCTTATATTTCAAATTACATCTTGTTTCAGAAGTGAGACATCATCGTTAACGCATCAAATATAAAAAAGCCCGTTGCAATGGTAGGGTCCCACTGTACCACAAATAGATAACTCATGCTTTCATATTGGGGAAAAAATGAAATGCACGACAACATTCTAAAATTTTATATAGGTTAGACTTCATGAAATGAAATAAAGTAACTTTTATATCGTGTACGCAACACACAAAAACATACGCAAGAGGATGTCAAAATTTATTAGCGCATGTATTTAGAAAAGCATATCTGCTAAGAACTTAAGCTTAGGCTTCCTAACAAGAGGATGCACTTTTGGGATAATCAATTTTGACGTTATTATTTTAGGTGGAAATTAAAAATGTAAAAGAAAATATAGAAAAACCAAATTAAACAACTTTCAAAGCTTGCCAAATTACTGGCAGTGAAAGTTGCAGTCTATAGTCTTGTATCTATGTTCCAATTATGTCAGTTCACTGTTTTAAGCCTGAGTATAATAATAGAATTGTTTTGAGTTAGAGATCTGTGCAATCTATTTTTTTTCTTACATAGGTACTTACTATGTTATTCTACATTTCCAATTAACCCTGAAGTAATTTATGCCATATGTTTAAAATAACAGAAGATAAGAGTTATTGCTTCTTTCCTTATAATAGTTCCTTGGTTGTGATACTATCTCAACATTGCTTATTTGAAATAGCAAAATTTTTCACTAATCATTGCCACGAAGTCGTCAATACTGGATGTTCATTTCAAAGTGTGTCATGACGTCACTGTTGATGAGTTAGTGATTTGAAGCAAGTTTCAGCTTTTGTGTCAGAGAAGTTGCCTATTAATCAAGGCGTTCAATCTGAACTTGAGAACTTGTATGGTATAACTTGAACGTCGTAGCAACAGATGGCGGTCTGTACGGTCTGTGTGCTACCATAACCTCTTTGGAACTGTGTTTTGCGCGGGCAAGTCGTGCGCAGGGTATTTGTTATCATCGGTTGCGTACGGCAACATTCCACAACACAAATCAAATGCTCCGTGTCCATGTTGACCGTCCAAATTAATGTCAACAAATATGTAAGTAATCGTCTTAACCCCCTCCCCATATCCCGACAGTAATAAAAAACTCACTGTATCGGTAAGTACTCTTCTGAATGAACGCCGTACTTGCTAGGCAACTTCTCTGGCACATAAGTAATACACCTCTGCGGAAGTGTAGGAAGATTGAATTCTCTAGGCTCATTGACTAGCCACATGACGGCATACAGCGAGCCATGACACACTTTGAACTGAACACCCAGTATTATGCGAAGATAATACTACATCCATTTTCATGACAAAGCAAGCTGAAAATAGCCTATGTCTCTCAACAGAAAAACTGTAGCTGAGTAGTTGAAGGTTCCAATACCATGTTCTTTACTTCCATGATGCAGAAAGATATCTTCGAATATAAACAAAGGATCAGAATAGTGTAATATTGAAACAGTTTCTGCTTACTGTGGAACACTGCATTAAGGAAAGCAATAATATATATCTTCATTTTATTTTAAGGAAACTCATCCATAAAAAAATTAAAGCAATAAAATTGAAAACGAGATTAAATTAAAAAAATCTCCAATATCAGCCTCATGCTTAAGTGATGTGCCAACATTAAAGCCTGACAGATATGGAAAATAAGTATAATAATTCAGAAAGTAGCAGACTACAATTTTCACTGCCAATAACAAGAAAGTCTTTGAGTGTTGTATAACTTTTGCTGTATTTACTTCTATTCGAAGTACTTTAATCAAAATTAATGATCCCAAAATATAAGACCCATGATAAGAAATGTTAAAAAAAAAAGTGTACAGAAATGAACGAATATGTGATCCAAATACGACAAAATTAACATTTACATTTTATACACTGAGAATAAATAAATCTAAAATCATTCACACATAGAAACACAATATTAAAATACATATAACCTCACATATGAAGAAAAAGCAAAAATTACGTAAAATTAAAAGTACATTTTTATTCGTTTCATCACGAAACAGAATATGCACATTTCAACATTTGGCAACTATGAAAGGGCAAACCTATTACACAAAGTGAGCTACTGAAGTGTGAACCAGAACGTGGTGTTTGTGATATCGAGCACAGAGCTGGTTCCCATCTATATGCAATCAAGGTCACCTCAGTATAAGCTAGCAGAACTTCAGGTTTGCTTGTTAAGAGTTGAGTGTTTGTCAACAATGTGGGACTAAACATAAAAGACAAAAGGGAACTAAGCAAAGCATGATGAGAAGTTGGAGAGAAGAGTCCTGACGTACAGACTTGCTTGTGCAGTTGTCGGAAAAATGATGCTCTCAAGTTCATGCCTCTAACTCAGTGTTCAGTTTTCATTCAATTTTAAAAACAGTTCGATTCACACGCTTGTTACTTGCAACATTTTACGCAAGTAAAACATAAAATTAAGCACGCTGTTGCATTTCGATTGGCTTTAAAAATACAACTAACTCGTTTATGATTCTTGATAACGCATCTGTAGAAAACGTTTTTTTTCACAGAATCCTGATGTCATTGTTGTTGTAACTATAAGAAAACGTTGACAATTATTCTAGTTAAAAATATCAGGGAGCAAGGATAGCAGATTTAAATGAAGGTGGTACATGTAGGTACGAAAGTGTGAGTGTTGTGCCCAAGGATTACGACAAGTATCATAACTTTGGTTATGACCATATTTTCATGGTATGTGAAAGTAATGGAATTGTACTTCATTCATAACGTATTATAATATTCGATTATGCAGCTTGTAAAGACGATTCAAACCTTGATTATTATGAGAGTTCCGTAATATTGCCCCAAGTGATAACAGGAAACGCAAATTTCAATCAAAGGTTAAACATCAATAGCATGGGTGATCTTCAGTGCAATTCTCTTTCCTTAGAAGATTCGCAGGCAAAACAGCATCGCTCTGTTAAGCCACAAGAGCGTGGTTCGAATAAACTTATAAAATGGACATGAAGCTCCAAACATGATCATTAGTGCGTCGGTGGTGTTTAGCGCATCATTAGTCATAAGTAGAGCTAGGATTTATATGTAGTATGAGTTAAGAATGACACCGAGTATAGTTGAGTCGATTTGATGCTGGTTAAGAAGGTTTTAAGCCTGGTTGACAAGACTCGAAATACAAGAAAAGTCACAAGGACTAGACAATGCAGCTTTTAAACCCCCCCCGCTGTTTTGTAAGTGGTGTTAAGAGGATTAAAGACCCTTAGCACTAACTAATGGAAGTACTGAATGACAAGAATGGCAAGTATAAGGAGCGGGGGGGGGGGGGGCATGGCTTACATGTTTATAAACTATACCGTCTAAAAATATTAGCTTTTACTACATACAAATCCTAGCTCTAGTCATTAGCAATGGTCATGCAACAGCAGTTATAACTTCGCGACGTCCAGAAGAAAGGCAGAAAATGGCATCACCTCTGAGTGGCACCAGGGTTCGCCCTACAGTAAACTGTAGGTGTATCTCTGTAATATATAATTTTTGTATTTTACATTTAACTACTCCATTTTGATACTTCATAATTAACCGCAATTTTGATGCTTCATAAATAACTGTTCAATTTTAATACTCTATATTTAACTGTTCTATTTCGATATTTTATATTTAATAGTCCAATTTTAGTACTTAACAAAAACTTAGTAATAGTGAATATTTAAACTTGTGATTATTTTAAAACCTTGAGATCACATCTATACTAATAATAAATCTATAGCCGAAATTTTTCTGGTAATTTTCGATTTTCCAAAAATAATTGGTCCTAACATATATAATTAACCACTCTGAAACCGAAAATCGCTTTTTTGAAATTTTTGTCTGTCTGTCTGTCTGTTACCTTTTCACGCGATAATGGCTGAACGGATTTCGATGAAAATTGGAATATAAATTAAGTTCGTTGTAACTTAGATTTTAGGCTATATGGCATTCAAAATACATTATTTAAAAGGGGGGTTATAAGGGGGCCTGAATTAAATATATCGAAATATCTCGCTTATTATTGATTTTTATGAAAAATGTTACATAACAAATATTTCTTTAAAAATCATTTCCGATAAGTTTTATTCTTTGAAAAATTTTAATAGGACTGATATTTAATGAGATAAATGAGTTTTAAAATTAAAATAACTGCCATCTAAGGCCGTATAATGAATTAAAAAACAAATGACTTCGTCTATAAGGAGCTTTGGACAGCAACAATCGAAAGCTATGAAAGATAGCCTACAGATAACGTTTCTGCGTTTCTATGAAGTAATATCTGAAGCTAAATTAACCGATTTGTATAATTAATTATTAATTCACCATTGGAAAGTGTAGTTTCTCTAGATGGACATAATGCTATAATGTTATTACAGTAACTTCTGAGTGAATCGAGGACAGGTAAGATTAAAATAGATTCTTATGCACCGAAAACTTGATAGGCTATTCTGTATATTCGTTTCCTGTATTTCCTAAACTAATTTTTATGACCAAATGAGAGGTCTCTGGATCAAAATGATCGCATTTTAATTTTTTAATTAAATTTAAATTAAGTAACATAATAAACGATTTATCCTTCTATCAAACACGAATGTTCCCTGGATCAAATGTCCTATTTTAATTATATAATTACTTTATATTTATTTCTAATGGGTACAGCGGAGCGCACGGGTACAGCTAGTATCTAAATAAGAAATCCCTCCTATCCATAAGCAAGTGTAGTATGTATATAAATCATGTCAGAAAGACAGAGAGTTACGACATAGTGTCCAATCCATTTGTGTTATCTTGGTAAATTTGTTGATATGCTTAACAGGCACAACATCAGTTTACATTAGAAAACTGTAGAGTATGTATAGTAGGCTAGCTGTAACTTCAGTTTCTCATCTCCAATGCATACTCGAAGTAGCCGTAATTGGTCACATTTTCATAAAACAGAACAGCCCACTAGCACGGTCCAGTGGTAGCAAACAGGTTTCATGCTCTGAGGTACGCTCAGGATAGGTTCGAATTCCGCTCGAGTTGATTACATGATTGACTTATTTCTGGGCTTTTCCACAAATCTAAGACGAATACCTGTTAATCTCTTCAAATTCTCAGACTCATAACACCAAATACTACGATGATAGGTTAACAGTATAGTTGTAAAATAACCAAACAGAGGAAACAGACTACTACTTTTTTGGGGAACATTCGATATGAGACACTTAAGACGCTCACTTTAATGCCGATGTGCATCAACGTCTGTTAGTGTAACCATCAGTTAAAATTGTCCCTAATCCCTGGTTAAGCATTTTTATGGTGCATCGACCTTGGTGAGCAATCCAAAATCGTACGCGTGGAATGCTTTCCCGCGGTATTGTGCTTCTTCACAACAATGCCCACCCTTACACTGCTGCTGCAACCAGAGATATGCTGGAACAAATTCGATGGGAACTTTCTGATCACCCACCCTATAGTCTAGACCTTGCTCCTAGTGATTTTCACCTTGCACCAGCTATGACCTAACCAATTAATATTAAGTTCACTACAAATAGTTACATGGCTTTCAAGAATTAGGCTCCATTATAATAAATTTTTATTAAGGAAGTGAATAAGAGAATGTGAAGAAATTACCTGCAGCTTCAAAATTTCGTAAAATAATATGGTGGTGTTGCCTTTTTACAATTTGTTGAATTACGAGTATTTAGCACAAGATCTTGAAATCGAAGAGTTAAGTTCAAATACAAGAGAGAGAAATCTGTTAAAAAAAATGTCATTATTCATACAAACACATAAGAAACACACAGCTACTACATACTGTACAGTGAAACCTCGAACCATCGTCTTTTAAACGAAAGTGGAGAAAAAACTGTATTGGGAAACCATTAAAAATTATCGTATTTTACGTGTATAAGACTACATCATTATGGACGCATCCCACTGTCTTCTACAAAATTTAAGGGAGAAATAACCACATAATCGATCCATTTAATCTTAACAATTATCTTAAATAATGTAAAATAATACTGGACATACATCGTCATTTTTCATTCTTGTTAGCATTTTAAGTTATGCTGTAAGCCACCTTAGCTTCATTTTGATATGTATATATTATATTTATTGCAATATATTATCAAATGGTATCGATTGTTCACAAGTCCCGTGCCGTGGCGTCGTGGTCTAAGGCATCCTGCTTCAGACTCGCGTTACGGAATGCACGCTGGTTCGAGTCCTCATGGGGGAAGAAATTTTCTCATGAAATTTCGGCCAGTGTATGGGACCGGTGCCCACCCAGCATCGTGATGCACTTGGGGAGCTATGATAGGTAACGAAATTCGGTTGCAAATGCCAGCTATAATGGCTGGGGAGATCATCGTGCTAACCACATGATACCTCCATTCTGGTTGGATGATCGTCCATCTCTGCTTCGGCATGTGGGCGTGAGTCCAGCAGCTGGCTGGTTGGTCTAGGTTCTTCACGGGCTGTAGCGTCACAGTTTATTATTATTATCGATTGTTCACAATTCTATCGAAGTAGCAAACTTGTGACAAAGACGTCTATTATATGCTTATATGGCACAAAATAAACAACTAAATAATTATTGATTATAATGAATGCACCTTTAATAGAAGACTATGTACACAATTTCTTGCTAAAAAGTCTGTCATTGACTTTTATTTTGTGCACATTTTACGCCTTTATTCTGAAGTAAATTCCAGATAATGATCCCCTAAGGTAAAAAGAAGGGTCGGGAATCATGATATGTTCAGAATACAGAGATAGATTGCCACAAATCCATTCTCAAAAAATTAGTACTAAAATTAGTACTAACGTTTACAAGTAGGCAGACTTCCATTACCCCATACTATTGCCATGGATAAATATATAATAGGATGCGAAACTGCGGTCAGCACCACCTGGATTTGGGGGTCTGAAATAAGGTGATCAGCGCCCAATGTCGTAGGTAGTGAACATTAGAACTACGTGTTGGGTACATTACCCAGAGTTCTCTATTAATCCGTTCGAGATATTGCTGTACGGGAGAGTTGAGGAGCGGAGACGGAGGACTGAAACTTGCTAATAAGTGAAGATAAAGTGATACGTGTATGTATAAGCAGTGTATGTTAAACAGTGATGTTTATGGACGTTGTAAAAATAATGTTGTTGAATGTATTGTAAAGTAATAGTAATATAATAAATTGAACTATCTAAGTAGTTCTTGCAGACTTTTCCATTGTGCTGTACAATAAATACCCAAAGAATACAATCCCAATTATCTAACCTTTTGCTTTATTTTTTGTCTCTGTCTGGTTATATTTTAATAGGGTAGTGTAAAACACATCGTCTCTTTTATCTTCCTGTTGGCTCCGGTAAGAATTTTCAGTAGAATATGCTGTGAGGAATAAAACTGTATATGTTTTATTTTAAATTGGGTTAGTTTTGAATATCGATGAAGGTGGGAGGGAATACTTTCTGCACAGTTTAACATTTTCGTCACCAGGTGCGCTGCTAAATGCATGGAGTAATTACTCTTTTCGCTACTTGGTGCGCTGCTAGATGTAATAATGCCCCTCCCACAAACAGATGGCAGCAAGATCAATTTCTACAACAGCGCCTCTAGTATGTGTTACGAGAAACTCAGTAAGTTTCGCATCCTATTATATATTTATCCATGCTATTGCATTGCGTCACAACTTAGGCCTATACTTTATCGCACGAAAGCAATACCGAGATTTGTCTTGCTATTTAGTAATTCTACAAAGTTAGTCCTTTTACACATGTCCAAGTATATAAACATATACTGAACATATTCAATGAACACGTCCACCGCTGTGGAGTAATGGTTAGCAAGCCTGACCGTGACATGAGTGAGCCTGGCAGAGTGCTGCATTGGAGTTAAATCGCTAGCTTGAACTTGGTCGAGTGTTGCATGCTCGAGTGAGATAAGATTGCTCGTAATAAATAGAAGCATAGTACAAGGTCATCTCACTGACATGTCTTATCTTGTATGGAAGGCGACAGATAAGATACGCATATGTTTTGCTCACACGGTAAAAATAAGGCTTTATTTTCTGCGTTTATGACAAACGTCTAATGGAATGTATCAAAACAGTAACATGAAGTTATAAATAAAATAGTATGAAAAACTTCGATATACAGCTATTATTCCTAATTAATAATTATTCAATATTTGATTTACCACATATATAATATGACAGGTCCATACATAGTGTTCCGCCTATATACTGCGACAATGTAGAAACATTTTACAAAATATTATTGATATAGCAGTAGATTAATAACAATATTAGTACAGAGATAACATCCCAGAAAATATAATAAAACGAATAATCATGCTGCACAACTGTTACAGACGCAAAGATTGATACACTAATTATTAGAGATTATTATTATTATTATTATTATTATTATTATTATTATTACTACTAGAAAACTTGATACATTTCTTGCATTATCGTAATTGTGTTCTCCGTTTATAATAATTACATTTACATCCAATAACATCTATCAGATGTGGGAAAAACAAAATCACTCCTGTGTGGGGGAAAAAAAAACATTTGCCTACAATATTTACATTACATTTTAAAGCAAGTTTTGTAGTTGTACTATGGAGAGGTTAGTTAAACACTGCAAAGTTTTGAAATGATAAACATCTATGACGTTACTACACAGTTCATCAGTGAACAAGAACGAATGTCTAACGCTCGGCTTATACCGTTCAAGGATTTATCGCTTGCGACAATTTTACCCATCATGCATGTGCGCTACCTTTCGGATTATGCTATGAACTACTTGGCACTCGAGCGAAAACGTCCGATGCAGACCTCTGGAGCCTGGATTCAAATTGGGACGAGTTACCAGGTTGGATTTTTCCGAGATTTTCTCCCTCAATCATTTGAAGCAGAATTGCTGGGTAATTTTCGGCATTGGGCGTCGGCCTTATTTCGCCTTCATTAATCATCTACAATAGTTGGAGATTGACCAAGAGATCAAGCAGATGTAGTGCGTGATTCACCTACAGGTGTCATGTCTGAGGAAGCTGCATATGATCCTAGGGAGCTGAACGGGCTTCTACAGTGGACAACAGAACAGGGATTTAGTTGACACATAGCTCCCTTAGACAGATGGCTACGATCTTCAGGTCAATATAGGATGCAGCAGGACGTAGTACGTGACTTGCGAACAGATGCCAATATCTGGGGAGACTGCGGACAACAGAGAGACTCCATCAGACCTGGATGCTATAGCTGAATCGATAAGATGGCACAAAGCAGTGAATCACGTACTTACAGGAATGCAGTCCTAAGGACTTCAACATTCATGTCATAATAAGGAGGTCGGCACAATAAGCCTAAGGCTATGGTGCAAACCTTCAGGCTCTTCTCAGAAAAGGGAAAAAAAGAACATAAATACTTGCCCTGTAGAGATTGGCATGTTCTCTAGCACAGCCGATTCTACACAAGCCGTAGTATTAAGATGACAAATCTCGTTAGGTAAGACTGCATAATACATTTCAAAATGATTAAATTTTTATTTACCTCCACATCATTCTTATGTGGAAAAATTGGCCTAATCATAAATAAGGTACTAAAAAAATGTATTTCTTTATAGAACGCAATGTCCGTTTTCATGGTAACTACTCTTCGTATTACCAAACGCATACAGAGAGTTCGCGTGCTGCAGTAAGACGACAAATCACGTAACATATCACGGCGGTGTAACATTATTTCGCATCCACAAAGTATGGCAAAGTCTCAGGTTCGTAATCTTCTTCTGTATCTTCTTAGTCCAAAAATAATAATGGAAAGCGAGGAGTTTTATCCTTTCGAAGTAAAAAAGAGCTATTCGTGTGGGAAAATAATGTTGTGTTGGGACCGTAATTTCTCAACAATCGATGCGATAAATTGACAGTTCAAGAAATAACGGAGTTAGGGAAAAAATAGCGTTATTTATATGACACTATTTCAGGGACAGAAAAAGGCCGGAAACGACGATAGTGGGAACAATGCAACGAGGTTCCACTGTAATAGATACACAACAGATCAATCCAACTTGAGACGTACAACTTTTGCATATTGTGTACACAGAGGATCAATTCAGTTTCTGACGTACTTCATATTAAAATATTTCGGAGTGTAATAAGTACTAAATATAAACACGTGATGGTAGATGTCATACATCGCTTGTATGTACCATATAAATTTTTGTTGGTTCTGCAACATGACTGAGACAAGATCTCAGAGAACTTAAAATGACGCTTACGGTGAAAAATCTGTTAAAAAATACCAATGAGGAGTGAGACAGTTTCTCTGTGATGAAGGTTGTAAACCTATGCTAATTTATTGATGAATGTTAGCTGTATATAACATTGTGTGAGCAACTCTACTGCAATTAAATGGAGGTGTATTAGATACAAGGAAACATGAGATAAACAGTATCTATGTTAGAATGTAGGCTTGCATGGCTGGTGTCATTAGGATTGGTATTCTCCAGGCTAGAGGGCTGTGGTTTGTTGGTAATGCAACCAAATATTTCATTCACTACTCCGGTACACATCATCGGTGGCATGGTACCTGGAGAGGAGAGATCTGCTAAGTGTACCAAGTTGTCCTTGGTACATTTGGCAAATCTCTCTGCTTCCGTGTACCACACCATCGATGATGTCCACCAGAGTAGTGGACGAAGCGTTTGGTTGCATTACCAACAGACCATGGCCCTTGGTACACTCAGCAAATCTCTCCGCTCCCATGTACCACACCACCAATCATGTGCACCGGAGTAGTGGACGAAACGTTTGGTTGCATTACCAACATACCATGGCCCTTGGTACACTCAGCAAATCTCTCTGCTCCCGTGTACCACACCACCGATGATGTGCACAGGAGTAGTGGACGAAAAATTTGGTTGCATTACCAACAGACCATGGCCCTTGGTACACTCAGCAAATCTCTCCGCTCCCGTGTACCACACCACCGATCATGTGCACCGGAGTAGTGGACGAAACGTTTGGTTGCATTACCAACAGACCATGGCCCTTGGTACACTCAGCAAATCTCTCCGCTCCCGTGTACCACACCACCGATGACGTGCACAGGAGTAGTGGACGAAACGTTTGGTTGCATTACCAACATACCATGGCCCTTGGTACACTCCGCAAATCTCTCTGCTCCCGTGTACCACACCACCGATGATGTGCACAGGAGTAGTGGACGAAAAATTTGGTTGCATTACCAACAGACCATGGCCCTTGGTACACTCAGCAAATCTCTCCGCTCCCGTGTACCACACCACCGATCATGTGCACCGGAGTAGTGGACGAAACGTTTGGTTGCATTACCAACAGACCATGGCCCTTGGTACACTCAGCAAATCTCTCCGCTCCCGTGTACCACACCACCGATGACGTGCACAGGAGTAGTGGACGAAACGTTTGGTTGCATTACCAACAGACCATGGCCCTTGGTACACTCAGCAAATCTCTCCATTCCCGTGTTCCACACAACCGATGATGTGCACCGGAGTAGTGGACAAATCATTTGGTTGCATTACCAACAGACCATGGCCCTTGGTACACTCAGCAAATCTCTCCGCTCCTGTGTACCACACCACCGATCATGTGCACCGGAGTAGTGGACGAAACGTTTGGTTGCATTACCAACAGACCATGGCCTTTGGTACACTCAGCAAATCTCTCCACTCCTGTGTACCACACCATCGATGATGTGCACAGGAGAAGTGGACAAAACGTTTGGTTGCATTACCAACAGACCATGGCCCTTGGTACACTCAGCAAATCTCTCCGCTCCCGTGTACCACACCACCGATCATGTGCACAGGAGAAGTGGACAAAACATTTGGTTGCATTACCAACAGACCATAGCCCTTGGTACAATCAGCAAATCTCTCCGCTCCCGTGTACCACACCACTGATGATGTGCACAGGAGAAGTGGACAAAACGTTTGGTTGCATTACCAACAGACCATGGCCCTTGGTACACTCAGCAAATCTCTCCATTCCCGTGTACCACACCACCGATGATGTGCACCGGAATAGTGGACGAAACGTTTGATTGCATTACCAACAGACCATGGCCCTTGGTACACTCAGCAAATCTCTCTGCTCCCGTGTACCACACCACCGATGATGTGCACCGGAGTAGTGGACGAAACGTTTGGTTGCATTACCAACAGACGAAGGCCCTTGGTACACTCAGCAAATCTCTCCGCTCCCGTGTACCACACCACCGATGATGTGCACCGGAGTAGTGGACGAAACGTTTGGTTGCATTACCAACAGACCATGGCCCTTGGTACACTCAGCAAATCTCTCTGCTCCCATGTACCACACCACCGATGATGTGCACTGGAGTAGTGGACGAAACGTTTGGTTGCATTACCAACAGACCATGGCCCTTGGTACACTCAGCAAATCTCTCCGCTCCCGTGTACCACACCACCGATCATGTGCACCGGAGTAGTGGACGAAACGTTTGGTTGCATTACCAACAGACCATGGCACTTGGTACACTCAGCAAATCCCTCAACTCCCGTGTACCACACCACCGATGATGTGCACCGGAGTAGTGGACGAAACGTTTGGTTGCATTACCAACAGACCATGGCCCTTGGTAGACTCAGCAAATCTCTCTGCTCCCGTGTACCACACCACCGATCATGTGCACCGGAGTAGTGGACGAAACGTTTGGTTGCATTACCAACAGACCATGGTCCTTGGTACACTCACCAAATCTCTCCACTCCCGTGTACCACACCACCGATGATGTGCACCGGAGTAGTGGACGAAATGTTTGGTTGCATTACCAACAGACCATGGCCCTTGGTACACTCAGCAAATCTCTCTGCTCCCGTGTACCACACCACTGATGATGTGCACAGGAGTAGTGGATGAAAAATTTGGTTGTATTACCAACATACCATGGCCCTTGGTACACTCAGCAAATCTCTCTGCTCCCGTGTACCACACCACCGATCATGTGCACCGGAGTAGTGGACGAAACGTTTGGTTGCATTACCAACAGACCATGGCCCTTGGTACACACAGCAAATCTTTCCGCTCCCGTGTACCACACCACCAATGATGTGCACAGGAGAAGTGGACGAAATGTTTGGTTGCATTACCAACAGACCATGGCCCTTGGTACACTCAGCAAATCTCTCCGCTCCCATGTACCACACCACCGATCATGTGCACAGGAGTAGTGGACGAAACGTTTGGTTGCATTACCAACAGACCATGGCCCTTGGTACACTCAGCAAATCTCTACGCTCCTGTGTACCACACCACCGATGATGTGCACAGGAGAAGTGGACAAAACGTTTGGTTTCATTACCAACAGACCATGGCCCTTGGTACACTCAGCAAATCTCTCCGCTCCCGTGTACCACACCACCGATCATGTGTATAGGAGAAGTGGACAAAACATTTGGTTGCATTACCAACAGACCATGGCCCTTGGTACACTCAGCAAATCTCTCCGCTCCCGTGTACCATGCCACTGATGATGTGCACAGGAGAAGTGGACGAAACGTTTGGTTGCATTACCAACAGAACATGGCCCTTGGTACACTCAGCAAATCTCTCCGCTCCCGTGTACCACGCCACTGATGATGTGCACAGGAGAAGTGGACGAAACGTTTGGTTGCATTACCAACAGAACATGGCCCTTGGTACACTCAGCAAATCTCTCCGCTCCCGTGTACCACGCCACTGATGATGTGCACAGGAGAAGTGGACGAAACGTTTGGTTGCATTACCAACAGACCATGGCTCTTGGTACACTCAGCAAATCTCTCCATTCCCGTGTACCACACCACCGATGATGTGCACCGGAATAGTGGACGAAACGTTTGGTTGCATTACCAACAGAACATGGCCCTTGGTACACTCAGCAAATCTCTCCGCTCCCGTGTACCACGCCACTGATGATGTGCACAGGAGAAGTGGACGAAACGTTTGGTTGCATTACCAACAGACCATGGCCCTTGGTACACTCAGCAAATCTCTCCATTCCTGTGTACCACACCACCGATGATGTGCACCGGAATAGTGGACGAAACGTTTGGTTGCATTACCAACAGACCATGGCCCTTGGTACACTTAGCAAATCTCTCCGCTCCCATGTACCACACCACTGAGGATGTGCACAGGAGAAGTGGACGACAGGTTTGGTTGCATTACCAATAGACCATGGCCCTTGGTACACTCAGCAAATCTCTCCGCTCACATGTACCATGGTAACGATGATGTCCACCGGCGTAGTGGATGAAATGTTTGTTAGACCACGGTCCTCTAGCCTGGAGAATACCAATCCTAAGTATCTATGTTATACTGTATAACTGCAACCAATAAACTGAATTGCTTATTTATAGGGACCCAATGAGGTGCATTCGTGCACTGCCTGCTGAATTCAAAATGTGTACTGCACAATCAGCCAATTCAGAAACTTAGATATCAAACAGTTTGCTCACACTGAGCTACCTCAATGCTTTGGACAATTTGTAACTCCTTCAGAAATATACATAACACCGAGAGAGATCTTGTCGCACCAATATGTGGCAGTGTATGAAACAAGGTGCCACCTTTCGAATTAAATGGAATAGCCGTTTGTAATGGAATGAAAATATTCGAGCTCATATTACGCAAAAATATTCTAAGAACGTGTCTCGACTAGGAACATTACACTTACTGCCTTCTCTGATATGGAACCTATAGTTTCCATCATAAAATTCAAGCTATTGTCAAAGCCAAATATTACAATATTCTTTAAACTCTTTTCAGTGGTGAAGACCGAATGATAAAGAAAAGTCGACAAGTTTTAACATGATAATGCAGATCCACATATTGCAAAGGACATTCAAGAGGTTTCGCAGCAAATGTCCTTGCAAGTTTCACAGTATCTGCCATAGAGTCTTGCAATTCATATGTTCAAATGATTCACTAAAGAATTAAAAGAAGAAAGATTCACGAAACGAGCAGATTATGTAGATGTTGTACGCAAGTAGGTCAGCAGTCAAAAGCTTCGTTGTGGACAGCATCACAAAATTGGCCAAGTAATAGAATAATTGCAGTAATGCACACAGAGAATTATTTATTTGCATTTGCATCTACAGGTATCAAAATAAAAGACAACAAAACTTTCGTTTAAACTACAATATTAACATTCCAAGAAAGGGAATGAGTGGGTTTCATTTTCGATCTCACATAACAGTGCATAAAAGTACGTCATGTATTAATGTGCAACAGGAAAAGAAATTCATATAAAGTACCAGATAGATGTATAAATATTAAGATCATTGCAAGATTTTCAGTTCTATCAAGTGAAATGCAACTAGTTGCTGGACAGAAGTAAAAAAAAGTATATGCTAAGGACCTTAACTTCCTTTTCAGATAATAGCAAATTTAAGTTTTTTTTTTATTTTGCTAGGTTTATTGGCTATTCATAATAAATGTACTACACAAATTTTAATTGAAACACTAATCTGAATCAAATTAAAGAACAATGAATGTGTAACAGCAATTACGGCTGTCACACAAGACTTGTTTCAGTGTAGTTAGGATTATATTACTTTCCTTGATTTAATGCAGTAATAAAAAACTTAAAGTAAGTTATTTATATTACTGTACTAAGTTAATTTTAATATGTTGTAACTTTCTGATATGTGCAATGACAGTTTTTTAAACTATCATTATGTAAATAAAATACTAAAAGCCTGGGCCAATTCATTGTTTAACATAGAAGCACTAATTGTTTTATTAAATATTCTAAAATAGTAACTTAAAAAAAAATTCATATGATACATATTTGTTTACCTTGTGGCAACCCATGCAAGATGTTTAATGTAAGGCTGCGGTGCACTTCGTTCTGAGGCATTACTACAATTGCATATAAACTGCCTCGACCGGAAATATTTGCCAGCACACGGCCAATTGGAACCTCTTCATTGGGGAATAAAAGATCAACTGTAAGACCCAGCTGTTTCAGGCGATGTTCAATGTATTCAGCATATTCCCTATAACATACAGAATCATAAAAGGTGTAGGTCTATGTCTATATTTCAACATTCTTGTTTACCTTCATATCTGTTCCTAATTTAACACAACTTCAACTGGCATGAAATATTTAGTTTCTTTCTATTCATGCACTGCTCTTCCTTTTCTCCTTCAGGATTATACAGGGTGAATCGCATTTGTCATAATGCTATAGCTTGTCTGTATATATGCCAATTAGATAATACAAAACAATACATTATCGTCTCTCTCATGCCAAAACCATCAATGTCCTTTTTCTTAGTTCTGGGAAAAATGACTTTGAAGTTTCAAATTGAGGAAAAATTAATTTTTATCCATATATTATATAGGAAATTGATTAAAACGAAGTATTTCTAAATTTATAAGGGCATTTGTAAATTTTAAGTCGTTTCACAACTGCTGCCGCCAACCACTACCACTGAAATGAGTGTGTATATGAGCTATTCCATCTCAATTCGACCGAAATATAGAGAAAATTGACCTTACAATTTCTAAATACAATAAAACTTTTTTTGTACGTAGAGAACTGTGATACAATGCTTTGTGCAAAGTTTGAGGCATCAGAACTTCATAGTGTTTAAATTAAAAATATTTAAACTTATCGTGTTTTCATAAAATTAGCAACTTTAAACTGTTGTAGCTCCGAAACCCTTTCACCCAATGATCAAAATCATGGTTTATTGACATATAAACAGATTTTCTTACTTTTTATGGAATGGGAGAAATTTAGATTTTTCCTCATTAAGACGTCTTTGCCTAGGAAAAAATATATAGTTAGATTCCGCATTGAAAGTACAAATAAACACATATTTTTTTACTGGTGCACCGTTGATAAGAAAGTATTGAAAATATAAAATAAAGAAAATAAATAGTACGCGCGTGAACTAACCAGTTGACTGTGAGACGGGAGCTAGCCGAGACAAGCAAGGCCAGGAGACAAACACGTGATGTTTCGTCTAGTAGCGCACAGCTGGGATAGCTTTATCACAAGTTTTCATAAACACAGGAGTAAAATGACGCCCAATGCGCGCTTATCATCATCTCTCGGCCAGTGCATGCGGTACTGCGCCGTTCAAGTCTAGGCGTGTGAAAATAATTTATTTAATACCCTCGAAACTTATTGCCGTACCACTAAGCAAACAATGCCGAATCTCTCTTAATAATGCAAGGTTTTTTCTCAATATTTTTTTACATTTTTACAAATGAGCAAAAAGCCTAAAAGTAAGTAAAATCAGATTATCTATCTCTCTGTACACAATAAAAATAAGTATTACTTCTTATCATAACCTACCAAATGTCAGCTTTAAAATGAGCTCCCGTTCAATATTCTGCAGTAAATGGTTCCAGAGTTCTGAGCGCTGAAAGAGGCTTGTTTTTCTAAAATACGCTAAATTTGTCGCTCAACAATACGAAAACTGTTTGACTTTCGATAGTGTATTTTTGCAAACGCACTCTCCTCAGTACCTTCTATAAATAGGGAAAAAATTAGAGTATAAAAAAAAAGCGAGGTTTTTTACTGATCGATTTCATATGGAACAGCCCTTATGATGAAATTTTCATGTAATATAATATTTTTATACAAATATTTCCATATTATTTTAATAATTAAAATAAAATCGTTGTAACAGTTGTATGTCTACTAACACATTACAGCTTTAACAGATTATGTGAGATATAGTTCGAGATAAGGTTCCAACCACACAATACATTTCTCAAAAAATATATATCTTACTGTTAACAGAAGACAACTGCTTACCTTTGATTCTTGCTGACAACAATAATCTCACAATCATTTGTTCTATCCATCTGTGATACCGGTGGGAAGTCTTTTCCTCTGGGCTCTGTTAAGCTTGGTCTATATGGTTGACTCCTAAAACAAAACATTCAGTATCATTTAACACTGTTCTGCAACACCAAATATAACTGAATGTGCAAACTGCTGCTACATACCCGAATGCTCGGTCGTCTCTGCTTGACATGCTTCCTCTGAAATTGTCAGCTCCGGCAAATGGTCCATCTTTCTTAAACCCACTATCCCGCCCATAGAAACCACGATCGCGGTCACGGTCACGATCGCGGTCACGTTCACGCTCACGCTCACGATCACTCTTCGCAGAAAAACTTTCATATCTACAATAAAAAATAAGCACCAAGTGGGATGAAAGCATTATTAATGACTAATGCATCCAAAGACAACAATATGATAAGAAACAACACTTATTTCGCGGCTTAACTTCTCTCATTCATTTTTGATGAGTAATTTACAATTCGTTTTTATATTTCAATATGCCTAGTGAATTATTAAATAAGTATATAATAAATTTTCAATCTTAAGACATATCAACTTGCAAATGTTTATTTGCTATGTAATAAGATATATGAACGTTTTCGCCGTTTGGGGCATCTTCAGATATAACAAAAACATATAATCTGAACCTATAATAATAATAATAATAATAATAATAATAATAATAATAATAATAATAATAATAATAATAATAATAAATTACGCAAATAACAAGAATAAAGAACAATGTATGTATGCAATGCATGAGATTCATGAGCTTTATGTAAAATGTGAAATAATACAGAATAATTGTTGATATAATCTTTAGATTTGAAATTGAATTGGATGGATATTTTATACATATAGCTCATGTTACAAATAAAATATACAATTATGATTGATAAAATAGATTTTAAGAATAGTCATTAGTTGAGGACTGTCGTGGGGTATACGATAATTTGCGTAGATGATGTTCGTGTGTTATGTATGTATTTCATCTGAAAATTGAGATGGAGATAATTATTATCGCTGCCTTAAATCACTTGCATATATTTGATATTATAGCTCATCTAATTATTACGAATTTATAATGTTGATTTTCTCTACTTAACTTTCAGTGAATGATTGAAATTCATATTTAACTTACGATTTATCTACTACGAAAATCATCGTATACCCTACGACATCCATAACCAATGAGCATTCATTTCAAATATCATCTCAACAAATCTGATTGCACGTAACAGTCATTTATAATCAATAAGATGTCATCAAGTCAGATAATAAATTGAAATAGTAATCTCCGACATAAAATAACATATAGTTCATTAGCGAACGTTTTTCAGTAAGTAAAAAAGGTAAAAGGTAAAGGTATCCCCGTAACATGCCATGAAGGCACTTGGGGGGCATGGAGGTAGAGCCCCATGCTTTCCATGACCTCGGCACTAGAATGAGGTGGTGTGGTTGGCACCACGCTCTGACTGCCTTTTTACCCCCGGGAAAGACCCGGTACTCAATTTTATAGAAGGCTGAGTGAACCTTGGGGCCATTCTGAAAGTTTGGCAACGAGAAAAAATCCTGTCACCACCTGGGATCGAACCCCGGACCTTCCAGTCCGTAGCCAGCTGTAGTCTTATAATAATTATCTGTCTCTCTATATAATAACTTGCATATACTTGTATTTATTATTATTTCTCCATCTCAATTTTCAGATGAAATACATACATAACACACGAACATCATCTATGCAAATTATCGTATACCCTACGACAATCCTCAACTAATGACTATTCTTAAAATCTATTTTATCAATCATCATTATAAATTTTAACATTATTGACAAATTTTAATCATAACTGTATATTTTATTTGTAACATGAGCTATATGTATAAAATATCCGTCCAATTCAATTTCAAATCTAAAGATTATATCAACAATTATCCTGTATGACTTGAGGCTTTCCCGGCGTTTGATGTAGAATAAGTCTTCTCGAGTTCTCAGCCAGGTGAGTTGGAGATTAGCTTCCAAGCTTTCGACGGCTAGCCAGATGGCAGAGCTAGCCGTCGAAAGCTTGGAAGCTAATCTCCAACTCACCTGGCTGAGAACCCGAGAAGAGTTATTCAACAATTATCCTGTATTATTTCACATTTTACATAAAGCTCATGAATCTCATGCATTGCATACATACATTGTTCTTTATTCTTGTTATTTGCATAATTTATTATTATTATAGGTTCAGATTATATGTTTTTGTTATATCTAAAGATGCCCCAAACGGCGAAAACATTCATATATCTCATTAAATAGCAAATAAACATTTGCAAGTTGATATGTCTTAAGATTGAAAATTTATTATATACTTATTTAATAATTTTTGATGAGGTTATTTCAGTACAAATATCAATTTGCAATGTTATGATCAATGAAGGGTTTTAATGCATTACTGACAAGTTCTGCAATTTGAACATAAAGTATTGTGATGTTATGGAAGATCTTATACTACAGACACTTCCTTTACAAAACAAGTACATAAAGGCAGAAAAGTTATGAGGCTGGATGTGTTATGACAGTGTTTCTCAGACTATGGTCCGCAGACCACAAGTGATCTTCAAGGTTTGTCTTTGTGGTCCTGTGAGATTGAACATGTATTGGCAAAACTGAGCACTTGTCCGAAATAGACGGAAAAAAGTTACTCTCTACTTGAGAACCACAAAGAAATGGAATTTCTGTTGCAAAAGTTTCTCTTCATAAAAACGTATGTTTTCTAATACTGTTTATAGCTTTATGGAGTTTGGAAATTATCTTGCATTTATCTCATTCTCTCCCAGGATTGACATTTTCTGAAATTTATTAAACTCCCTACTCAACTCTTAGCAACAAAGAAAGAAGATTACTGTTGCAACAGATCCTTATATGTAAACATGTGTTGGGCAAAGTTCGGAAATTTAATTTTTATTGTCGTTTCTCTTCTCAAGTTTACTAAATAAATAAAAGGAGGAGATGCAGAAGACAGAATGTAGATAATACTGTATATGTAAACAAACTGGGGTTTATACTCATTAATCTAAAGTGAAATTGAAGATATAACTATACCTATCACGGTCCCTGCCTCTATCATCCAAAGGAGATCGTTCCCTGCAGTTATCTCCTTTGTCCATTGAATCACCTCTGCGAGGACCACCAGGTCCATCCATACCTCGTCGTCCACCACCTGTCATTCTTACTTGATTTACCTCTGCAACATCATCACATTTCCTTCTATTAACATTTTTCGTTTTTAATTAATTTCTGTTCATCAATATAATAATAACAATAATATACTAATAAAAGCAGAAATAACTAAAATGCACTCTCAATTAATATCACTCAATAAAAGAATTGTATTCCAATAGATACCATCACATTGTGGAATCCTGGGAAACGAGAATGCAGATGCTTTAGCAAAGAAGGGCAGCACTGCTACTTACAGACCTGTTACTAAATCTCCATATTACTCTTTGAAAAGACTTATTAAATCTACATACTTAGACTCCAACAAACAAAATTTGATAACACAATCTCAAGGGAAAAAATGGAACTCTCTGCATCATAATCCACAGTTAATTCCAGATTTACCACGAAAATCGTCTGTAGTTGCATTTAGATTGGCAACAGGCCATGATTGTTTGGCCAAACACCTGCATAGAATTGGAATATGTCAGTCCCCTCACTGCCCATTGTGCAACTCAAACCAAGAAATGGATTTGGAACACCTCAAAATCTGTGCTTCAGTGGCTAACCATGATAATATCTTTGAAAAATATTAGAGTGCAATAGGTCAAATGACTTTATTGTCAAATGCCTGGAATTAGAAAACAACAGCAACATAATAATAATAATAATAATAATAATAATAATAATAATAATAACAATAATAATAATAATAACAACAATAATAATAATACCAGTGGATACCTTCACATGTTGAACTATGTGGCAATGAAATGGCAGATCAACTTGCCAAAAAAGGCACTAAACCCCAAACAATAATACACTCCAAATCAAACCTCTGCAGAAAGATAGAAGACATCAAGAAAGCATTTCAAATGGAAAACACGCATGAAAATATTACAGCTGCCAGACGGAAGTCACAGGGAAAAAAATTGATGAACTATCAACAGAAGTAAAATATAAAGGCCGCAAGGAAGCTGTAGCAAAATTTAGGTTGATGTCAGGACTTAACTGCCTGGCTCACCATCTACACATATACTAATCCAACAGATGTGTTTTGTGCAACAACCCTGACCAAATCATGGATAAGCAACACCTTCTGTTCTGCCCAGCCTTAAACCCAACTGCACAACAGACTGAGGATCTTGTTAGCTTGTACTGGGAAGCTAGGGAGAAAATGATTTGATTGTCAATTCTCGCCATTGGAAAATAAATAAATAAATAAATAATAATAATCATCATAGGTAGGTCATCCCATATTATTTGCAGATGACACAAGTATAGTAATTACAGCCAATAACTCCAACACATTCCAATCTTCAACAGAGGAAATTCTCTTCAAAACATGTGACTGGTTCTCAGTCAATAAATTGGTATTAAATTGTAACAAAACTAACATAATTCATATATGTATCAAATATGAATGAGGTCTCGCCCACCTCATTATATTTTGCTCGACTAGTATGACTAGTCAGTTTGTTTTTGTACCATTAAGTACGAGAAAAATTCGTACCGGCACCGGGAATCGAACCCAGGACCTCTCAGCTGTGCATAGCTCAGTTGGTTAGAGAGCACTCAGCGCGCACAGCTGAGAGGTCCTGGGTTCGATTCCTGGTGCCGGTATGAATTTTTCTCGTACTTAATGGTATAAAAACAAACTGACTAGTCATACTAGTCGAGCAAAATATAATGAGGTGGGCGAGACCTCATTCATATTTGATACATATATGATGTTAACAGTTTAAAGAAACTGTTGTTGAATATGGCCATAAAGTCATGTAATATGCGCTCCTGTACATATATGATGTGTATCGTCTCAAGTGCAGGCAGTAAGGCCGTAACACGATACTACGAGAGGAGTTCGGCCGGCGTCGTGAATCGGGTCCCGGCATAGCTCAGTTGGTTAGAGAGCACTCAGCGCGCACAGCTGAGAGGGCCTGGGTTTGATTCCCGGTGCCGGTACGAATTTTTTCTCGTACTTAATGGTATAACATAATTCAATTTAAATCCTATCCAAATTCAACATCGCAAATTTCTAGCGCAATAATTAACAATAGATCCCTATTAGAAACAACAATAACCAAATTTCTTGGCTTAAAAATCGATAATGTGTTAAATTGGAAAAATCATATTAAAGAAATTACCCCCAAACTAAATTCAGCTTGTTTTGCTATTAGATCTATGCAAAAGATAGTAAATATCAATACCTTAAAAACAATATACTTTGCATACTTCCACTCGGTAATGAGTTTTGGAATAATATTCTGGGGAAATTCCACAGATAGTAACAGTATATTTCTATTACAAAAAAGAGTAATTAGAATAATAGTAGGTGCCAAATCTAGGAAATCGTGTAGGACTATTTTAAAAAAACTACAAATAATGCCCATGGCTTGTCAGTATATCTTTTCATTAATAATCTTCCTCGTATGTAATCGTGAAAACTTTGTAACTAATTCAACAGTTCATAGCATAAATAGACGTCAAAAAATGACTTTCATACTCCATCGTCAAGTCTATTGTGCTATCAAAAAGAAGTGCGTTATATGGCAGTAGAAATTTTTAATAGCCTCCCTATCAATATAAAAAATGAACCTCAAAACATAAAATTATTTAGGGCCAAATTAAAGAAGTACCTAATTTCTCACGCCTTCTAGTCTACAGGTGAATTCATGACATTCAATAACACTTCATGAAATTGATACTAAAACTTTGTGTTGTACTAGTAGACTATATTGTAAATCTCGTCTGTATATATTTCATCTAAACTGTGACTATAAATTAAGATTTTATAATAGTATTAAGTTTTTTGACTTGTTCCATATTCTAGCTGTAAGCAATGTATGAATACCATGGAATGTTAATAAATACAATACAATACAATACAATAGCAAGTTATTGATCCTAGTGGCTCATTATGAACTTCATGTAGTCTCCATCCAAGTTTTAAAAGGTCTTCAACAGACCTTACTTTTGATATATGTATTGAATCATTTGTTTGGGCCATCATGAAGAGGCCAATCTTTTATCCACATTATATTTCTATATCTATTGGTAGTCACATATTATACTCAACATAATGATGCTGATCCAGTTTTTCTAACATCCATAGGGAAGTTAAGCTTTGAGAGTTACTTCCTTTCCCATTGTTCCACCCTAAATACAATTACATACAAATAGGCTGATTTGTGAGTACTTTATACACCTGGCATGATGATCAATGTCAGTGTAATATTTCTAACAATAAGAGCTGTATCAAAGAGTTTGAAGTGATTTTGCAAAAAGTAATTTAAAGTGTATTTTACCAATCTGTTTGACAAACAAAGATATACTGACAAGCCATGGGCATTATTTGTAGTTTTTTTTTAAAAATAGTCCTACACGATTCCCTAGATTTGGCACCTACTATTATTCTAATTACTCTTTTTTGTAATAGAAATATACTGTTACTGTCTGTGGAATTTCCCCAGAATATTACTCCAAAACTCATTACCGAGTGGAAGTATGCAAAGTATATTGTTTTTAAGGTATTGATATTTACTATCTTTTGCATAGATCTAATAGCAAAACAAGCTGAATTTAGTTTGGGGGTAATTTCTTTAATATGATGTTTGACAAACATTCTCGGCCAAATAGAATTTCTGAAGATGATTGTGGTGACTCACTAGTATTGAACAATATACTCTGCAACAAAACTTACCAATTTTCTTGCCTCGAAATATTGCACCATGTTCCTCCTTTATGGCTTCAACTGCACTAGTTTCCTTTTCGTACTGGACAAATCCAAATCCACGATTTAATGCGATTCCTGTAGCACATGAAAGGATAATGGTGTTCAGTTATGACAAACAAAAAATTATGTTCGGAATATGTATGATAAGACTTTCTTGTGTTAAATTTTAACGTACCTTGCTTACATGTTTCGACCTATTTATGGGTCATCTTCAGAACTGGTCGTTGTTGATCTTGGCGCCTCTTGTTTCCTGTGAGAATGCATTCGTAGTGTACACACCCCAACGATATTCTCAACACACAACTCAATTTCAAAACACATACACTCTTTGACTCTACACTACGAATGCACCCTCACAGGAAACAAGAGGCGCCAAGACCAACAACGACCAGTTCTGAAGATGACCCAAAATAGGTCGAAACATGTACACAAGGTACGTTAAAATTTAACACAAGAAAGTCTTATCATACATATTCCTAAGTGATACAGCGTTAAAAGTTGTGTGATCAAGATGTATAAAAAATTATGGTAACGTTGTTTAATCTGACTTGATCTGATACTTCTTAAAACTGTTAAATCATACTTAAAATTATATTTCAATCCCCAATGATATTCGACAATTAGCAATGTTTCCTATTACAATACAGTAAGATGAACTTTTAAATTATACAGTTCGTCACTTTTTGATGCCAACTTTATATTAGAATGAATAGAAAAAGTGTTAATGATGATACAGTGATAGTGAGGAACTAAAAGAAAACCCGCTACAGTAATACTGTGTGTAATTCAGATTTCTGATCTATCTTTTCAAGACGGTGACGAAAACCTTTTTGCTACCACTGGCTCATGAACTCATGCCGCTTATCTATTGCCACAAACATTGCTGCTGATATTGCTAATTATTCACGAGTTCTAGGATGAAGTAGCTAAAAATGTGTGAATAAATTTTCTTGATTAGGGTAGAAGCAATGATAAAGTTTAATGGTTCCATACATACATTATTCTTGCACACAGTTCTACTGTTACCGAGATACATGAATGGTAATGCATACACAGTGATGATGCTTTCTGCACACTTCTTATGCAATTAATTCTTAACTTGTCCGTACCGGTCACAGGTCGCTACTTTTGCAGCGATGCAGTATGAAAAACTGCGCAACTCACGTACTGCGACATGTGAACAACGGTGCAACCCAAAAAGTAGCGGCTGCTGAACCTGCTGCTCGCTACTTTTTCATGCTGCACACAGCTTAAAAGTAGCGATGTGTGAACAGGGTTCTCAGGGTTGCAGCCGCAGCATTTTTGATTTCGGTTTTGTTGAAACTTTTGCTGCGGTTGCGATCAGTGTTGCCACCCAAATGTGCCAATTATACTTTTATTGTTTGGATGTATTTTAATGTTAGATGTGATGAAAATAAATTATTTGTAACAGTTATTAAATGCACAACACAGTCTGAACATATTTGCTGACGATATAATTCACTTTTTTAATTTTCTGTAGCATAGTTTCAAACAGGTGGGTTGCCAACATTGATTACATGAATATGCTGTTGGTTATCATTTAAGTATATAGGCGTTTTTAAAAGCTTTATAGTAAAAATAATGCTAATTTCTGAATACTAGTTAGGACAGAAAAGCAAATAATAGATAAGTAAGCTTTCGCATGAGTTTGTTAATAATGCGAACATAACCACAAAATGTATATTGAGAAGTCAACACGGAGATGGAAACCTGCAGCATGACTGCGGCTGCAAAAGTAGCGCCTTGTGTGTGAACAGACTCGCAAACTCCAGTTGCAACTTTTGCTGCACTCGGGTTGCGCAGCACGAAAAGTAGCGTGCAGCACGCTACTTTTGGCTTACGTGTAAACACGACACACAACTTTTGCATCTGCAGTACAAAAGTTGCACAGCAAAAGTAGCGACGTGTGACCGTATCTTTAGGTTAACATAATCAATATTACAATCAGTGCCATGACAGTTATGGAATCATTCTGTTGGTAATATGAATCACTTAGAAATTTTAAGCCAGTTTTCTAATAATGAGTGTATCATTGGCTACATGCAAAACAGAGATATTTTAAAGAGAACATCCCACAGTTCCCCAAAGTAGAGGATTACTGAATGTAATAGGATGCCCAATAAAGGGATAAAGCATTCAGTGAGGAATGTTTCATTTCTCGATGATCAACATTTACTTCAAATTCTCCTCCTGTTGACAAGCCACTGTGTGTATTCTCTTTCGCTATTACTAAATGGAATTTATATTGATTTAATTAAAATAGCATTTCTTTTAGTGTTATGGGAAAACAGCTTTTGTTTTCTTTAGCAGCATATGAACAGACTTCCCATACACATGTGCACTTATCAACAATCACAAAAACAATAAAATAATGTCGATACAGGTCCATCAAAATTTACCACTGCCAGAATCAATTGACAACTTTTTTTGGAATATATCTGTCCCCTAACTGCACATTGTACAACTCAAACCAAGAAATGGATTCGGAACACCTCAAAATCTGTGCTTCAGTGGCTGACCATGATAATATCTTTGAAAAATATTAGAGTGCAAGAGGTCAAATGACTTTATTGTCAAACACCTGGCATTAAAAAACAACAAGAACTTTTTTGATGCAACTATATTGTCATGCATTGAGAATGCAAATTATTTGGAAAAAGACCACCTCAAAGCTGCTTTGTTCATCACCAATCCAACATGATATTGAACTGATTGAACTTCGGTAATATTTCATGTCCTTAGTTTGAAGATAACTCCAGGGTATAAACATGAATTCCAAAGAAAAAAGAACAAAAATGGCAGTTAGGATAGGGTTGCCAGGTTATATGTTTTATGCTCGACCATGCCGAAATGTAGTAATTATACACCTGGTAGCAGCCCTTTAATGGACCTCATTAAAGTACACCTATTCATTAAAGTTCAGGTTTTCCACCAATCAGAAAGCAATATGAAAGCGCAAGTATCGATTATTCTCAGATATGCAATCGAAAGACAACTAGCGAAACATCACGGAGGCTGGAAATCCAATACTGTCGCAGAAGGTTATGTTCCGTTACTATAATAATTAGCGTTAATTGTAAATAATATTCAAATAAATTCAATTTGTCATCTCGTTTTTCAATGTCTAAATCGATTTCCAGATTATATCAAGATTAATGTTCATTTTACTCTCTAGATTATATCAAGGTCAATGACATTTGTTCCTCGGAAAAAATCAATACTTTCGCGTCTGCGCACATCTCACAATTTACGAGATATTGCACAAGGTCACTTCCGCTCCCCAGTCAGATAAGAATAATATGAATACTTATGAATAATTTCAAGTTAGAAATATGGTCGAGCATTAAAAGTCGTATGAAACTTGCCTAAAATGGTAATTAAGACACGCGTATGAAAATTATGAAACTCGCTTGTGCTCGTTTCATAAACAAACATACTCGCGTCTTAATTACTACCATTATAGGCTCGTTGCATAATGTACTATTTCCTATGTTCTTACATTTCTGGATGCTAATGTGGCCTTACATTTTTTTATTCCTCTATACAACACTTTCTTCCTTTATTTCGAATTTGGCGCTGGGTAATAGTGAAATACTGTATAACAGTTTCTATTATTTTTGTTATTTTGACGCTGTATTTAGATTTTGAAAATATTTTCACGTTGGAACTATTGCAGAGGTCACTCTAGTGCTTACAATCGATACTACTATCGATGGATGTAGTACCGGTAGTTGATTACTGACTGTACTGCTAAAGAAGGTGATCATGTGTCTAAGTGGTCAAATTCTTTACACTGGTGGCTCACCAGAAACTGCCAAATATTTCCCGAATATGTTCCATACTGAGCATACTTAGATCAAATGTGTTTGTTTTCAATGATGAAGCACAAATGGATTGATGTGAGGAACAGATGCTCACCAGAACTGATAAATTCAGAGCTTAAACTGTTATAAATTTTAATATGCCCTGCAAAGAGTTCCTTATGTATTAAAAAATGACAGTAAATTGCTAAATGAAGCTAAATCAATTTCAAAATATGAAAGTGTCGTTAAAAATGAGACATTAAGACACAAAAATGTGTGTGTACAATGGTTGTATGTGTAATACTTTAATGTGTAATTTTTAAACAGAAATTAAGAAAGCATGAGTCACTCAAAAAGTCGATAAAAATCTTACTTTTTTTTAATTTTGAAAAGTTGGCAATCTTAAGTTAGGGTTAAGTCCAAAAGTAACCATAATTACCCATTTTTTATAAGTAACGGCTACTGTCAAAACATTGATCATGCATGTTACTTCACTATTCAAAAAGTATGATCATTTTTCAAAGGGTACTCAAAGTAGAAGCCGTACTTTCAAATACTTGAACATGTAATATTATCTGAACACATTTAGGTAACTATATAAAATAAAAATCGATGTACACTTTCAAATCATAGTTTACTTTATTAAGCTATAACATAATAGATATAGACTTTAATAAGTAATTAACATTGTTCACCTCGTGATAGTGTTTTCAATTTGAAAAATAGTTAGTCATGCAGAGAAGTGAGTGAACAGTGATTTGAAGACTCCTTTTCACGTCTGGATTGAACATGAAAGTGAAAATTTAAAATCTTATATAAGAATTAGTACTGTGTGTTTTGACATCAAGAAAACTGCTTAAATGTACAGGAATGGGTATAATTTCAGTTTTCATACAGCAATTGCCTGAAATAGAGCAGTGGGATTAGTTTATTTATATACAGAGATATTTCTTTCATACACAGGTCTCCTCAACCAAAAAATAGTCTAGTTTTCTTTTTCCAAATGTCATGATCCAAACAATCTTCATCTTGCATGATCCTTTTCTGCATTTTATAATTCATGCATGCATTCATTTATTCAGTCATTCCATATTTCCTTCTTCCAGGTGGTATCCAATCTGAGATTTCTCTATTTAATTTGCTGTCTTGTCTTCATATTACATGTCCATTACATCTTACCTGTATTCTTGTTTTTCTAGAACAATAGTTTTTTTAACTTCAATTTTTTAGTACCAGTATATTATTTGTAACTTTATCTATTGTTGAAATTTAAGTTAACTTTAAGTTTGCTACCTTACGTTTTCTGTCCCATTAAACATCCACATTGTTGTGAGAGTTCATCTTGAAGATTTATTTTCCATCTGAAAATCTAATACACTTATTTTCCCTAGACGAGTTTCTAAGATCACGCATATATTTAAGAATGTTACACCGTCATACCCATAAGCGAAAAACACACAAGTCTCTGTAATTCAGGAAATGATTTTTCAAATACTTTTTTTATATTACAAAGAGTGGACATTTATCTTTATGTCAGTGAAGGAATTTGTATGATATATACACGTCTCATCATCCCACTCGAGGTGTGTGGATATAAGGGGAAAAATTGAGATGGTGACTGGTGAAGTTCCTTGGTAGCTCAGTGAGTAAAGCACTGGTGCATTCAGCCAGAGGTCCAGGGATCGATACCTGACCCCGGAATAATTTTTCTCTTGAAATTATTCAAGTCTGCTTCACAGGGAGCTTTACCTGAAAGCTAGATTTCCATAATATATACATTATACTTCGCACGCAAACATGACGACCTTCCCTCATCCCCTTCACCAGTTAACTGCAGGCACGCGCAAGGGATAAACCCTTAGCCGAGTTGCCAATTCTTGAAGTCATTGTGATTTGCGAACGTTTTTCAAACTGTGTTCCGTGAAACCGCGATTTTCAGAAAGACTATATTATCTTTGTAAATATACCTTAATTTATAATTACTAAAACAAAATTGGTATAAAAATGAACAAACTTATTTTAAAAACACTTTATATTTATATTTTCACTAACATGTTTTGCCTAAATAAACAAAAAAATGCAGACTTCTATAATAAGTGTTAAATTCTCATGTTATTGAAGTTCCAGAATTTTATACTTAATTAAGAATGTTGCGCTGGTAAAATTTTCTGAAACTGTGATCGTTGAATAGTTATAGAATTTATAGTACAAAAGAGTAAAGTTAGATTTTATCAGCTTCGCCTTGGGTGATAATTTCCACGAACGCGTAAAATCTGTTTACTCTAGTATGCTATACAATATTTTATTCATTACTGGTATGTAAATTTAATTTTAAATTGTAGGGCTTTTCTTTGTAATGTGTTGGCGAAGAAGCTCATATACATTTATTTTACTATTGCTAATATGTTGGTTGTCATGTAGAGTGATTTAAAAACATTTAATTCACTGCTGTAAGTTAGAAAACTTTTAAGCACTGCTGTGAATAATGTCATTATTTAGGTTGCTAAGGATGGTGTTGCTGTTGGCGATATCTATTTCGCGTAATGTTCACATACTGTTCGGCGAAGTAAATCACTTATAAAATCGTCTATCTTACCGAATTCTGTTTTAATTTGTTTATTTTCTCTTTAGTTGGTGAACCGTAATTCTTAATTTCTATGCCCATATATCCAACTCCGCCGGTTGCGTCCGATGTTAAGTGATTAAGATTTATACTTATTAAACTGCCTGAACTTTCGATTACTTTATGGATAGAATTTCTAACGTTAGACACAATTTTAACACTTTGTTTTCTTAGCTACGCTCCTCTGTAAATAAGATATTCTGTTTTCTTCGACAGTGTTATTTGTTCTTGTGATGGTCCCGGATCTTCAGGTGTATCAGGAGGCCTGGCTGCGGATTATCTGCTCAATACTCATTAATCATGGCCGGAATAAATTAGACATATTGAAGCGCACAACGGTATAAAACAACACGTCGACAAAGACACTGAGAATGGGTGAAACCCAACAGGTAGAGGCAATGACTACTAGATTTGGCAATGCTGGGCTCTATTGTATTTCTGGCACGCAGCTAGGGCTTGAGTAGAGGATGGGGGTTTATGAGAGACTACCAATTCCAAGAAGAGAGGCCGTCATGTTTCCGAGCCAAGTATACTGTAGGCAAGTTAATAGAAAACCACAATTTCAAGTCACACAGAGTTTGTGTGCACTCAATGTGGGTTCTGACATCTCATCAGCCCACTCAAGGTGTTGGATATAAGGAGAAAAATTGAGAAGGTGTCAGGTGAAGTTCTTGGATTGGTTTTCATACCCTGCGGAAAGTGTGTAGAGATAAGAAAATGGAGTGTTGTGACAAGTTAAGTGAGTTTAGACTTTTATTATGCCTTACGTAATTATGTAACAGGTTAGGTTAGGTTAGTTTAGGATTTGTGACAGGTTAGTTAAGGATTTTAGTGATAGATTAGGTTAGGTTAGAATGTAGTTTTTGTTTAACGCTCGCAACTGCAGAGGTTATATCAGCGTCGCCAGATGTGCTGGAATTTTGTCCTGCAGGAGTTCTTTTACATGCCAGTAAATTTACTGACATGAGCCTGTCGCATTTAAGCACACTTAAATGCCATCGACCTGGCCCAGGATCGAACTCGCTACCTTGGCCATAGAAGGCCAGCGCTATAGCAACTTGCCAACCAGGTCGACGTTAGGTTAGAATAGTTTAGGATTTTAATGATAGGTTACATTACTTTAGTGTTTTAGTGGCAAGTTAAGTTCGTTTAGGATTTTGGTGACAGGTTAGGTTAGTTTAGGATTTTAGTGAGATTAGATTAAGTTAGTTTAGGATTTTAGTGACAGGTTAGGTTAGTTTAGAATTTTAATGACATGTTAGGTTAGTTTGGTATTTTAGTGGCAGGTTATGTTAGTTTAGGATTTTAGTGATAAATTAGGTTAGAATAGTTTAGGATTTTAATGACACGTTACATTACTTCTGTATTTTAGTGGCAGGTTAGGTTAGTTTAGGATTTTAATGACAGGTTAGGTTAGTTTGGTATTTTAGTGGCAGATTAGGTTAGTTTAGGATTTTAGTGATAGATTAGGTTAGATTAGAATAGTTTAGGATTTTAATGACAGGTTACATTACTTCTGTATTTTAGTGGCAGGTTAGGTTAGTTTAGGATTTTAATGACAGGTTAGGTTAGTTTGGTATTTTAGTGGCAGGTTAGGTTAGTTTAGGATTTTAGTGATAGATTAGGTTAGATTAGAATAGTTTAGGATTTTAATGACAGGTTACATTACTTTAGCATTTTAGTGACAGGTTAGTTTAGGATTTTAATGGCAGGTTAGGTTAGTTTAGGATTTTAGTGATGGTTAGGTTAGTTTAGGATTTTAATGACAGGTTAGGTTAGTTTGGCATTTTAGTGGAAGGTTAGGTTAGTTTAAGATTTTAGTGACTGTTAAGTTAGGTTAGTTTAGGATTTGGTAACAGGGAATGTGTAACATGAGAGCAAATGATATGTTGGCATGCAAAGAACTATGCAACAATGCAGGAAAGACAATGCTCAGGTATAATGTGATGTCAGCATCAGGAATAACAGACTAGGCGACAGAGTGCATCATGGGGTTAAATGTACGAGAGGAACAGCTAGTGATGTCAGGTAATGTTAATCAGTGTGTGACGTCGAAGAAGAATGAAACGTGTGAGTCAGCTACTGAAAGCCAAACAATACAAAGCCATAACGCTCAGCTGTTGGAAGCAATACCAAAATGAGTCAAGAGCTGAAAAAGAAGTAAGACCCGGGGAGGGGATCTGGTAAGAAGGAGAAGATAAGAATGTTAAAAAAGAAGAGACATTACAATTTAAGAAACTGGTGTGAAGGGTTCAAGTGAAGAAGGGAAGGGTCAAGGTTAACAGACATTAGGAGTGTAGCCAAGAAGGTTTGTTATGTGGACAAGTGTGGTGTAAATGTGGTACATAGTTCTTGAAACGAGAATAAAAATTAAATAGAACTGAAATATCATGCATAGGAGAGGATAGTATTAGTCAGATATTAGTGAAATTTGAAAAGTTGTTATTGTTGTTTTCTAATGCCAGGCGTTTGACAAAGTCATTTGACCTCTTGCACTCCAATTTTTTTCAAAGATATAATCATGGCCAGCCACTGAAGCACAGAAAAAATTGAAAAGTGGTAGTTAGAATAGAGAGGGTTAGAAATGTATGAAGTCAGTTGTACGAATGTAATTTTGAGAACTGGTTAGTTTAGTGTCATGCGGACAAGTATGGTGTGAGTGTGGACGTTGTCTTAAAACGAGTGTAAATGACTGAATAGATCTAAAAATGAACCAAGAACAATAATACTGAGTGAATCTTATTGTAGTGATTATCATAAACGTATAGAGAAGGACAGAAAGCTACTTTAGGGCATAAGGAATAGTCAGATATTAGAGGAATTTGGAGGATGGTCGTTGGAATAGATACGGTTGGAAATGTGTTCAGTTATAGTTGCGACGCTGTTATTCCCGGCGTGACTCCTCCTCTTTGCTTACGTCTTAGGAAGTGAAGGCTCTATAAAGTCCAGGTAGGTAGTATCGTTCGCCATTTTTGTTCTTTCGTTGCCGAACTACCATATGAGGAATCTATTTGCCACACCGTTAAACATTACCATGTCGTAGCTCCTATGATAATAAATCAAACGCACTGTAATTCAGCAAATAATTGAGCAGAAAATAACGTCTTTGTGTCCTTTCTGCGAACGCCAATGAAAGAGTCAAAATGGCGGGCGATTATATTAAGTATTTATCGAGCCTTAAGAAATGAATAACATCTTCCTCAGTGAAACACAAGATGCACACGTTTAAATGTAGAGGACCTGCAACGCGATTGGCTGCCGGAAATTAGAGTGATGGGGCTGTAGGAGTAGGAATGTAATTTTTTTTAGAACTGGATAGTTAATACAGGAAGCTGTAAAGAGTGATGGTGAGTTCCTAAATACAGAAATGTGAAGGGCCATCAACCATTTTGGGTG
Organism: Periplaneta americana; assembly: GCF_040183065.1. Classification (NCBI taxonomy): domain Eukaryota; kingdom Metazoa; phylum Arthropoda; class Insecta; order Blattodea; family Blattidae; genus Periplaneta; species Periplaneta americana. The sequence goes on along the minus strand of NC_091117.1, from coordinate 202,894,490 downwards.
TTTTTGCTTAATGACAATAAATCATACCAATCAAATTATAGGGCGCGCTTCCGTACAGAGGCAGTGGCATTTCGTCTAAGGTTAGAGTCCAGTTTAGATGTGTGTGTATGTGTGTATTAATTGAAAATTAGGGGCTAGAAAATATTGAGAATAGGACGCATGTTTATATAACATTTTTTTCGATTAATACACACACCTAAACTGGGCTCTAACCTTACAGAAATGCCACTGCCCCTGTAGGGAAGCACACCCAAATCGTATATTCAGTTTAACTATCAAAACCAATTAAAAGACAAGGTTTATGTGAACAACCCTCGCACCCTCGATGTACTGAAGGAGAATATTCGTGGAGAAATTAATGCCATTACGAGAGAGGAGCTACGACAACGAGTATCCAACAGCTTCTTCTCAAGGTGTGAGGCTTGTACTCGGGCCGGGGGACAACACTTCGAAAACTAAGGTAAGTGCTTATAGCGTCAAACATGCCTGAAATTTCCCGGAGAGTGATTGTTATCTCCCGCATACCACATCCGTGCTAGCGCCGGGCAACTCGCTGAGCGGAGACCCGTATGTCACTTAGCTATCCCCTCATCTAATCCACTCCTAACCTTGTCACAATCCTCGGCCTCATGTCTCTTCGCTATCGCCTCATTTAACAGATTGTAATCTTGCTACAGTTATCGCTTCCTCTTACTTTTTTTCTTTCCTTTGTACGAAGGGACCTGAAGGCTTACACCTGCAGCCTGAGGCTTATTGTACTTACCACTCCTATTCTTGTGAATGATTGGGTAGCCGAATGGCTGCGCTCTTGTAGAAGTACGGCACGCTGCACCATGAACCTAACCCGGGCTATTGTATGGATGATGGGTAATTTCATAGAAGACGGGCACTTGGTTGAATGTAGTAAGCATTATCAACTTTTTTTTACTTCAGAGTTAAATGTTAGTGAACTTTTAGTGACTTTTATATGTTAGTTCTAGGTTTTTTATACTGGGTGTCGCCGTGATTTTCTTTCGATTTGATTGCTTATAGTTGTCACTTGTTCTAGAATTTTCATTAATTTTGAATGGATAATGACGTCAGTTGTTCTTGGTTGTTTGACGTGAGTGGTTGTTATATTGTGTCTGATAGCTAAAACTATTGAAAGTTTGTCATTGTATATTTGTGAAAGATGTGTGAACTTAGAACAAAGTATTAAATTTTGTGCCGATTATGGTTTAGTTCTTTCGCTGGTGAATAACAAATGTGTTTGAATGTTGAGGAGAAAACTGTTTTTATGTGGTTTAAAGGAATTATTTACTGAATTTTCTGTATAAGTTAAGGTGTAATAAGTGTTCGAAAAGAATTTCATTTAGTGTAAACACATGGTTTATTTATGCGAAGTTGACTGTACGACAAAGTGTTGGTTCAGTGCTTCATTGCCTTAAAGCCTGTGTCATATACTTGAAGTCAAGTGGTTGTCGTTGAAGACGTCAATGAGAATTGAATTTTATTTGATAAGGTGATAAATTATGATTTGTTTCGTGTTTTAGTGATTTTTGGGGGGTAACGTGCGGACGAAAACTGCCAGAGAAGTACTGCCAACTATGAAGTTCGAATGCCATCAAACGCCAAAAAAATCAAAGGTGAAAAATTAATTATATTTTAATTTTTCGGAGGGCTTGTTCCTCTTCAAAAATGTGGATATATATTTGAATTTCCATCTTTGTTTTTGTGATGTTTGGCGACATTTGAACTTCATAGTTGGCAGAACGTTTTTGGTAGTTTTCGTCAGCCATGTTAGATTTTGCCAGTCTTCTAGGAAATTACCGGATGATGATATGTGAATTAATGATGGCGAAATGAGTCCGAGATCCAATGCCGAAAGTTACCCAGCAATTCTGCTTCAATTGGTCGAGAGAAAACACCGGAAAAAACCTGAACCAGGTAACCTGTCCCAACCAGGATTTGAACCCTCGTTTCATTGCCAGACGTGCTGACCATTCCTCCACAGCGATGGACCCACTCTTACTTAGATATCCCTTCATTTAACATACTCTCAACTAGTCACAGTACTCTGCCTCCCTTCATTTAGCTATTTCCTCTCATAACGTACTCAAAATTTGTCACAGACATAATTTGGTAGTTGCAATCCGTGTTCTAAAATTTTTCCCCTTACTAACCCACTCTAACCTTGTCACATTCCTCGGCTTCCTGTTACTTAGCTACAGGCGAAAGTGCAAAATACCCATTTTTTTTTTTCCGAAAAGAAAAGAACAAATAGAAGTCAGGCCACTATCTTTCTGTTCGAAAATTAATATGCATGATAATGGTGGTAATCTGGGTTAAAGGATCCTCCCAACTGAAAGCCATTAGGGAAACAACTATGCACTGGTGAACAATTAAATGAACGGAAACATCCTATTTGTAGTCATAACTTACCTAATATTTTCCCGTACTTATTAAACCTTCCTTCAAGATCTTTTTTAGACATTTCACTGGTTGGTATATTCCCCACGAATATCCTCGAATTTGCAGTTGATGGATCAGTCATATTGGGTACATCCCCTTTGAATTGATCTCGGAAACTCATGGTAGTCAAATGGGGCCGGGAGACCTTTCACAAGTTACCTCAAAAATAAATATATACAACACCGTCAATAAATTAAACATTCTACATGTGTTCACTTACATCCATACATATTTCTATGATTCGTAGACCGGCATGCAAACAAACAAGATGGCTACAGCCACACAACCAAGCTACTCTCAATGTTGTTGAATGATTCGCGAAATAGTACGATGACCAAGCATATGTAACTCTCTAAACATCGTAACGGCTCCTGGAATTTACAAACATCTTTATTCTTCCAACTAAACTGTAACTTATATACTTACAAATCTTATAACTAACCAATATCGTATGCCGTTTACAACAACAAACCCACTTTGATCGCAAACGATGCTTATGATGCTACTTGATCAGATACGTCAGATACGATTTCATAGACCGTGGAAGGTTTGAATATCATATCACCGTGATCAAAGAATATAAGTCTATCTGTCTTTGGCAGTACTTAACATTGTTATATTTATTATACTAACTGTTATTATTGCACGTTTGTGCGCATGTTCTTGTTATTGTTAATGACACTAGTAATAGAGATAGAGCACTGTAGCTTTATATTTTCTTTCTTGTCTGCGAAAGTATGCTGCGAAAACTGCGACACGACAATTTAGTGGGACAATTCGGAACTACTCTCACTGTACAGAGGTAGCAAAGATTATATAGGGCTACAGAGTGACTTAAAAAGGTCTTTACAATTTTGAAAACTCCAGTGGCAGGCAAGTTGAATGTGTGCAGAGTACATAACACAGCAGAGAAACGATAGGCTATTACGTAATTTATTTTATATTTTTGTACCATACAGTAACTATATATGATTCTTATTCATTTTATTTTAGAAACCTACAAGAATTTTACACCCAGTTAAGCTGAAAAAAGTTATAAATCAATCGAGAAATTGAAAATAAACAAATTCTTCTGCTTCTTACTTTAAGGTGAATCATAGTTTGAAATATATAATTTTTCGAACCTGGTTGGCAAATTCAATTTATTCCTAAATATATTTATGCATCATTTGAACTCTCTACATATTTCCTGTGAGAAAAATCAATATTAGTATTCTCAAAAAAATGATTTCATTTCAGTTTTGGCCTAGGGAAGGGGGTCAATATTAATTTTTGAGGGCAGATCTTATCGAGTGGCGTAATCCACATTATTTCCTTAGAAATTAACTATTTTCCGTAAATTTTGGTAAACTCGACCGCTGACGTAAACTTGATAATAAAAAAGGATATTTAATCGGCATTTGTTTTATTATTTTAAGTCACAATAGGGGTGTTATGGCTTATTTAAGGTAAGTTTACTCCAATTTGCAATACATTTCTACTTTCCACACATGTGCCTACTTTTAACTTATCCTACTTATATGATACATTTACATGCACTGCTAATATGACGTACGTGCGAACAAGTGAATGCACAGGTTTGATGAAGAAATTTTAATTTCATTAACAAATAAATATTGTACTTTTATTGAAGTTGTAAAATCAACACCAATCTCACATCGAATCTCTCATTTTGTGTTCAGATAACAAAATTAGAGCAACTTAACAAATAATAAATAAACAAAAGAAAATACCATCTACACATTGCTGTTGACATTAATGGCACTACTCTTACAAAGTCCACCGAAGTAGCAAATCAGTTGAATAAATATTTTCATTGCCCTTATGCTCAATTTGTGAGGATTCTTTTAGATCTAGGGTTGGTGCATGGGGAATGCCAAATAACGTTATGTGTAACATTCCACATAAGTTTCTTGCCTTCAGCATCCATTAACATAGTCCTACACTCTTCAAAATGAAGTGACCAAATTTTAGTATTAATGTAGGCCTACAAATAAAAATAATCGAAAATTTTGTTCATTAAATCTAATCTTCTAAAAATCATCAGTATTTTCTACTCCTGAAAATAAAAAGAACAAGATGTAAAATGGATAAGTAAGCCTAAAGGCAAATAATCTGTGTTACTTAAAAAAATAAAATAATAATAATAATAATAATAATAATAATAATAATAATCATACACCGATTGTACGTCTTTTTTCACACGTATTTAAACTGTTCTTTCTGTCAGACGAACAGGTAACTGTTGGTTATGATTATGAGTTATGACTTTATGACCTCTCTTCGTCTTTAGAGAATCTGAATAACTACAGACTCGGAAAGATTTTAGTTTGTTGTCACTGCAAATTATAGCACTACACACATTTCCTTTATTCAAAGACATTATTAAAAATGTATTAACAACTCTTTTCATAAGCTGGCATTTGTAACATTTGTCTATAATAGCCTAGATCATACATGCTCAGATTGCTCGGCCTTATAGGCTTTGACGATAACTTGTCAGGTTTACTATGCTGCCATCTAGTTGGTATTTTTATTTATCAGAGCTTCCTCAAATTAGAGGCTGCCATTAGACAAAGCATACAAAACAATACAAGAACAAAATAGAAGATGAGAGCTAAAAGAGTAAGAAAAAGGCAAACAAATACATAAAAACAAACAATGGCAGTTTACAGAAGAAAAAAAAATTCAAGTAAAGAATCAATGAAAGCTAAGAAGGAAAAAGAAAAATGATAATGGTGCGTCAATTTTTTTCCATATACTGAATTAGAGTCCATATACGTGGTTCCGTAAAAGTTTGACTGATTCTTTAATTATGAGGAGGGCCAGTTCGTTCAGAAAAGATTTGTGCAGTCCTAGGGTCTTACAGAATTGAGAAGAGAAGTTGGGTATCGTTCCTCTTGCTCCAAACATCAATCCCGTAACACTGATATCGTGAAGTTGGTATTTATCTTTATAATACGGGATGGTTGGAACGTAGATTGCTCGTTTCTCCTCATGTACGTCATGTCATAACTCCCATTTGAATTGCATTAGCGACTGTACTGCCATCTCGTGTTCGTTTACGGCGGACAGGTGGCGATCCTGGCGGTTGTTCTCTTTAAAGTGCTACCGACTTTAACATAATAATAATAATAATAATAATAATAATAATAATAATAATAATAATAATAATAATAATAATTTATTTTAGCTGGCAGAGTTAAGGCCGTAAAGCCTTCTCTTCCACTCAACCAGCAAAAAACATAGGGATGAGCAATCTGTTATAATATGATTTATGATAGTAGCAATCCTATGACTTATTGCTCCACCTAGCCGGCCTCTTGGGCGCTACTGTCGCCTCAGCTGTCGAGTGTCGGCAAGAAAAGTGTTGGATAATTCAGTAGTTATTTTAATGTATTAAACTGAGGGGATAGCTTCGTTCGCAGCCCTTCGAAATCAACGCGGCGTGCTTCTCGTGAGGCTGGCGTTCCAGAACCAACCGTTTGGTACATCTTTGCACTTAAAAGAATACAGATTTACGGTGTGATTTTTATTCTTATTGTGTACATTTTATTGAATTATCGGCTTCTGACTTTATGTGATTCGTATTCTGATTCTAACGACATTAATATGTATTCCACTGTGTTTAATTTTATTTTATTAGGTAAATTTATACTTAACTGCCTCTTTTGATCTCATTATCTGTATGTAATTATTTGAATCTGATAAAGTGTGGTATGTTGAACTATGTAAGTAATATCTGAGGAGAAAAATTCGCTCCGGCGCCGGGGATCGAACCCGGGTCCTTGGTTCTACTTACCAAGCGCCCTGACCACTGAGCTACGCCGAATTCAATCCACGACACCGGACCGGTTTGGTACGTAGAACCAAGGACCCGGGTTCGATCCCCGGCGCTGGAACGAATTTTTCTCCTCAAATGTTAAATGTCAATATTACAGATATTATTCTGTAGGACAAATTAATAAAAAATCTTTAATATTCTCATAACTAGCAGTGCATATTTCTGTACAGATTACTGTGCACTTAACTGTGGAATCCCGGCCAAACAGTCACTCAGTTGAGTGCGCCCATTGTATAACGTTAGTTGATTTGGACATAAAACGTCAACGTATGTGCCTAACTTGGAGTCAGGCCACGAAGGAAAACATCAAAGGAGGAGAGTTCGGTCTGGTGCTGTGGATTGAATTCGGCGTAGCTCAGTGGTCAGAGCGCTTGGTACGTAAAACCAAGGACCCGGGTTCGATCCCCGGAGCCGGAGCGAATTTTTCTCCTCAAATATTAATTGTCAATATTACAGATATTATTCTGTAGGACAAATTAATAAATCTTTAATATTCTATGTAAGTAAGTTGTATGTTGAACTATGTAACTATAGATTGACAAATCGAACTGAAACCCTGACCGAGTTACTACGTGAGCGCTGGCTGTCTTGGGGAGGAGCAAGTGAGAAAGCACCAGTGGCGGCTGATTGACTGAGGCAAGTGAGGCCGGGCCTCAGTCACTTGGCTTAACTGAAATCAAATTTTGTTTTTATGTAATGTAGGCCTATTAGTTATTTGAATGAAGCATATATCGCTGTAAAAGCATTTGAAAACTTTGTAATGTAGATAGACCTGTTTTGCAGTAAAATTTGTTCCTGAGGCCAGGATCGCTCGTGCCGGGTCTGCTTCTGGATTTTCGTGTATCTTCGCGGGCTTTTGACGTTGCGCTTTAAACGTTGTAACTGAGGCACAATTCGTCTGGCCTGGTCAGGTTTCACTCCTCTCAACCATGGGCCGGTCTTAAGGGTAGAGTGGGGTGGGAATAGGGTGACTTGTCTTCCTAAATAGGCCATAAATAACAAACATTCCAGCTCTTTGGCAGGCAGAGACCCACACTATTCTCTCCTCTTATGTCTTAGTTTATGACTTAAGAGAGAGTGTTGTATTATTGTACTTCGTGTAGTGAATATGGGCCAATGTTGTTATGTATTTCGGGAAAATATAAACAGAAACATATGCCAGAAATAATGCTGGTGTAATTAATTCATTGTAAGAGTGTCCTTTTTCGAGAAGAAATAATATTGAAAGGAAGGAAGTTTTAAATAAAGAGAGAGCCGACCGAGATACCTACGACATCGCTGACAATTTTTCTGACAGACAATCTTAAAACGCGAGTTTCTATTGCATCCTGGTATGGGCAACATAAATGGTTAAGTGGTAATGTGGTGCAAAATAAACTTCTCTGTTGGTCTTGTTTGTTGCTGTCAAAGGAAAAAATAAAAAGAAAAGAAAGAAAGGGAAATTTCAACATATAATGTGTGTTGCTTCATTACACTGCAACTCGCAGCATAACAGCTTATTTGGTGAGTGGAATTATTATTTTTCATTACTAGTAATAATAATAGACTAATAATAGACTAATAATAATAATAATAATAATAATAATAATAATAATAATAATACAGTAATAATGATATTCATAATATAACAACAATAATAATTAATATCATAAATAAACATTTTCTATCGGAGGCAATTAAACTAGTTGCATCTGGCCTCATCGAGGATTTCGATCACCAGCCGCTACTGGAAAGCACGGGGGGAAGGGAGAGAGCACTTTGCACTGTACTTGCAGGTCCACTCACAGTTTGTCAAACCTGCTAACAGAAGCATTAAAAGGTTGACTAGTTGCCTGCAATGCTAGCATAATGGAACCTTCCTAGCCGACAGTCGAGGCAAAAATGAAGAATCCGTTATTGTGGTAATACTGGAGAGTGGTTCTTCTATTGGTCGCGGTGCCCACACTCACCCTCTCAGATATTTACGTGGTGATTGGTGACTGAATGACGAGGAGCGAGGGAGAGAGAAGAAGAAAGAGAGAAATTCCAGAAGTTGGCGTATTTTACGGGGTTTCACTTGAAGTTGTCAAACTATAACTTTTAATCCTCTGCTAGGTTAAATAAATCCATTTATTATTATTATTATTATTATTATTATTATTATTATATAAACGCGGGTAGGCTATGGCCCCAGATTATATATACTGTTGTAAAAGTATAGGCTGCAGCAGATCATAGAAAAAGTCAAATCCAGGAAGACTCCTTCAGTGGGAAGCTTTTAAAGAAGGAGTTTTGTATGTCTGTGATGAAGACTGCTGAATTGTATTGTGCTGAAGCCTCTACGAAAACAAAATTGATTCTGAATGTAAGTAGAATGTTTGTGTGGGATTGATAAGTCTTTGCTTGAGATTTTCTGTTAGGCTTCTGTGAAATTGACCAGAGTTTATTTCAACTTCTTTGTGCTGCTGTGTAGTCAAATATTTTTTAAAATGTTCTATACCCTATTGAAGCAGAGAATACCTGCTCAACATAAATTCTTGACAAATGTACCATAGATTCAAAGACCTTAACAGTGCTCTTAATAGCTTTATCAGCTTCTGGAATTGTTATATCTCTCATAATAAGGCCATCACAGACTACTGCCATATTGTAAAAAAAAAAAATCAACATGCATATTCAGATCTTCCTTCAGAGTCTCTTTGCTTATAATTGTAAGGCATTTCACTGAAGTCTACAAGTGCTCTACGCTTTCCCACATTGACTTCACTGTCCTGATACTGGAGACAGTCCATCTAATAGAGAATATCTTCCCAACTTTACTGAACTATTCACTCAGCTCAGGTGAAGCCTTGAAGTTTTATTTGATTTTTTGAGGACATACTTTAAACAAAGTACCGGTACTTAATTTGTTAAAGAAATGATTGAAGCCCTTTATTTCATTTCTTGTATCATGGATTGCCAGTTGATGAACTGCCATTCAATCAAATTGTGGAAAAGTTTCTGTAACTCACTGACACCACCGTTTTTCCTTCCCAAAATAACAGAAGCTCCATTACAAGGAAATTCAATCATTTGTTTAAGAGAAACTTCATCAGAACCATAGAAAATCAGATTCTACATTATAGCATCTTTGACCGAACTTCTAATTTATTGTGTCTCGAAGTTTAATTAGGTACCAAAAGAAAGAATGCACAGGTATACTTTCTACCAGTGCACATTTCAAACGTATGAGCAGTACAGGCTTATTGTTTGAAATTATATGCTTTTGGCTATTCTAATTCTCATTTATGTATATACGAGTACGGTATGTGAACCAAGATATTAGTGCAGCTAAATTTGGAATGTAAAGCTCTGCCCATAATATCTAATCCATTTAACTACACTTGTTTTTTTTTTAAGATGGGACATGACAGGAGCGTTGCGATCGGAAAAACGACTGAATGTCACATAGCGTGGTAGGCCTGTTGCTATGGTAACAGCGGTTGAGTTGCCAAACTTAGAGTTCATACGTGGCGAGTGTTTAATAGCTCTCTTGGCGACATTTATTGTGTACACAATGTTAGCATTGGTACGTTTCGTCTTTGATTCTCTGTCGATTTTTGTATTGTTTTCTTACCTTCATGTCAGTTGTCAATGAATATTTTAACGTCAGCCATCTTAACGGCAATTGCTACCTTCCATCAGCTGGCAGCGTGGTAGTCCATATTGGCAACATGACACTGTAGTTCCAAGCTCGGCCGCTTAACTGTCATGTCCCATCTTAAAAAAAAAAAACAAGTATACAGAACTTCATGTCTGCTGGAAAATCAGTTAATTAAATACCAAATTTTCCAATTTTATATGCTGATTTAAACTCTAATAGTTGTTTCATACTGCACCGCATTCATTTTGTCTACTCAGTTTCTAAAGACTTCTTATTAGCATCACTCTTACTCTACTTTTTTTTTTTGTAAGACTAGTAGTTTTTCTTATATTCATGTATCTTCATCTGCAGACTGTTTTACTGTTTTTCCTTAGTGTTTCCAAAACCTCTAACGTCACAATCGACCCACTCTTTGGCTGATTTTAAGCATGTGCCTTGAGATGGATCTAAGCCAAGTTTACATACTTGAACACACATAAAACAATCAACTTTTCATTCCTTATAGCCAACCAACTGTTTTATTTCTTAAAATAGGCTATTGTACTGAGCTTTTGACCAACATTATGGAAAATCTCTTGGTAGAGCTTTCAAAATATCACTTACTTCGACTGACTAGGACACAGCTTCTAAAGTGCCATCCTCCAAATCTAAGTCTCGTGTTCTGAGATATTTTGTACGTGAATACTACGTTCTGTTTCTTTCCTTTTTGAAGTACTCAACCAATTAAGAAAACCCATTACTTACGTACAAATGGCTTTTAAGGAATCCGCAGGTTCATTGCCGCCCTCACATAAGCCCGTCATGGGTCCCTATCCTGTGCAAGATTAATCCAGTCTCTATCATCATATCTCACCTCCCTCAAATCCATTTTAATATTATCCTCCCATCTACGTCTCGGCCTCCCCAAAGGTCTTTGTCCCTCCGGTTTCCCAACTAACACTCTATATGCATTTCAGGGTTCGCCCGTACAAGAAAACCCATTAGAACGCATAAATCCACTATCAGACTAATTCAACACTTTCTACTTTCCGAACACTATCGTAAAACTCAAGAGTTATGAACACATAAAAATGACAATATTTTCCTCTAGTAAACTTTCAGCATTACGTCTGAGCGAGTTTTAAAATTAGTGAATCGCTGCAGCAGGATTCTTGAGGCGCCTCATCATAAGATTCGTGTTATGCGAAGACATCTACACAAGTTTTGAAATTAGCAAATCAGTGCAGTAGATTTCTTGAGGCGGCATTCCATAAGGTTAGTGTTAATTAGAAATACCACGGTAATAGTGATTTTCCGATAGTCAATATACACTGTATTATAATATAATTTTTGTTTTGTATTCAGTCTAAATGACATATCATGGTTTAAAAAACATCAACAACACTTACAAATGTAAATATTCATTGAATATTATAGACAACTAATTTGCTAACGTTTTCGCTCTCGGGCATCATCAGGCATTTGCCTCAACATTATCTTATACAAAATTTTACCATATGATGGCTGTGAAATATACATAAAACAATTTACATCTAACGTATTTACAAATCATGTGTACATCATTGAATAACAGTTTAAATGGTTATCTCTGTGGTAAGCAAACAACCTAAAATTCGAATAAAGGTACAGATATTAAAATAAAATTACATTTGTAATAAAATTGATTGTGACTAAAAACGTTGTATTAATCATATATTTCTTAATTCATAATAGTGTGATTATTACAATAATGTAGTAAAATCACATGGTTCTTAGTCCTATTAAACTTCATAATAGGTCAATATCAATTTTCTGTTAGTTGTGTACTTGGAGTGCGAACATCAGGGGCGAATGCTAGTCAGGAAAGTTAGGCTTGCTCTTTTATTCATAGGGGAAGATGGGAGGATATAATAATTCATAATTAATAAAAATAATCAGACTCACATAAATAATTTATTTTATAATTATGAAATCATTATGAATCATGGATCATATTCGCTTATCAGATGTAGAAGTTAGATACAATATAAAACATGGCCAACAAAACAGTTTATTTAGTTTTTTTCGACCATGCCAACCAATGCATATTGTTGCATTGAGCTGCACTGAACGAGCGCACATATTTTCTATAATGTCTGTCTTCTCTTGAATAGTCCTTCGGGAAAATGGATATACTAATGGTGTTTCAATAACACACAATTCCGAACTCATTGCAATACTTCAAATTAATGTTTAAGAATGAATAATACATGCAGCAGCTAACACATGCATTCCGCTCATACAATTACATTGCACTCGCAAATCACAGCACATTCCCGCTGTCAATACTGGTCTGTGTAACGTTAAATAGTCGTTGGTGTAGCTCTCGGACCAGAGCTTCAAATAACACATAACAGAAGCATGTGCGCCTAGGACGGACTAAGGAGGAAGGCACTTGCGCGCTCATCATATTCTCACTATTTCTATGTCTTTCCTGTAGCTCTGAGAAACGAGCAAGCGTTGCGATACTTGCGGTGTGCAACCTGCGGATGGTAGTACGCCTATACAATGTTCCAAAAATTAAAATAAATTTTAATGTATGTAACGCCATTTTGAGAAATACACATTCTACGAAAATATTGGGCTTGCGCAGCAAGCATAGCATGCCCTGAGAAATCGCCCCTGGCGAACACAGATCTCACTGATAGGATAATCCATTTGTTGGTGGAATCCATTATTTAGTTAAGTTAAAATTATGATGATTTGTAAATATGTTAGACGTAAATTGTTTGATATATATTTCACAGCCATCATATGGTAAAATTTTGTATAAGATATTGTTGAGTCAAATGCCTGAAGAAGCCCGAGGGCGAAAAAGTTAGCACATTAGTTGTCTATAACATTCAATGAATATTTACATTTGTAAGTGTTGTTGATGTTTTTTAAACCATGATATGTCATTTAGACTGAATACAAAATAAAAATTATATTCCCAAGAAACTAGTTCGATTAATTAAAATGTGTCTTAGTGAAACTTACAGCATAGTCCGTATAGGCCAGTTTCTATCTGATGCTTTTCCAATTCACTGCGGGCTAAAGCAGGGAGATGTACTGTCACCTCTACTTTTTAACTTTGCTCTAGAATATGCCATTAGGAAAGTTCAGGATAACACAGAAGGTTTGGAATTGAACGGGTTACATCAGCTGCTTGTCTATGCGGATGACGTGAATATGTTAGGAGAAAATCCACAAATGATTAGGGAAAACATGGAAATTCTACTTGAAGCAAGTAAAGCGATAGGGTTGGAAGTAAATCCCGAAAAGACTAAGTATATGATTATGTCTCGTGACCAGAATATTGTACGAAATGGAAATATAAAAATTGGAGATTTATCCTTCGAAGAGGTGGAAAAATGCAAATATCTTGGAGCAACAGTAACAAATATAAATGACACTAAGGAGGAAATTAAACGCAGAATAAATATGGGAAATGCCTGTTATTATTCGGTTGAGAAGCTTTTGTCATCTAGTCTGCTGTCAAAAAATCTGAAAGTTAGAATTTATAAAACAGTTATATTACCGGTTGTTCTGTATGGTTGTGAAGCTTGGACTCTCACTTTGAGAGAGGAACAGAGATTAAGGGTATTTGAGAATAAGGTTCTTACGAAAATATTTGGGGCTAAGAGGGATGAAGTTACAGGAGAATGGAGAAAGTTACACAACGCAGAACTGCACGCATTGTATTCTTCACCTGACATAATTAGGAACATTAAATCCAGACGTTTGAGATGGGCATGGCATGTAGCACGTATGGGCGAATCCAGAAATGCATATAGAGTGTTAGTTGGGAGACCGGCGGGAAAAAGACCTTTACGGAGGCCGAGACGTAGATGGGAAGATAATATTAAAATGGATTTGAGGGAGATGGGATATGATGGTAGAGACTGGATTAATCTTGCTCAGGATAGGGATCAATGGCGGGCTTATGTGAGGGCGGCAATGAACCTCCGGGTTCCTTAAAAGCCAATAAGTAAGTAAGTTATATTACATAGAAATACCACGACAGTCTTCAGGCTTGAAATTTACAAACTGATGTGCCAGTCCATGGTTTTCAATAAAAGAACGAATGGACAAGCATTTTTAAGCAAAGGTTTGAGATGCCAGACATCAAAATCAAAATAAATGTTTTTCAAACAGCTAATATCCTTCATTTCAGATGTATTAAACACCAGTTAAACATAAATAATATATTTTCGAGTCTATATTTATTACCAGTACGGTAACAGCGAGTTTTTATTTCAGACGGTACGGCGTACCGGCCCGTACCGCCCCAACTACAGAACTTGATATGATACGTACATGCACAATATTGTTTGTTAAGGCAGGGATTTGTAGCAGGTGGGTAGTTTTTGCATATGCCGTCAATATTTAAATTGATAGGTAGTAAAATTACGACTTAGTGAACGTTTTAACTTCATGTGATGTTAGTGAACAAATAATTGACATAATGCTGATGACAGAGTTGTAGAATGCAGTCACGAAAGCAGCCTCAGTACAATCTTGTCCACAAAAAACTTTCAATACGAACTCGCTGATGCATGAATTGTGTTGTGTGGCACGGAAATCCACTGCATTAGCCATTGTATGTATTAACAGTTCATGATCTCCGTCATTATGGACACTTCCGTAATTCGATAAGTGGCCAAACATGAAACTGCAGCCAATGACTACTGATCGTTCAGGAGCTTCTCGCACTCAGATTCCAGAATTTTTTCCAGCTGCTTGATCTGAAATGTTTACAGAGTTAATCTGCCCGTACTGACTTTCGAGGATGTCTGGATAGAATACTGTTGCAGTTCTTTTAATAATAATAATAATAATAATAATAATAATAATAATAATAATGATAATAATAATATTTATTTATTTATTTATTTCGAATATTAATGTGCAAAACAACAGCACAAAACCAATTACAGTTAGCACGAAATAATTTTTTTTCAGTAGGTTATTTTACGACGCTTTATCAACATCTTTGGTTATTTAGCGTCTGAATGAGATGAAGGTGAAATGAGTCCGGGGTCCAGCACCGAAAGTTACCCAGCATTTGCTCATATTGGGTTGAGGGAAAACCCCGGAAAAAACCTCAACCAGGTAACTTGCCCCGACCGGGAATCGAACCCGGGCCACCTGGTTTCGCGGCAGACGCGCTGACCGTTACTCCACAGGTGTGGACAGCACAAAATAAAAAACAGAACAAATGATTATGAGAATGAATGATAGAAATACAATCAATATAATGGTCAACATTAATCATTCACCAAAGGCAACAATATCTAATAATAATAATAATAATAATAATAATAATAATAATAATAATAATAATAATAATAATAATCCGTGGCGCTACAGCCCGTGAAGGGCCTAGACCGACCAGCCGGCTGCTGGCCTGACGCCCACATGCGGAAGCAGATGTGGACGATCATCCAACCAGAATGGAGGTATCGTGTGGTTAGCACGATGATCCCCCCAGCCGTTATAGCTGGTATTCGCAACCGGATTTCGCTACCTATCGTAGCTCCCCAAGTGCATCACGATGCTGCGTGGGCACCGGTCCCATACACTGGCCGAAATTTCATGAGAAAATTTCTTCCCCCATGAGGACTCGAACCAGCGCGCATTCCGTAACGCGAGTCCTAGGCGGGACGCCTTAGACCGCGACGCCACGGCGCGGGACAACATATACTTACTTACAAATGGCTTTTAAGGAACCCGAAGGTTCATTGCCGCCCTCACATAAGCCCGCCATCGGTCCCTATCCTGTGCAAGATTAATCCAGTATCATCATATCCCACCTCCCTAAAATCCATTTTAATATTATCCTCCCATCTACGTCTCGGCCTCCCTAAAGGTCTTTTTCCCTCCGGTCTCCCAACTAACACTCTATATGCATTTCTGGATTCGCCCATACGTGCTACATGCCCTGCCCATCTCAAACGTCTGGATTTTATGTTCCTAATTATGTCAGGTGAAGAATACAATGCGTGCAGTTCTGCGTTGTGTAACTTTTTCCATTCTCCTGTAACTTCATCCCGCTTAGCCCCAAATATGTTCCTAATAAAAGATATTAAATAACAAGTAAGAATATATCATGCATAAGTAAAATCAAATCTTATCTTGCAAATTAGCACTTTTAATACACTTGACTATTGAAGAAAGGGATTTAAATAATATAGTGAAGAAAATTCTTTGATCACGAAAACCTTTCACGGGAATTCTAAGGTAGGTGTTATGTATAAAAGAATCACAATCAATGACACCATTAATAGCATTATTAAAGAAAGTGTAATCAATATCCTGACGTCTCGAATACAGACTGGTACAGTTAAAATATTTACTAGATAGTTCATAATTTAAAGAAGAGGAGTCAGGTACAAATCTGAACGCACAAAGAGAAATGAATAGGCTAATAATAATAATAATAATAATAATAATAATAATAATAATAATAATAATAATAATAATAATAATAATACTAATAATAATACTAATAATAATACTACTACTAATAATAATACTAATAATAATACTACTACTAATAATAATAATAATAATAATAATAATAATAATAATAATAATAATAATAATAATAATAATAATAATAATAATAATGCTTTATTTTTTCTAATATAGTTAAGGCCGTGAGGCCTTTTCTTCCACTTAACCAGAGGATGTGCAATGACAAGAATATATTTGCTACATAGCAGAACTGAAGAACATTTATCATTCTATGTGATGTCAACTGGCAACAATAGCCTGTTGCCAAAAGTTTCTTTTCAGGATACACTACTTTTATTCGGTTTGTTAAACTTGTAAATAAAAGTTGTATTATTTTCTGCTCGAATGTTCGTTCACATTGTGTATTCGGATTATAATTTTTCTTTCTGACGTTGATTTATTTATAGCGCTGTATCAGTCTTCTCGTTTCTGTTCCCTTTTCGTAATGAGGAAATAAGATAGCGCAACTTGTCATGAGTTCAAAACTCTTCACTGTTCTTCTTTTCTTCATAAGTATAATTTCTTTTACGGAATTGAGCGAATTTTAATTGGATTTTTGTTACCAGATACAAGATACATTTTAATTGAAATTGGATTACTCCTTTTTAGACTTAACTTCAGTTATTTCAGTCATTTGGAAATAAATAGAGTTTATTTAATTACAAAGGGCTTTTAGAGAACCCGGAGGTTCATTGCCGCCCTCACATTGCTTTCGGTCCCTATCCTGAGCAAGGTTAATCTAGTCCCTACCATCGTATCCCATCTCTCTCAAATTTATTTTACGTCAGGTCTTCCAACTAACACTCTACATGCATTCCTAGATTAACCCATACGTGCTACATGCTATGCCCATCTCAAACATCTGGATTTAAGGTAGGCGTTCACTATATCGTATCGCACTCCTCGTACGAATCGCACGCAACGGATATTTTAAGTGAAATGCGTTCACTGTAACTACTCTACCTCATCGTCTCATCGGATTCTCTATCAGCTGTTTAAAACATATGACGTACGATATTGACATTGCTGAAAACAGAGGAGTTTTGAGGTTAGGTCTATTATTCATGAGTGTTAACGAATAAGAATTTGTAATTGTTTCATGCTTCTTAATTGAAGAGGAAGAAACGAAAAAGATATTGGTTACATAATATATATGTAAGAAACGACTTGATTACTGTAATGGGAATGCCTCAAATTATATAATTATTCGCAGTTTTCTACAAGCGAAATAAGTTTTCCGTCTGCCATTTTGGCGCGACACTGAACATGGCACGACATAATAGTAACAGTTGAGCAATTAAAATTAATTTATTAAAGAAGGCCATGATCGCACTCATCGGAAAAATTGCTCATCCGAGAAACGTGGACGGATTTGTCGAGAGCCGATACGTGCGATACGATGTAGTGAACGCGGTTACATAACAATTACAGTAAAGATAGTCTTTTTCCGATCCGTGCGATTCGTCCGATGAGTGTGATACGATGTAGTGACCTAATTATGTCAGGTGTAGAATACAATGCGTGTAGTTCTGCGTTGTGTAACTTTCTCCATTCTCCTGTAACTTAATTGCTTTTATCCCTAAATATTTTCCTAAGCACCTTATTCTCGAACACCCTTAACCTCTGTTTCTCTCTCAAAGTGAGATCCAAGTTTCATAACCATACACAACAACCAGTAATATAATTGTTTTACAAATTATAACTTTCAGTTTGGGGTTTACTACCATTTAAAAATTCCGACATTGAATAAGCGTAGTTTTTACAAATATTTTCACATATGTAGATCTATTGATAAATCTAAATCGGTTACGTACCTGCACTGAATATTTGTGTTACCCATGAACATATATGGCTACTAGAGTAACGGTCAGCGCGTCTGGCCGCGAAACCAGGTGGCCCGGGTTCGAATCCCGGTCGGGGCAAGTTACCTGGTTGAGGTTTTTTCCGGGGTTTTCCTTCAACCCAATACGAGCAAATGCTGGGTAACTTTCGGTGCTGGACCCCGGACTCATTTCACCGGCATTATCACCTTCATATCATTCAGACGCTAAATAACCTAGATGTTGATACAGCGTCGTAAAATAACCCAATAAAATAAATAAAATACAGGGACGTCACTTTATTTTTACCAACATTCTTAATATTAACCTGGCTATACTCGGAAACACTGTTACCCCCTTTCCATTATAGAAGTTTCGTGTTACTAGTGCAATATGTAAACAAATCATTTTACTAGCTATAGGAGGAGAGAAAAGTAGTGTATCAATTTATGTTACAGGGAAATACGGTATTACGATTTACAGTTTGATCATTACTTTTACAATATTTTATCAAAATACAGTAGAGTAATAACAGGTTTTTTTTCACAAACTCAACTCTTCAGGCGGTTGTATTCATTATATGAAGCGTTCAGAAGTCAGAATGATTAACACCACTTTTGGTAATTTCAGAGTTTCTAAGTCGGTAATGTATTAAATTGACCATATTTTCAGTGGTCAATGTGATTAACTCCATAGTTCAGTAAAAAGCCCATAGAATGCAGTATTCTTCTTGACTACATCATAGAATTAATAATAAGTATTTAACTTCAACCTTGAATATCTCAAAATCTGTGGAAAAGGAGTTAATCATGTTCACTTCTCATGGCCTCATATAATGGCTACTTTATTCAGCATATTACCGTATTTTCGGTAACTCTAATCTTCATTTCTGCTCAGTCCACACAGATGAAGTTACTCAGTCATGCTACACACCGTACCTGTGCGAAATAAGCTATAGAAAATGCAACTATATTTCTGAAACACACTATACTCTGTAGTGTTTACTTCACTGCTAGCAGACTTCGAATGCAACAGCGGCCGTAAGTTTGTGTGGCTGACGGGAGCAAGGACATTAGTGAAAGGGGTGGAAGTCACGTACATTCAGAAACGCAGGTACAATAAAAAATGCAAGTAAAAATAAAGTGATGTCCAGGTATATGGCTACAATACGTGTTACTACTGAACGCGGAGAAGATAATTTCTTTTGAAGGCTTTAATAATAGACGTAATTGATTACTTATTACCATTTACTGCAAATTTTCTTCCGAAATATATTTACTCATGTAAATATGCAATTTTCAAATCTTACCTCTTCATGAAAATTTATAAATTTAACAATCAGTACAGACCTGAAAGTTCACATAGATAACGGAAGTGGAGGCAATTCTACTGGGCAGGGGGGTGTTAAAATACATTATAAATGTCTCGTTTACTTGCTATTTTAATTCTGTTTGCTATTTATGGTCAACATGAAGAGCTTGTTTAAAAGTTGTGACCTCCTAATAACTCGTAAGCGTTGTAGCAGTGTGTAATCAAATTTAATACGTGGATAGTTCAGTAAACACCCATTTCAAGGTCACCTTCAGACATTAAAGATGTGGCACTCGTCATTGTAACATCAGCTTTGTTCTAACTCCTTTCAGTTGAATGAATTCTAAAACAAAAATAGGAGTAGGTTGTGAGAATGAGCTTCTACGAAGTGAAGGAAGGTGGTAGAAGTAACGGCAGTAACAATAAAAGGAGCTATGTGGTGATATAAAATATAGAATTATCTGCAGCAGTTATGTATTTAAACAAGGTAAAATTGACGTATTAATACAGTAATGGTTACGGAATCAAATAAACGAAGAGCAGTCGATCATAAAATTACCGGCCCATTTTAATGTGCCTAATCATTCAAGAAGTCTACGCTTGTTATGGCTACGTTGTTATTCCAGAACATGAATTATTTTAAAAGGTACAGGGACATCATTTTATTTTTACTTGCATTTTTATTGTACCTGCATTTCTGAATGTACTTCATTCCCACCCCTTCACTAATGTCCTTGCTCCCGTCAGACACACAAACTTACGGCCGCTGTTGCATTCGAACTCTTCAAGCAGTGAAGTAAACACTGCAGTGTATAGTGTGTTTCAGAAATATGGTTGCGTTTTCTATAGAAGAAAGAACCTATATTAATAATATCGTACTAAAAAATTATATTCAAGAAACGATAAATTCAATTTCAGAGAATATGCTTCAAAATGTTTTTAATAATATGCGTAAAGAATTGAAGCCTGCATTGTAATGAACGGCAACCATTTTCAGCAACTTGTTTAAAAATTCAGATTAGCTTATTTTGAATTGAGGTGGCTAGAAGCAAAGGAATGCTAGTGACATTTGTAATAACATGAGTTAAGTGCATCCAGTGTAAGCTAAAGTATCTAAAATTTTACTGGCAAAGGGATATTTTAATCGCATCACACATTAAAATTTAAATAAAAATTTCACCGATTTTACGAAAGCTTAAATATTTAAACCCCATTTTCTCAAAAGTAACTTAAGTGCACTTACAGCCCTTTACTTACGACCCCCTCAATTTAAATGCACTCTCTATATTGTATGTTAACATCAATAATTAATATGCTAAATAAAGTAGACATTACATAACGAACATAGCCGCCAGAAAAGTTGAGTTTTTTGAAAAAAAAAAATGTTACTACTCTACTGTATTCTGATAAATTCCGTAAAAGTGATCATCAAACTGAAAATCGTAATATCGTATTTCCCTAGAACATAAATGGATACACTACTTTTCTCTCCTCCTATACCTAGTAAAATGATTTGTTTACATATTGCACTAGTAACATCAAACTCCTGTAATGGAAGGGAGCAACAGTGTTTCGGAGTATAGCCAGGTTAATGTTAAAAATGTTGGTAAAAATAAAGTGATGTCCCTGTACAATTATCGCACGCACAATGTTGGCAAACAAAGAGATGTGATAAAAACAAACAATTGCTAGGGAGGTGATAACAAATGCTAGGGAGATGATACAATTTGTGGGAGAAGCAGTCATGATTGGTTGAAATACGTTGTTCCGTACCGTTTTATTGGTCAAAAGTAGTGTGACGTAGTAAAAGTGTAATAGTCAACGTAAACATTTTTAGGATCCAATTTAAAAGTTAATATGTTTCTTTTACGAACTATGTTGTTTTGAATACAGAAAAAAAATTAAATTTTTGAACAGCAACTGGCTGAATAACGAAAATATATTTGCGTTGTTACAGTTTTCTTTGGTATTTTAATGGGATTTTTGTGTTAATAGCTTTTTTAAATGAAAAGCTACAAGGCACAAAAGTGAGGACGGATCAATAGATATACACTTATATCGCAGGTATTTGTTTCGAATAATTCTGGAGTGCAATTCTGCTGCTGGTGATTGGATGCGTGGCCAGCATAGCTCTGCAAACTGAAAGTTTAAAAACCTCGGTTTACAATGTGAAATAATAAAGAAATAAAGTACAGCAAATATGCAAGGAATATCATCAGAATCGTCGCTCTGACTAATTGGGTTATGGAGTAGACCTACCTAAGAAAACGTGTACGGTATTTATTCTGATCATATTATACGTGAAAGCCTAAAAGCGTACATGTATATCCTTCTATAGAAATGGAATGAATTAATACAGTTTGCTAACAAAAATAACATATATGTATTTGAAAGGTAATGACAATATTGTGATATGAAGTGTCTGGTCTGAGTTTTAATATTGAATGCTTTTTCTTTTAAAGCTATGGATCTGTGAAATTACTAACTTCTACATTTTTACACCAATTAATCTGAAACTTTTATTACATATTTGTTATAACGTGGACATGCAATACATACATTTTCTCTTTGTTATTCCAATTAGTTTACTTGTAATTAATTTTTGTTGTTTTTTAATACTGAATTATAATTGTCCCATTTTTCAAAGTTTATTTAATTTTTCTTTAAATTTATATATAATTTATTTCTAGTAGACGATTTAAAATATGACACATATTTTTCATATTTTTCAAATTGTTTTTTGAGAAGAGAAATATTTACCCTCTTAGTTGTTAATATTTCAATTTCTTAAAATTATTACATCCTAACACATGATTTCAATACTTTCAATAGCAGAAGAAAACACATGTGTCGGTTTATTTCACAAGCTTTTGTAGACTTCTGTGAAAAATTTCATTGAGATTGGAGAAAAACTGCATTCATCAGAGAAATTTTAATTTGCAGCATGTATATGATAGGCTTATACGTATACTATCGATATCCTTCCTTCCTATACAGGTCTAGCACACATATTTTTCTCCTACATAACAGCGCGAAATATGAACTGAATGAAAAGTCGAGTTAGAGTGAAGAACAAAGTCTGTCAGAACGACAGCTGAGTGTCAGTTTAAAGGGCTGCAGCTCCAAGCACGCGCTGGTCCCTTTAAATTCGTCCTGAGGAGCTTTAAACTGTCATAGGGCGAAAATAAGTACAGATTTAGAAAACTGAAACATTATTTTATTTTTTAGGGTTAAAAACAAAATTTTCATTTTTATAGTTTTTTTCGATATTTTCACCGATCCATATACCCCTGAGAGTAGGGGAAAGTAGGATTTTCATACGAAGTTTGTAATGGTACGCATCTAAGGCCCGGTTTCTTCAACCTTCGTTAAATTATAACAGTGTGTTATTCCATTTTAACTGTAAACTTAACAGTTGAAGCATTCCTTCAACTACTGTTAGTACTAACAAGCTGTTAAAACCTATGTTAATTTAACTGCCCAATTTGATGCAGTTAAATCATTTAACTCTCTGTTAGCATAGAAGTATCCAATATGGCTGGTGCGTTAGATGCTGAACTTATGGTTATATATCTGGATTATTTAGAAAATGATATCCATGAATACATAAACAGAGCGGATGATTTCTGTGATTTGACAGACCAGAATTTAATACAAAGTTGTAGGCTATTTAATGCCAAGCCTCACTTTTCGCCCTCAGCTTAGATCCGTTTGTTTGTTTATTCTCATTAATTGGTTTATACTGCGAAATAATTTCCAGCAGAAGGCTTCTTTCGAACGGAGAGAAATTTGTCCCACGATTTCTTTTTGTTCCAGTGTTTTCCATTTCATAACAGCAATACCAATACGTTGCTCCACGCTATTGTGATACAGACGAGGAAAGAAGCAGAAATCAAACCTGAGAGAATAGAAAAACTTCTCTCCTCTCTGAATCAAACAACGGAAACAAGCGAGAATCGCAATTGTCAGAGTTCAGAAAACGGAAGTGAGCCTATACTTGTTTATAGGTTATGGTTAAACTCTAGAATCTCTCGTCCTAACAGAGAGTTAACAAACAGAATGTTAAAATGTGAAATGTAAAGTTGAAGAAACGCAATATTTTTAACAGCAATTCATACTTTTAACTTACAGTTAATTAACGCTATGTTAGGTGCATTTTAACAAAGGTTGAAGAAACCGGGCCTAAGTTTTAGGATATGGCAGCACTCTATGTCCGTGTTTGGTGAGTTAGTCTAGCGGGAACATCGGTAACGTCAATCCAGTCTAGTGTTAGAGCTGTACTGTTGATTCAAACGCTTGCATTGTGTCAGTGGATTTGTTTGTAGTTTTCTTATAATTTTGTGACTTCATTATGTTTGAGGTAGGTAATATGTATCTGAGTGATCTGTATTTTATGCAATGTGTCCTAAGAGTACTACTAATTACCTGCTAACTGGAGTATAAAGATCTTCTGTGACTTTGCTTCCATGATCATTCAGAGCTAAACTATTCCAATGGTGACAGCGTATTCGCATGGTGTTGTGCGTTAGACATGAGAAAACAAGGCTCTTGGGTCGGCTCGGCTCGGCTCGGCTCGGCTCGACTCGACTCGACTCGACTCGACTCGGCTCTCTGTTTGTTTCAAAAGTGGACAATGTAATGTTTCTTAATTTTCCGTAAACTTAATTTTTCAAACTAAATTCCAATCTTTCTCACGATTGGTTGGATCAACCTGCATGAAAATTCGCACACACATTATTCAACCATGTCTGAATTTTGTAAACTAAAATTATTTAAATATTTTAATTATTTCATATAAGTCCACACCAATAATCACTGCAAATTATGAAGAAAATTACATTAATTCTTTAAATTTAAAAAGAAATTCACATAATTTCCAAATCAACATAGAAAAATGATTCTATGTTCCCAAATTAAATTAAGGGACATTTATAAGTATTTCACTGCTTTCAGTTTATTGCCTTCAATGTTTATTATTAAAATGTTTTATTGAAATTTGTATGCTCGGCCATGCCGAAATGTAGTAATTATACACCTGGTAGCAGCCCTTTAATGGACCTCATTAAAGTACACCTATTCATTAAAGTTCAGGTGTTCCACCAATTAGAAAATACCATTGTAGCAATATGAAAGCGCAAGTATCGATTATTCTCGGATATGCAATCGAAAGACAACAATAAATCAATAAATCACCTATATTTGAAATAAAGTCAGTTCTGTTACTATAATAATTAGGGTTATTTGTAAATAATATTCAAATAAATTCAATTTGTCATCTCGTTTTTCAATGTCAAGGTCAATGTCGACATCTGTTTCTCGAAAAAAATCAATACTTTCGCGTCTGCGCACATCTCACAATTTACGAGGTATTGCACAAGGTTAGTTCCGCCCTCAGTCAGATAAGAATAACATGAATACTTATGAATAATTTCAAATTAGAAATATGGTCGAGCATAAAAAGTCGTATGAAACTTGCCTATAATGGTAATTAAGACGCTCGTATGAAAATTATGAAACTCGCTTGCGCTCGTTTCATAAACATACTCGCATCTTAATTACTACCATTATAGGCTCGTTGCATAATGTACTATTATATGTTTGCTAAAACATTGAAACGTATAGGGGATGTTCATCATAGTTTTATTTATCTGCCTTAGAAATTTCAAATAGATTGCTTTGATAGATCATGCGATACAGAAAGAAATGTACGCGGTTGTCTTTTATGGTGGATTTACGCTTCTTGGTGAACTTCAGCGCTTGCCCTGGTCGTAGAATGTCCTGTAGAGATGTTAGGTCGAAATGAAATGCGGACACCAAGTCATTACAGTTGATTTCCCTACGCATGTCTCTCCATACACTGAAACTCTTCTACAATCGACTTTAGCAGACGCATGCCCTTTTACAATCAAAAAGCGAATTACAGCACTCTACTTTTGGACGCTTTCTTTTTGCATGAACTTTTATTTTATTTTTATTTCATCGGAGCAACAATGACGGGTAAACCAACCACACCTATCTATATTATTGTCTATACCCAATGTTACAAATATCCCTAAAGCAAACTTCGGTCGATACTCATGGTTTATTAAGTACTGTAGAAGTGGGTAAAGTCAATCAATGGGTGTATAATCGATCATTTGCGATTTTTATTGAAAGTTATATATTTTCTCAGTTACTTGTTAAAATTTTGTTATGCTGGCTTCATTGCCTGACATTGCAAATGTAAGCGAGAGGGACAACAAAAAGCCTGCGCATGTCAACAATGTGAACACTGTGTAATTACCGTTGAAGTGAAAATTGTTATTTTCAACTTTTTCTCTTAAATGAAAACAAAGTCTTACAAACTCTAAATTATCGTCAGCAGTGAAAGGAGACAGGAAGTATACGTAAGTACTTTTCGTTGAGATTGTATCCTGAAATAATAGTTTTGCAGTTCGTAAATGTTAGTATTGAAACTTATTATTTTAAGGAAACTTGTACCTTTGTAGGGTTAAGTCGATCATGCCATCGAGCTACTCGAAGCAGATAGGACCAGCAGGAAGAATGAATTGTTCACCGAAATACCTCAACTAACACTTATAAACAGAAAAGTGTCATAGTATAGCTCATATTGATGGGATAGTGGGGAAAGAGGAAGACGAAATTATGGTGAATTTCTTGCATAAGAGAAGCACTGTCAAAGGAACATATTTTGTACACCCCTCTGTACCTGGCTATGGGAACAACGTAGTTTCTAAAGTGACATGAGAAGAGGAAGATTTCAAATAACATCTGATATAAACCTAAGCAATGTTGAATTGCATTTTAGATTATAATTGAAGTGTGGTATTTCAATGTAAATTTTGAATTCTTAAATCTTTGTTTGTTGGTATGTGAAGTATTAAAATGTGTCTTTATATTTTATAAGTTGGCAGTCATAGTCACGTTTGTACAGTGGAGACCTATAGGCCTAATTGTATCGAATAGTATGATCACAGTAACAAAAGATACACTATACTCGTATAATGATATAGGCATATATTGTAGATTATTATTGTTTTTTACACACCTTATAACAAATAAAATATATGTAATACACTTAATTTGTTTTTTAAAAACATAAACAGTGATCGACTTTACTTCGCAATATTTTAAAATCGATCTTAAACTAAAAATTCAATGGTGTCGAATTTACCCTATTTAAGCAGGTAACTTCGATCACAAGTCAAATAAAAAAAAATCAGTTTTTTTATATATTGTAATTCAATTCTTGTAACGTGCCTTTATAAGTGAAGGATATGACGACAAAATACTATTTTCTGAGGAACGTCGCTCCATTGCATAACCTCAATATCACAAAAAAAATTTAAAAATTTTGATCGCCTTTACCCTCTTCTACGGTAAGCGTCGGCCGTCTTTCCTTTGAACTAACTTTAGGCCTGTAAGTTTATAATCTTTTGTTCAAGCAAGTCCTATGTAAAGCTTCTTGCAAATCATGTAGGTTGTGATTTATTTATTGACCCTCATAATAGGAGCGCTATGAATTGCATAACACTGCCAAGTCCAATCAGAGCGCGTGAGATTAATGCCGAGAGGATCATTATACGACAAATTTATGTAAAGTCTACATAAACAGTTTGCTTGCAAGTTCTCTCCGTGCGGATTATTTTAGCCGGTATAAATTTACGAAGTTACAAAATATTTGTGTAATCCATACCTCGCCCGTATAAGCTGGTAGATGATTAATTCTTACAGATATTTTTGCGCTTCTATCAATCGATTTTGTTTACCGAATTCTGGAGGATACGTGATGAAACTCGATGTTCAGAAATTTCAAAATGTTTCCAGAAGCAACTTTTAACGGTTAACAAAGATAATATCTAGGGAAGTTTTCTCTATTATAATTTGAAGTGTACTGAATTTCATTAACATAAACAAGCTATCCATCATTTCTATTGAAACGGTCTTACTTGGCAAGATAATTTCCATTCTATCTACAGTGGCGTATTTATAGTTTGACGCAAAATTGTATTTAGTATCATATTATACTATATTTATGAATCTGGATCTGGAATAGGTTTAATCTCTTAGAACTCTCTGGAAGCATGTTTGGCATTACTCGTATAGGAGATATAACCACTGGTAAGGCATAACATTTTAATTCCACACACTTAGATATTATTCGATCAACTTTCTATTGGTACTTACATTCTGAGGTCATACTTTTATAAGTTACTATTATTATTATTATTATTATTATTATTATTATTATTATTATTATTATTACTATTGATCAGATTTTTTGTATTCGACAGATATTGGAGAAAAAATGGGAGTATAATCTTGCTCAGGATAGGGATCAATGGCGGGCTTATGTGAGGGCGGCAATGAACCTCCGGGTTCCTTAAAAGCCAGTAAGTAAGTAAGTAAGTAAGTAAGTAAGTAAGTAAGTAAGTAAGTAAGTAAGTAAGTAAGTAAGTAAGTAAGTAAGTAAGTAAGTAAGTAAGTAAGTAAGTATTATTATTAATTAAAATGTGTCTCAATGAAACTTTTAGCAGAGTCCGTATAGGCCAGTTTCCATATGAAGCTTTTCCAATTCACTCCGGGCTAAAGCAAAGAGGATAGATGCACTATCAACTTTACTTTTTAACTTCACTCTGGAATACGCCATTAGGAAAGTTAAGGATAACAGAGAGGGTTTGGAATTGAACGGGTTACATCAGCTTCTTGTCTATGGGGATGACGTGAATATGTTAGGAGAAAATCCACGAACAATTAGGAAAAATACGGAAATTTTACTTGAAGTAAAGCGATAGGTTTGGAAGTACATCCCGAAAATACAAAGTATATGATTATGTCTCGTGACCAGAATATTGTACGAAATGGAACGAAATGGAAATATAAAAATTGGAGATTTATCCTTCGAAGAGGTGGAAAAATTCAAATATCTTGGAGCAATTATAAATGGCACTCGGGAAGAAATTGAACGCAGAATAAATGTGGGAAATGCCTCTTATTATTCGGTTGAGAAGCTTTTGTCATCTAGTCTGCTGTCAAAAAATCTGAAAGTTAGAATTTGTAAAACAGTTATATGAGGCGTTCACAAGTGAACATGACTAACTCCTTTTCCAAAGATTTTGAGATATTCAAGGTTAAAGTTGAATACACACATTTGATTCTGTGTTGTAGTCAAGAATAATATTGCATTCTGTGGGCTTTTTACTGAACTATGGAGTTAATCACTTTGACCACTGAAAATGTGGTCAATTTAATACATTGCCAACTTAGGAACTCTGAAATAACCAAAAGTGGAGTTAATCATGTTGACTTCTGAACGCCTCATATTACCGGTTGTTCTGTAAGCCTATGGTTATGAAACTTGGTCTGCCACTTTGAGAGAGAAATAGAGATTAAGGGTCTTTGAGAATAAGATTCTTAGGAAAATATTTGGGGCTTAGAGGGATGGAATTACAGGAGAATGGAGAAAGTTACACAACGCAGAACTGCACGCATTGTATTCTTCATCTGACATAATTAGGAACATTAAATCCAGACGTTTGAGATGGACAGGGCATGTAGCACGTATGGGCGAATCCAGAAATGCATATAGAGTGTTAGTTGGGAGACCGGAGGGAAAAAGACCTTTGGGGAAGGCGAGACGTAGATGGGAGAATAATGTTAAAATGAATTTGAGAGAGGTGGGATATGATGGTAGAGAGTGGATTAATCTTGCACAGAATAGGGACCGATAGCGGGCTTATGTGAGGGCAGCAATGAACCTGCGTGTTCCTTAAAAGCCATTTGTAAGGAAGCAAGTTATTATTACTATTATGACTATTGTTAACATTTCATGAGGAAGTTCCTTCCTCTGCTAATCCGCACAATAAATCATCTGAAACGGAGTGTATGCATTACACATTAACAAATACTTGGACTAAATAAACGCCTTGTAATTAATGTCATACAAAGCATTTGGATTTTTCAATAAAGATCAAGATTTTCAATCAACTTTCAGCTAGTGTTTTCAACCCGCCACGGTATAAGTCCGCATTAATCAAATTCCAGGAAGTTGCCTCCTCTCTGCGGTATTTGCAGGGCAGTCATTGAAACAAGGTGACTGATTTTTAAGAAGTTGTGATACGAGTACGGTGAATAATATTTAAATGTCATTTTCTTTTAATTTTATGTCATTTTTCTATTATTTTAAGGAACTTTTATTGATTATTTTCATATACATCTTGATTACACAACTTTTAACACTGTATCACTTCGGAATATGTATGATAAGAACTTTCTTGTGTTAAATATTAACGTACCTCGTTAACATGTTTCGACCTATTTTCGGTCATCTTCGGAACTGATCGTTGTTGGTCTTGGCGCCTCTTGTTTCCTATTTTGCATTCGTAGTGTAGAGTCAAAGAGTGTATGTGTTTTGAAATTGAGTTGTGTGATGAGAATATCGTCGGGATGTGTTTTCGTGTGTCTGTATATTTCATATTGTTCTAGTGTGTTGAGTTTCTGGCTTTTTGGTTGGATGTGCAGTATTTCCATGTCTGTGTTGATGTCTCTGTAGGTGTGGTTGGCATTTGTGATGTGTTCTGCATATGTGGAGGTGTTTTGTAATTTTGTTATGGCTGTGATGTGTTCTTTGAAACGTGTTTGAAATGATGTCTGTCTGTCTGTAACAACTTCTACATAGGACAGACAGTTCCGAAGATGACCGAAAATAGGTCGAAAGTTGTGATACGAGTACGGTGAATAATATTTAAATGTCATTTTCTTTTAATGTTATGTCATTTTTCCAATATTTTAAGGAAATTTTATTGATTATTTTAATATACATATTGATTACACAACTTTTAACACTGTATCACTTCGGAATATGTATGATAAGAACTTTGTGTTAAATATTAACGTACCTTGTTAACATGTTTCGACCTATTTTCGGTCATCTTCGGAACTGATCGTTGTTGGTCTTGGCGCCTCTTGTTTCCTATTTTGCATTCGTAGTGTAGAGTCAAAGAGCGTATGTGTTTTGAAATTGAGTTGTGTGTTGAGAATATCGTTGGGGTGTGTTTTCGTGTGTCTGTATATTTCATATTGTTCTAGTGTGTTGAGTTTCTGGCTTTTTGGTTGGATGTGCAGTATTTCTATATCTGTGCTGATGTCTCTGTAGGTGTGGTTAGCATTTGTGATGTGTTCTACATATGTGGAGGTGTTTTGTAATTTTGTTATGGCTGTGATGTGTTCTTTGTAACGTGTTTGAAATGATCTGCCTGTCTGTAACAACTTCTACATAGGACAGACAGTTCCGAAGATGACCGAAAATAGGTCGAAACATTTTAACAAGGTACGTTAATATTTAACACAAGAAAGTTCTTATCATACATATTCCGAAGAATATTTTAAGTAGATTTTTAGGTCATCAACATCCGCTCCCCAATAATAACACATAACTAGTGCTAATAATTTTATTTTAGATTTACGTAAATACTGTACACGTAATAAACATTAAACATCCTATACCTAATAGATATGGTGTGGAGAGAGAATTTTATCATCATCTACGAGAAGATTTCAGCCTTTTGGTCCATTCCACTCGTAACTTTATCAGGGTTTCGGAATCGATAACAGAGACTCCCAAGAAGCGCTCATCTTAATGTAAGATCACATTTCAAGACAACGCAAAGTTATAGTACGAGACAATTCTCCATTTCGTTAGTGGAAATCTAAATCGGATCCGCCAAACTGGTAGCGTAAATAATACGCCTCGCGCTACAGGAGAAAACAGTGAACTTCGCTTCGTTTGTTTATCTAACAAGAATCACTAAACGTATGGATTTTGAATTGTTATCAAGAACTACGTATACAGAGTTAGTTAAAAGTCCCGCACCACCTAAATAACTTTTGAAGCATGTGGTTCAGTGACATGAAACTTGGTAATGGGGATAACCATATACTAGGAAATCAATAATGGTATTACAGTTGTGTTTTTTCTACTTCCAGTTTAACCGGAAGTAACTCCAACTCTCTTATTTTAAATGGAACACCCAACATATTTTTTTTATTTTTGAATAAAGCTCATTAAGAGCTTTTCAAAAAGTACCCACACTTGATACTTCTGTACAAATTCAGTGAACTTTTAGAGGACGAGGACAGAAGAATTATGAATTTTATTAACGATGGAGCGCATTAACAACAATCCGGCTTTTCTTAGACAAATTGTATTCTCAGATGAAGCCACATTCTGACTGAATGGATTTGTCAACAGAGACAATTGCCGATACCGGTCAGACGTAAATCCACAATGAATGGAGGAGTACCGCACGCAGTAACTGGCCTGCTATGATTGGTGGCCATATTATTGGTTCTTTCTTCTTTAGAGAAACGCTAAATTCTAATAAATACTTGGATTTGCTCCAAAATCAAGTAGTAACAGCCATTGCAAACTTGTTTCCACATCCAGCCAACCGTCGTTTACCCAGAGATGACATCTATTTCCAACAAGATGGAGCTCCAGCTCACTATGGACAAAATGTTCCTGAGCATTTAGACCAGGTTTTTCCACAATGATGGATTGGTAGGAGATGTCACATAGAGTGGCCAGCTAGATCCCCAGATTTGTCGCCTTTGGTCTTCTTTTTGTGGGGCCACTTGAAGTCAATAGTAAGTTATATCGAGAAAGACCCAACAACTTAGACGATCTGGAGCATAGAATAATGGAAGTGGTGCAAGATATTCCTAAAGCCTGGTTAAATCATTCCTTAAATGGTTTCTATGATCGACTGACACATTGTCAAGCAGCTGAGGGCTACCAGTTTGAACACAGATTTAGAAGGTGAGCAAGCTTCGTTTTGTTTTTGTTAAGGAAGGAGTATTTTATTATTTTAATATTCGATACACTTTTCTGTTTTCTTGACTTAGCAACACTGAATTTGTACAGAAGTATCATGTGTGGGTACTTTTTGAAAAGCTCTTAATGAGCTTTATTCAAAAATAACAAAAATATATATTGGGTGTTCCATTTAAAATAAGAGAGTTGGAGTTACTTCGGGTTAAATCGGAAATAGAAAAAACTTTGCAATACCATTATTGAGTTCTTAGTATATGGTTATCCTCGCACACCAAGTTTCATGTCAATGAACCGTATGCTTCAAAAGTTATTTAGGTGGTGCGGGAATTTTAACTAACCCTGTATATTGCATTACATTATTTTCCAATCACTACTGCGCACAGGTTTCATAAATACGCGTAGTTATTACGCTATAAATACAGTTTGTTGGATAAAAATTGGGGAAGTAAATTATTCAGGAATAAACAAGAATATTTAAATAGCAACTGCTGGAAATTTTCCGCATGGTTGACAGCGTATTTGAGGTACACGAATTCTGATTTATAAAATCTAACTTTTTAAGTTAAATTTACAACGAAAAGTGTTATAATTGGTTTGTAATTAAAAATTTAGAGGCAGAGTTTGCAAGCTCGCAGTGTTAATATGGTTAGAACCAGAGAGCACAATGTTCTCATTTACAAAATGAGCGACGTAAAATTGCTGTAAGTTTACCTTACTGAATCATTTCACTAAAAATAAAACAGTTATCGTTAAGCTTTAGCTTCTATGCCTCAAATGCTAGCGCGCTGGGGACCCTGGTTCGATCCCCGGCCTAGTGGTGACGTGCAGAGAGTTTTTCTCGGAGAGGATATATAATTATAGTCGCGACGCTGTTATTCCCGGCGTGAGTCCTCCTCTTTGCTTACGTCTTAGGAAGTGAAGGCTCTATAAAGTCTAGGTAGGTAGTATCGTTCGCCATTTTTGTTCTTTCGTTGCCGAGCTATCGCACGCGGAATCTATTTGCCACATCGTTAAACATTATTATCTCGTAGCTCCTATGATAATAAATCAAACGCTCTGTAATTCAGCAAATAATTGAGAGGCAAATAACGTCTTCATGTGCTTTCTGCGAACGCCAACGAAAGAGCCAAAATGGCGGGCGATTATATTAAGTATTTATCGAGCCTTAAGAAATGAATGACGTCTTCATCAGCGAATCACAAGACGCACACGTTTAAATGTTGCCGACCTGCAAAGTGATTGGCTGCCGGAAATTAGAGCGACGGGACTATAATTTGATACAGATTAAATTATTAAGTTAAAAATTTCATTTACACTGAAATTGATCTGTGTGTTGAGGATTTGATCGGGGTGTGTTTTAATGTGTTTGTATATTTCGTATTATTCTAGTGTGTTGAGTTTTTGGTTCTTGGACATGGAAATCCTACACACACAACCCAAGAACCAAAAACTCAACACACTAGAACAATACGAAATATACAAACACACTAAAACACACCCCGATCAAGTCCTCAACACTCAGATCAATTTCAGTACACACACACTATTCGACTCCACACTTCAACACCTTCCAACAATAAAACACACCCTCCTAACAGGCAGAGAAGTCCGAGATGACGCCGCGATCTAGTAGGCTCTGATGATGGTGCGTGAAGCACTGAAACAGCTGTAAGCCGGACAAATATTTCATATTTAACACGAGTAAGTCCACTAGTTCATCAATTAATTATATTCAAGTGTTAAAAGTGGTGTACTCAAGATTCAAAATGGACTTTTGTGTTTTTAGCTTTCGAAAGTCGACTATTCTATTCGCCTGTCGTTCTCTTTAATCAGTAAGCATAATCTGAAATGACTGTACAAGTTATTTCTGTAGCATATTGAAGCTTCCAATTGTTATATAAATTTTTCAATGCTCCATTTCGAAGTCCTCCATGCATTTTTGATCTCATTATTACGAGTATGTAATGTGTAAACTGACATCTGTTTGAAATCATATCGAAACCTTTTAATATAAAACCCGAATCACGTAAAGTGAAGTGGGTAGGCAAAAAAACATACACACACACACGCACGCACGCACACACACTTTAATATAATTGCAGATTTCTTGATTTTAGAAAATAATGACATAAAATGAAAGAATGATATTTATCCTGTGACTTCCTCTAATATTGTAGAACAATTTGAAAACTTCCCATCCCGTTGAACATTGATATTTGTGAAATATTTTTCAAAACCGCATATAGGCACGCGATGGAAATAAACATTTTGTTCGCTTTTTCTTCAATTCGGAACACTGCATCGTCAGGATGTCAATTATGAAGACATAAGAATAAAAATCATTATCATCGACCTTGTTCATAAGAATTTGTCATATTATAACAAGGCCTCGAAATGCTTTTTATTTATTTTTTTATAATTTATTGATCGATCATTTTTTTATAATTTATTGATCCATCAGTGTATTTAGCGCTATACAGATCATTTCATCGCCTGAATGCAAGAACTAGGTAACTTGATTTTTCATATTTTGTAACATCGCCTATTTACTTATTTATTGCACTAAGGAATATGTCTCGTTTTCTTTTACCTATTTTTTATATTTGAAAATAGATGTCGCTGGTATCGTTCGATCAGTTACCCAGATCCTGGATTACATTTTGTGCGAATTTTCCAATGCTATAAAAGAGGTAACTAAAAACCGCAAATTTCGAGTTACCTAGTTCTTGCATTCAGGCGACGATTTCTAAATAAAATATAAATAGAATACATGACACTGAATTGAGAGCAGCCTAGATTGGGCTCCTCAATGAACAAAAATAATTGTTAATAAATAATTATTTACATAGGTTGGTGTGATGATAAATTTTGATTATAATATGAGGTCCATTGGAAGTCGGCTCTTGATTCTGGTGGGAAATGTGGACTTCCTTCCGAGAGAGTAACGGATGGCGCCTGGAACATTTTCTAGGTTGTTATAGAACTTCTTAGCTTGTGAATGAATAAACTGTTTGATTGTGTCAATACCAGTTTCTCTGTGTAGTTGGCTGTTACGGACAAACCAAGGAGAATTGAGTGAAATTCGTAGGACTTTATTTTGAAATGACTGGATGAGTTTAATTTCACTTTCGAAATGCTTTGAAATCCTTGCGATTCACACCAGTTACAGTTAAATCGTGCTTGGAGATGATGGCAGTTCTTCAGTGGAAGAGAAATTATATGGCACATTATATTCATAATGAAATTGACAGTGTTGCCCACGTCCAACAACGTCGGTTAGTGTAACCACCGGTTAAAATTGCCACCTAACCCCTGGTTAGGAATTTTTACGGTGCACCGATCTCAGTTATGACATAAATAGGAGGTTAACCATTGTAATCTCTAACCGGCCATATTGGAGCGGTTAGAGAAGATAACTGTGATTAGTAGCCCAGTAAAACAAAATGGCAGCCAGATCATCAGGTGATTATTTCGAAGACGATTATTATTATATAGTACTTGAATTATTTGGATAGAGATGATGGTGAGCGTGAAGTTTCTTCAGTGGAAAAAGAGAATTCTTACGAGGAATTAGGTGACAGAAAATTTGAGGAGAGATTACGTTTATCAAAATCTACAGATGTTTCATCATGTTTGAGCCTAGTCAATATTCATAATGTATCTATTTTTAATTATAGTTCAAATTTATTATTCAAATAATAGTAGAGCATCTGTAATATGTTAAGCCATGATATCTTAATATGTAGGAGGTGAAATAATATAATTTTAGTAGGTTATTTTACGACGCTTATCAACATCTTAGCGTTGAATGAGATGAACGTGATAATGCCGTGAAATGAATCCTGGGTCCAACACTGAAAGTTACCCAGCATTTGCTCATATTGGGTTGAGGGAAAACCCCGAAGAAAACTCAACTAGTAACTTTCCCCGACCGGGAATCAAACCCGGGCCACATGATTTCGCGGCCAGACGCGCTAACCGTTACTACACAGGTGTGGACGATAAATAATACAGAGGAATGTTAAGTTGTAATAGGAAATAATGGAATGAAACTTTATGGATATAGAAACTTATCTAAATATGAAGTGGGTCGCAAAACAAAGTCGAAGATTTTGGTGGGTCCCATGTCATTAAAGTTCAGGAAACGCTGGCTTACACAATAGAGAAGAAGCGCCTATATTATTAGTACTTACTTACTTACTTACTGGCTTTTAAGGAACCCGGAGGTTCATTGCCGCCCTCACATAAGCCCGCCATTGGTCCCTTTCCTGAGTAAGATTAATCCAGTCTCTACCATCATATCCCACCTCCCTCAAATCCATTTTAATATTATCTTCCCACCTACGTCTCGGCCTCCTCAAAGGTCTTTTTCCCTCCGGCCTCCCAACTAACACTCTATATGCAGTTCTGGATTCGCCCATACGTACTACATGTCCTGCCCATCTCAAACGTCTGGATTTTATGTTCCTAATTATGTCAAGTGAAGAATACAATGCGTGCAGCTCTGCGTTTTGTAACTTTCTCCGTTCTCCTGTAACTTCATCCCTCTTAGCCCCAAATATTTTCCTAAGAACCTTATTCTCAAACACCCTTAATCTCTGTTCCTCTCTCAAAGTGAGAGTCCAAGTTTCACAACCATACAGAATAACCGGTAATATAACTGTTTTATAAATTCTAATTTTCAGATTTTTTGACAGAAGACTAGATAACAAAAGCTTCTCAACCGAATAATAACACGCATTTCCCATATTTACCTATATTATTAGTAGGGGACGAAAATCGCAATCAGATTTTACAGTTCGATTACGATTCCTAATCAATAAAAATTTTCTTTATCATCAATAAAAGTTGTCCTTCCTAGAGTGTGATGTCACAAATATATACCTACGCGAGGGGAAAACTCACACATCGTATTTGTTGGTGGCGTAGGTGTGACAACATCTGACTAGGACAGTCATTTTTATCAAACGGCGTCACGTCAGTAGGCGTTGTGACGTCATCTAGCGACTGTCCGAGTCCTAACTAGTAACGATATCTACAGCATTATAAAGTAGGCCAGGAGATAATGAGGTAGGGTAGCCAGTTCATTTCCCCCTCCATTGCATACATCGCCGATTAGCTACATATTACACTAATCAGATTTCAGATGCACACAAACAATTGTTCTTCCTCTGACACATATCGTCAAGGGAGATGTTTTTTTTTTTCATGTACTGACTGATAATAGATGTACATATCAGCCAGAACCTCAATCAGAGGTAAGTACTGTACGATTAATATTTGTGATTAAATTAAAACTGAACAGCAAACATTCTCATGGAGGCAAATGAAAAAGTTATTTTTTTTCTTCAACAATGTTAGTAATTTCGAAGCAAGTGCTTATACAAATTTTGGCCACTCGAGAGCAATTACACGACCCCTCCTGGGGTCGGGACCCACACTTTGGGAACCGCTGCTATAAAGGTTAGTAATCTCCCAGAGATACTGTACATTTGAGGTATAACAAATTGTGGCTAGCATCATTCGTTTTGAAATAAAGGAAGAAATGTGTTAGTTCTATATAAATCACTCTGTATTGTTTCACTTTGCATAACATTCGTTTTGAAATAAAGGAAGAAATGTGTTAGTTCTATATAAATCACTCTGTATTGTTTCACTTTACATGACATTCGTTTTGAAATAAAGGAAGAAATGTGTTAGTTCTATATAAATCACTCTGTATTGTTTCACTTTACATAACATTCGTTTTGAAATAAAGGAAGAAATGTGTTAGTTCTATATAAATCACTCTGTATTGTTTCACTTTACATAACATTCGTTTTGAAATAAAGAAAGAAATGTGTTAGTTCTATATAAATCACTCTGTATTGTTTCACTTTACATAACATTCGTTTTGAAAAAAAGAAAGAAATGTGTTAGTTCTATATAAATCACTCTGTATTGTTTCACTTTACATAACATTCGTTTTGAAAAAAAGAAAGAAATGTGTTAGTTCTATATAAATCACTCTGTATTGTTTCACTTTACATAGCTTTCATTTTGAAAAAAAGAAAGAAATGTGTTAGTTCTATATAAATCACTCTGTATTGTTTCACTTTACATAACATTCGTTTTGAAATAAAGGAAGAAATGTGTTAGTTCTATATAAATCACTCTGTATTGTTTCACTTTACATAGCTTTCGTTTTGAAAAAAAGAAAGAAATGTGTTAGTTCTATATAAATCACTCTGTATTGTTTTACTTTACATAACATTCGTTTTGAAAAAAAGAAAGAAATGTGTTAGTTCTATATAAATCACTCTGTATTGTTTCACTTTACATAACATTAGTTTTGAAAAAAAGAAAGAAATGTGTTAGTTCTATATAAATCACTCTGTATTGTTTCACTTTACATAGCTTTCATTTTGAAAAAAAGAAAGAAATGTGTTAGTTCTATATAAATCACTCTGTATTGTTTCACTTTACATAACATTCGTTTTGAAATAAAGAAAGAAATGCGTTAGCTCTATATAAATCACTCTGTATTGTTTCACTTTACATAACATTCGTTTTGAAATAAAGAAAGAAATGTGTTAGTTCTATATAAATCACTCTGTATTGTTTCACTTTACATAACATTCGTTTTGAAATAAAGGAAGAAATGTGTTAGTTCTATATAAATCACTCTGTATTGTTTCACTTTACATAACATTCGTTTTGAAAAAAAGAAAGAAATGTGTTAGTTCTATATAAATCACTCTGTATTGTTTCACTTTACATAGCTTTCATTTTGAAAAAAAGAAAGAAATGTGTTAGTTCTATATAAATCACTCTGTATTGTTTCACTTTACATAACATTCGTTTTGAAATAAAGAAAGAAATGTGTTAGTTCTATATAAATCACTCTGTATTGTTTCACTTTACATAACATTCGTTTTGAAATAAAGAAAGAAATGTGTTAGTTCTATATAAATCACTCTGTATTGTTTCACTTTACATAACATTCGTTTTGAAATAAAGGAAGAAATGTGTTAGTTCTATATAAATCACTCTGTATTGTTTCACTTTACATAACATTCGTTTTGAAATAAAGAAAGAAATGTGTTAGTTCTATATAAATCACTCTGTATTGTTTCACTTTACATAACATTCGTTTTGAAATAAAGGAAGAAATGTGTTAGTTCTATATAAATCACTCTGTATTGTTTCACTTTACATAACATTCGTTTTGAAATAAAGGAAGAAATGTGTTAGTTCTATATAAATCACTCTGTATTGTTTCACTTTACATAGCTTTCGTTTTGAAAAAAAGAAAGAAATGTGTTAGTTCTATATAAATCACTCTGTATTGTTTCAGTTTACATAACATTCGTTTTGAAAAAAAGAAAGAAATGTGTTAGTTCTATATAAATCACTCTGTATTGTTTCACTTTACATAACATTCGTTTTGAAATAAAGAAAGAAATGTGTTAGTTCTATATAAATCACTCTGTATTGTTTCACTTTACATAACATTCGTTTTGAAATAAAGGAAGAAATGTGTTAGTTCTATATAAATCACTCTGTATTGTTTCACTTTACATAACATTCGTTTTGAAATAAAGGAAGAAATGTGTTAGTTCTATATAAATCACTCTGTATTGTTTCACTTTACATAACATTCGTTTTGAAAAAAAGAAAGAAATGTGTTAGTTCTATATAAATCACTCTGTATTTTTTCACTTTGCATAGCATTCGTTTTGAAATAAAGAAAGAAATGTGTTAGTTCTATATAAATCACTCTGTATTTTTTCACTTTGCATAGCATTCGTTTTGAAATAAAGAAAGAAATGTGTTAGTTCTATATAAATCACTCTGTATTGTTTCACTTTACATAGCTTTCGTTTTGAAAAAAAGAAAGAAATGTGTTAGTTCTATATAAATCACTCTGTATTTTTTCACTTTGCATAGTATTCGTTTTGAAATAAAGGAAGAAATGTGTTAGTTCTATATAAATCACTCTGTATTGTTTCACTTTACATAACATTCGTTTTGAAAAAAAGAAAGAAATGTGTTAGTTCTATATAAATCACTCTGTATTTTTTCACTTTGCATAGCATTCGTTTTGAAATAAAGAAAGAAATGTGTTAGTTCTATATAAATCATCTGTATTTTTTCACTTTGCATAGCAAGAAAAACAAACGTTTTGGAGCATTTTGTTGACAAGTGTAAATAAGTTAAAACTAAGAAATATGCATATTTTTAAATATTATTGTAGGTATTCAATATTGTGACCTAAATCATGTTTGTATTATAATTAAATTGATAGTTTCATATTATAAACATAAACCATTTAATCAAATTGATCCTGATTTCATATCTCAAAAAAAAAAAAAAAAAAAAAAAAAAAATGCAGCTGCAACATTTGTCGCGCCAAAATCTTCCGTATTTTTGTGATCAAGAGTTGGGCACTGTTTCTTCAGTGTCGGGAATATTTAGAACATGCATTAGGTGAATAGAGAGATCTATTTTGCCACATCACGATGTGTGAGAAAGAGAGTACAACAAAGCACACACGAGAGGAGGAAGAGGAAGGCGGGCGGGCGGGCGGGCGACGCGGCGCTGCAGTGCCTCCCCACGTGAGCGCCTCGACGCTCGCAGCTCAGTACAGTAGCGGACTCGCGCCATGGCGGACGACGTGCTCCTGTCCGTGCACCAGAGCAAGGGGCGCTCAGCTTCCATCTGCGCCCCGGGGTTCTCCAGCATGGAGGCGATGGCCGCGGCCGCTGCCGGAACCCCGCCCGTGGCGACCGGCACCTCGACGCCGGAGGCCTCGGGCACGCCGAGCGGTCGCAGGCGGCGGCCGGCCACCCGTTCGCAGAGCGCGCGCGTGCCGGGCGGGCGGTCCGTGCGACGCCGGGCGGTGGCGGCCGCGGCCGCGGCGGAGGCGGGCGGCATGCGGTCCGGGACGAGCGAGCCGCGGCTGCACGTGGACATCCCCACGATCGCCACGCCGGACGCTAGCCCCGGGATGCGACGCAAGGGCTCCACGCGCCGCTCCGTGCACCAGTCCCAGCCCCGAAAATCCACCGCCTTCCTGGATGTGCCCGATAACGCTGGGGGCTGCCCCGAGGACGAGGACGAGGAGTCCTACAGACTGCGGTCCTTCAGTCTAACGTCCAAGGGTAAGGTCCAGCACCATGCTTATGATTTTGTGCCAAATAGCGTGATTTTTCGGTAAATTGTGTTCATGTTGGTAACAGCTAACATCGGTTGATCTTGAGCACTCACATTTTTAGTCCTGAACATCTCGTCCCTAAAGAAGTGAATGAGTATTTAGTGAGAAATCAGACAATTTAAAGATAACTGATAGATAAAAGGTAGCTGATCTTGAGCACTCACATTTTTAGTCCTAAACATCTCGTCCCTAAAGAAGTGAATGACTATTTAGTGAGAAACCAGACAATTTAAAGATGATTGGTAGATATAAAAGGTAGCTGATCTTGAGCACTCACATTTTTAGTCCTGAACATCTCGTCCCTAAAGAAGTGAATGACTATTTAGTGAGAAACCAGACAATTTAAAGATAATTGATAGATAAAAGGTAGCTCATCTTGAGCACTCACATTTTTAATCCTGAATATCTCGTCCCTAAAGAAGTGAATGACTATTTAGTGAGAGACCAGCCAATTTAAAGATAACTGATAGATAAAAGGTAGTTGATCTTGAACACTCACATTTTTATTCCTGAACATGTCATCCCTAAAGAAGTGAATGACTATTTAGTGAGAAACCAGACAATTTGAAGATAATTGATAGATAAAAGTAGTTGATCTTGAGCACTCACATTTTTAGTCCTGAACATGTCATCCCTAAAGAAGTGAATGACTATTTAGTGAGAAACAAGACAATTTAAAGATAATTGATGGATAAAAGGTAGTTGGTCTTGAGCACTCACATTTTTATTCCTGAAAATGTCATCCCTAAAGAAGTGAATGACTATTTATTGAGAAACCAGACAATTTAAAGATAATTTATGCATAAACGATAGTTGATCTTGAGCACTCATATTTTTAGTCCTGAACATCTCGTCCCTAAAGAAGTGAATGACTATATAGTGAGAAACAAGACAATTTAAAGATAACTGAATTTTCTGATTATCTTATCCATAGCTTTGTATAGATGAGTAGGCGAGACCTGGCATGTGAGCTGTGCGAGAGGGGAAAGAATGAGCTATCAGAAATAGAGTTTGTTTCATAATGGTTAATATTACAGTATACGAATCTATCGACACTGAAGTTCATCTCAGACTAAAACCTTTCTTTCTCCTCCAGTTCCATTGGTGATATAGCCACGGCACACATTAAGGTCACAAGACAGGTCTTGCCTCTTCTACTATATCAGAGTAAGCGCGTTATCCCCCTGTAATTTAGGCAGCACAATCTACAGCTACCATATAGGCCTATATAACCAATGCCTACGAATCATTTCATAGGAAGTTCTACGCCCTCTTCTCTTCTACACATTCTGACACATTAAAACTGGCCAGCGTAATAAATTCTCTCCGAAAAGAAACTTACACAAAAATCAATGGTGCATAGGACTAAGAGTCTAAGAAAAAGGGACGGCATTTGAGATAAAAAGTCTAGGTCAGACTTACCTACTTATAAAGACACATCAGTGTGTATGTGTAATAGTAACTCGCAGCGACTATATAAAAATGATTTTACATTTCTACATGCCACGGCCTGTACAGGCCAACCAAACAAAAAAGGCTAAGGGAAGAGGATAATATTTTAACAATTTCATTTAAGTGTTTCATACTAACTGGAGCACATTTTAACCACAACCTGCTAGTCCGCAAAATGAAAGAAGATCAATGTATTCAGATTTCAGTATTCAATATCATAATGTTGACGGATATACCCTGAACTGACATATGAAAATAAAATAATTGACTTCTTTCACTGGTACTTGATACTGTGCCACTTACTGTGGCGGAAAATAGGTTCCACGTTATGAACGGCGGCCAACTTTCGGGACCCACATGACGGCTTTCGGAAACTACGTACCTACTAACTGGTGACAAATGAGATCTATTTCAATCAAGAGAGACATGTCACAAGTCGCAAAGCGCACATTAAGTTTATACCTGCAAATTTTGTCCGAATTGGAAGTAACTCGGGATATTTTAAGTGAGTAACTTTACATCACTTCATTCTCAATGAGCTCTTTGATTTACTTACTTACTTACTTACAAATGGCTTTTAAGGAACCCGAAGGTTCATTGCCGCCCTCTCATAAGCCCGCCAGCGGTTCCTATCCTGTGCAAGATTAATCCAGTCTCTATCATCATACCCCACCTCCCCCAAATCCATTTTAATATTATCCTCCCATCTACATCTTGGCCTCTCTAAAGGTCTTTTTCCCTCCGG
Source organism: Periplaneta americana (assembly GCF_040183065.1). Lineage (NCBI taxonomy): Eukaryota > Metazoa > Arthropoda > Insecta > Blattodea > Blattidae > Periplaneta > Periplaneta americana. The sequence continues at coordinate 202,850,701 of NC_091117.1, read as the reverse complement.
TCTCCCAACTAAAACTCTATATGCATTTCTGGATTCGCCCATACGTACTACATGCCCTGCCCATCTCAAACGTCTGGATTTTAAGTTCCTAATTATGTCAGGTGAAGAATACAATGCGTGCAGTTCTGTGTTGTGTAACTTTCTCCATTCTCCTGTAACTTCATCCCGCTTAGCCCCAAATATTTTCCTAAGCACCTTATTCTCAAAAACCCTTAACCTATGTTCCTCTCTCAAAGTGAGAGTCCAAGTTTCACAACCATACAGAACAACCGGTAATATAATTGTTTTATAAATTCTAACTTTCAGATTTTTGGACAGCAGACTGGATGATAAGAGCTTCTCAACCGAATAATAACACGCATTTCCCATATTTATTCTACGTTTAATTTCCTCCCGAGTGTCATTTATATTTGTTACTGTTGCTCCAAGATATTTGAATTTTTCCACCTCTTCGAAGGATAAATCTCCAATTTTTATATTTCCATTTCGTACAATATTCTGGTCACGAGACATAATCATATACTTTGTCTTTTCGGGATTTACTTCCAAACCGACCGCTTTACTTGCTTCAAGTAAAATTTCCGTGTTTTCCCTAATCGTTTGTGTATTTTCTCCTAACATATTCATATCATCTGCATAGACAAGAAGCTGATGTAACCCGTTCAATTCCAAACCCTGCCTGTTATCCTGAACTTTCCTAATGGCATATTCTAAAGCGAAGTAAAGGTGATAGTGCATCTCCCTGTTTTAGCCCGCAGTGAATTGGAAAAGCATCAGATAGAAACTGACCTATACGGACTCTGCTGTATGTTTCACTGAGACACATTTTAATTAATCGAACTAGTTTCTTGGGAATACCAAATTCAATAAGAATATCATATAATACTTCCCTCTTAACCGAGTCATATGCCTTTTTGAAATCTATGAATAACTGATGTACTGTACCCTTATACTCCCATTTTTTCTCCATTATCTGTCGAATACAAAAAATCTGATCAATAGTCGATCTATTACGCCGAAAACCGCACTGATGATCCCCAATAATTTCATCTACGTACGGAGTTAATCTTCTCAAGAGAATATTGATTTAGCTTTTTGAAATGTACGTACAAAATACCCCATTGTATTTAAGGTACTTAGAAGTTTATTATTCAGAACAATTTCATGAGAAAATGTATTAACTTTAATAGAGTGGACTTCAACAAAATCGTTTTGAGCACATGGTTTCAAATAGTCCACTATTCATTAATAATTATAGTGACAGGCGTTACGAGAAAGAGCGCTCGATGTGAATAGATCTCGACGAGTATGCGCCACGACCATGAACATGCGCAAAGATAGTACGCCGACAATGCTTTTTTTTAATATTGGGTACGAGAAACTATATGTGGAATTTATTTATGTAAATTTTCGAAAACACGATAGTTTACCTATTACTCGTGTATTAAAAAGGGAACAAGATAATTAATTTAGTTAATGGCAAAAAGTCATGCAGAATTTAGTTAAAATGATCGGCTCCTTAGTGAGTTAGGAATAATTGTACTGAAAACTGAATTGTCACGAGTTTTCTCTTATCTTTTTAAAATGATCCTCGACGAAAACGTTTCAATTATCTTTCTTTATATATAAACTACTGGCTTGTGCAGCAAATACTGCTGCAAACTAAGTTCGTTAGACGTTCAAATAAAAATTTTTCAGATTTATTTTCAATGAAGAATACTTGTTTTTTTGATAGTTATTTGCTTCCATAATAATGAAACATACTCCCTCTGAATGGATTTTTTTAGGCCAAATACTTTTTCTTGAACCTATCCAAATTCAGTTTTTGAGTTTCAACGCGAAAACGCAAGTATCAATGTCAGGACGATAGCAGTAGCTATTTCAGGTCATTGTAGATTGTAGGCAAAAGTTAAAAAAAAAAATGTCAGGTTTGCTAAGCTTTCGAACAACAGCATTTTCGTATAGCTGCTGCATGTAGAACTTGAAATGTAGAGCGTAAAATCATTTTATCCTACTAAGAGATCTTGCTGAAATGATCTGGAGACTACAAAATTTTCTAGGCCTCTTATTTTATCAGTAAGTAATACCTTTTGATCTTTCCTTAGGAACTGTAATTTTTGCGCTCTCTCGAGCCAATACTGAAGACAATGACACATATCAATATCTACACTACACCGCCATTAAGTATATGAAAAACACCCAACCCCACTGGGTTAATAAGTAAAAAATATTTGATTTTTAATAACAATATTATTATCTTACTTAAGTTTTGTAGTTATATATAGCAGCCACTCAGTAAATTATAGAAATGAAGATCTAAATTAAGATATTCTCTACATTTACTTACATAACCACAAAACGTTTCACTTTCATGTCATCAATATAGCATCAATATTATGTACAATTAATGAAAATTGACGCATCATGATATTAACTATAATAATATTTAATTTCTAATGGTAATAATGTCATCAAACCACCTCAAGTTTCGTAGATTTGAATATCCAATTCACAGCTGTACTCAGAAAATTATACACTGCAGAATTAGTTTTTAATAACAAATTGAATTGAGCTCTAAATATGTCGGCAATCCTTCGTGTAATAGCCTATTGTTTATTGTAGTGTGTGTTTTGTTCTGAAATGCAATCAAGTCGGCTGTGATTCAATAAAATTAGTTCTCAAAACTGACAACAGACGGATTTTGAAAAATAGGAAAATTATGTAGGAAAATTGACATTTCACTGAAAACTACTATTTTTCCGAAAAACTTTGGATGCCAGGCATGAAAATGAGGGGTTACTCATTAAAATCCTTTCAGCCGTTTTCCCGCAATTTCCATTACCAGTTCAAATTATATATATATATATATATATATATATATATATATATATATATATATATATATATATATATATAGATTTGTTTTACTATTAGCTCCAACTTTTTTTCTAATATTTTAAGTATAGATTTCAAAATCAATTTGGCTTCTTCAAGACCTTTCATTGCCAATGCAATTAAATTTATCACGGTTGGAAAGTATTTACAACTATCTTTTTAATTTACACAGGATAGGTACAATGATTAGAAGATGATTTTACACATCATACCTTCTTAACGCGACATGTTCAATGGATCAGATTTCGATCTCTGGCCAGAAGAGAAGTCACTTAACTTCTGGAAGGACTGGTATGTGTGCATTGTTGTCGTACGCTTTTCTGTGTTTTCTGAGGTGATGACATTGTTCCATGTTAATCAGATTATTATGGACTTTCTACATTCCTATATCTATTAGGACGGTACGGAAAAAAATGAACACAATCCTTTAAGGTTGACAATTATGGTTATCATTATTATATTATCTAAGGTGCTTAGGAAAATATTTGGGGCCAAGAGGGATGAAGTTACAGGAGAATGCAGAAAGTTACACAACACAGAACTGCACGCATTGTATTCTTCACCTCACATAATTAGGAACATTAAATCCAGACGTTCGAGATGGGCAGGGCATGTAGCACGTATGGGCGAATACAGAAATGCATATAGAATGTTAGTTGGGAGGCCGGAGGGAAAAAGACCTTTAGGGAGGCCGAGACGTAGATGGGAAGATAATATTAAAATGGATTTGAGGGAGGTGGGATATGATGATAGAGAATGGATTAATCTTGCTCAGGATAGGGACCAATGGCGGGCTTATGTGAGGGCGGCAATGAACCTCCGGGTTCCTTAAAAGCCGGTAAGTAAGTAAGACTACAATATACCCTCATAATTACTTAATATATTGTTTCGGAAGGTGTAAATCCACTGAAGAACGCAATCAAAGAAGATTATGTCTACACATGCAAATACAAGTCATATACTGTAGTACTTTTCATGTGGGATTTGACTTAACCCTTAATCAGAAACATTTACTTTTTGTTTTTAATTAGAAACATCTGGTCTCTCAGACCAAGTTGCAAAAAAATAAGTACACTTTCAGAAAATTATAACAATGTATGAATGAAATTCGATCTTAAAGTCAAAGTTGTAAAAACTGAAATTGCATATGGCATATAATGAACATACCTACCTGTAAACTAGCGAGGACAAATTAGTGTAGCAGACTATTACACATGAAAATTACTCTTAGAGTTTTCTCGAAATTGTAGTATGCACAATTTACATTCTGAACACACAATTCTACAAAAACATGAAAGATTCAAAAGTATATAACTTACTCAGAATGGAACTAACATAAATTCTTCCAAAACATTCACACACAGAAACATACATAATTAGAAACACAAGGTCTCCCAGACCAGTAAACTTCCAAGACTCCCAAGAAATTGTTAATATACCATCTGTGTTCATAACAAATACCTTACTATAATAATACCGGACAGCTAGCAATTTTACGTGCGAAAGACGCTGGTGCTGCTACCTAGGCGACTGGTGTGGTGATACTCGTGAAACAAGCTGTAATCAACTGCAATGCATATTGTTGCTGGGTGGTTAATAGTTTTATTAATTAGTGCTGTGTTAAAATGTCAGGGTGTATATGTGCTGTTTATAATTGCTACAAAATTACAGCATTACAAATTGCTCCAAATTGCATTTTCGATTTCCGAGGGATCATAAAACGTGAGTCAACAACATTCTTTAGTAGGCCTAATTCCTTCGTCTTTGTGTTGATAGAAAAGTACAAAGTGGCTTTTTTATCTATACCTAATAAATGAATAGAAGTTAAAATGTATCGGAAAGTTTAAGGTTTTATCAAATTAAGTTTTATTGTTGTCTACATGCCTTTACTAATTATTACAAGCATCAGATTGCTATCAATTTTATGTTTGCAGTTGTCAGCAATGCGTATATAAAGCATTATTGTAAGTTCATTCCTAATATCAGAATTGATTTTGTCTCACTAAATCAAGGAAAAAATATGTAACAATTAATTACGGAAAGTAATATGAAGTATGCAATATTTCTCATAATATGCAGCTTTGATATAAGATAATAATTTTACATTAAATATTTATTCAACATTTGTGAAGTGTTTCATAACATATAATTCCACATTAGTAACCCACGTTTTAAACAATAGTCCGAATCTCGCTATGTTAATATTTGTATGTGTGGACGTAATTCCATCCCTCTCCGCTAGATATCAGGTCCGCGATATTTCGCACTCATGCCAATGCTGCTAGTGTACAGCTGTCCGGTATTATTATAGTAAGGTAAATTTGTTCATAATTATTATAACAACAATGGTGACATCAAACAAATAACATCTTGATAAAAAAAAGTACTGTAAACAAAAAATATCATGCTTAAGCAGTATTACCAACACAAAAGATTTTAATTCCACTAAGGTCTCACAGACCTATGTTTCTAGTTAAGGGTGTGCAATACTTAGAACGTCTGTAATGGTATCTGTTCAACCAAAGCGGAATGTAATATTTGACCTCAAAGTAAAGAACAGTGAATAAAAATAAACTTTAGCTAAAAAGGTAGAAAGGAGGCAAAGGGCAGAGAAATAAATTGATTTTGCTGTTCATCTAAAAATATAATATAGTCAGGAATCTGAAAACGCGTGGTTCTGCACTGCGAGGAAATGCGTAGCGTATAATTAGAATACAATGGCTTCTACGCGTGATGCAAGCTCTCGGACAGTGAAGCTACGCCTGTATAGGAATCTATTGTGTACGGAATCAGAAACTCCGTAGAGTCATCCGAGGGTTATTATTATTATTATTATTATTATTATTATTATTATTATTATTATTATTATTATTATTATTATTAGTGTTTTACAGCCATCATAGCAACAATTTATATAACTAATACACCTTTAATTTATATAACTAATTATTACAATTTACTAAAGAAGTCTACATTGATTTATTGTTTTCTATCTGCTCTTCACATTCCATTTCATGACTTGATGAAGTTGAGGCAGATGGAACACATTACAGTTGACCTTTTCTCTTGAAGAGCTTGTTCAGCAATTTTAGTTTTGTTTTCTACTGAATTTTCAACGTACTCTTCTGCTACTGAATTCGATTTCCAGCTTCTATAACGTATTATATCCACAATTTCCGTTCCTGCGTCTGCCAACAATGTGGCAGATGAATGCGGAAAGAAATGTCCGATATTCAGGATTACCTAACTTCAAATAATTAGCAATTTTGAACAATAACTTTCCAAATGTGTTTTTACCAACGGATTGCCTTGAACATTTTATATTTTTGTAATTGAAGAAGACGACGTAGTCCTGTTCGCAAAAACACCAGAAGAACTACAGTCAATGCTCCAACAACTCTGTACACAAAGCAAAACCGCAGGTCTATCAATGAACATGACAAAAACACAGCTGATGACAAACAGACAAGAAATCCCCATCTCAATTGACGGAACAACGCTACCATATGCAACGGAATACACATACCTAGGCCAACTAATTTCCTTTAAAGACAAGACTGGAAAAGAAATAAGAAGAAGAATATCCTTAGCTTGGAAATCCTTCTGGTCCCGCCAGTTCATACTTCTGGATAAGACAATCAGCAGAAGACTCAAATTCGAAGTACTACAAACCTGCGTCTACCCAACACTACTTTATGGATGCCAAACATGGTCGACAACAAACAGACAGATGAATGCGCTAGAAATATACCAAAGGAAAATGGAACGAAAGATATTGGGAATAACTATGAGAGACAGAATTTCCAATGATTCGCTGTCCCAAATGGCATCAACAACAAACGTCACACAAAGAGCAAACAAATTGAAGTGGAAGTGGGGAGGCCACATCGCGCGGATGAAAGACGAAAGATGGACATACAGAGCCACCATGTGGGACCCGCGCACAGGAGACCGGCACAGAGGCAGACCAAGGAAGAGGTGGGCAGACTTCTACACAACACAAGCAGGCCAGCAATGGTCCAGAATAGCAAGAAGCAGGGGAACATGGAGAACAATTGGAAGTCGACTACAAACGAAGACAGTGCCAGCCACAAACAACATCCCAAGTTGACTCAGTGAAAGTGCATTCAATATAATAAAAGTGTTAGTGAAATCAAATTAATCAAAGTGACAGCGAAATCAACTCCAACCAGACAAAGAAACACTAGACACAACCTAACGCGGAGTAGCTCACCGCGTTAGTGAAACAGAGCTACCCTCTAGCAGGAGGCCTTTGCCCTTCAAGGGACACATTAGGCTATTATTATTATTAATTGAAGAAGAACGCTATTGATCTATTTACTTTCTTAACGAAATGCGGTATATCTTCTATACAGGGCTCCTACAAAAGATCTCTCCGGTTTCGAACACATATAATTTACGTTCTATGAATCTGAGATGCACAAAAATAGCACCAATGGAAAGAGAAACTCAAAAAGTTTAGTTGCGGCAACAGTTTTCCTAGTTGGTAACACTGCCTCATAATAGCGCATAAAATATAAATAAATTTGTTCATTGATGAGGCGAAATGGCTGCTAAAGAGGACAGAATAGCTTGATTTTCATGTGAACCAGTCGGTTATTAATGTGCAACGGCATTCCCGAACAAAGTTTGGTGCAGATCCACCCAGTGGGCTATAATCCGTAAGTGGTACACTGATTTTAAGGCAAGATTCTTCGCAAGCCGTTGCGATTTCATCCGTACCGATTACAGTTGCTGCAAGCTCTAAAATCAGAGGACAAAGTGCTACGAAGAAATTTCTGCTTAAGCATGCAGACTTTAATTGAAAACAATTTTGAATTTATTCGTTCAGTGATGTTTTCAGACGAAGCCACTTTTTATCATTCTGGTAAGCGATATGGCGTAGTCGCGGGCAATTGGGAGACCTAGGCATGGCATAATTGCGCCCCGAAGAAATCAGGTAGCAGAAGAGACAAAGCATAGTTGCGCCCCGAAGAAATCAGGTAGCAGAATGGACATGGCATAATTGCGCCCCGATGGGCATAGTACACACGAAAGTGATTGTCATAATATAAACAAATTACTTAAAAATATTACAGTGATAGCGGCATTGAAGTCAGGTAGGCCTAGGATATGATCAATTTTGCTATTTAAAATAAGACTTTTTTTTTATCGATCACACACAATAAATGAACTGCATTTTTTGTTTGTACATCGATATCTTAACCCTACGGTACAGGGTTTCGAAAATTGAAACTTAGAATCATTGTGAATTATTAACTCTTTACCCTTTTCACTAAACTTAACATTCATTTTAAATTAACCTCACTATACGCCACAGACGGTGTGAAAATCACTAATAAAATGTCAAAGACTGCTAAGGCCCCATATTCCAACGGCTCACTCATTTGAATACGTCAGATAATAAAGTACTGCCAACTTCATGGTGTTCATTTTAACGGTAGGCTATCGATAATCACTGCATGAACAGTAGAAAAACAGTTAAAAAAGTACTGCCAACTTCATGGTGTTCATTTTAACGGTAGGCTATTGATAATCACTGCATAAATAGTAGAAAAACAGTTAATAAAGTACTACCAACTTCATGGTGTTCATTTTAACGGTATCGATAATGAATATTAAATCGAATAAGAAATCAATAGGGTTGGTTGATTACGAGGCTCGAGTTTCCGTAGTATCTTTTTCTCTACCTATTTCATCGGGGCGCAACTATGCCATGACCCTTTTCTCTACCTGATGAGAACGGGGCGCAACTATGCCCACAAAACTGGGACCCTTTTTCTTCTGCAGCATCTTATCTGACCGTGGGGCGCAACTATGCCCTGCCCCTGGTAAGGTAAACAGACGTATCTTCAGAATCTGGGGGTCGGAAAATCCGCGTACCTACGTGGAACTTGACTATAGGCTTGATGTGTGCACACATCGAACATCTCTAAAATAATAAACTAGTTCCTAGGTAGCTCAGTCAGTAGAGCGTTGGCGCGCTCAGCCAATCGAACATCTCTAAAATAATAAACTAGTTCCTAGGTAGCTCAGTCAGTAGAGCGTTGGCGCGCTCAGCCAAATGCCCCGGGTTCGATACCCGGCTCAGAAACAATTTTTTCTTTGAAACTATTGAAGACAGCTTCACAGGGAGCTATACCTGAAAGCCAGATTTGCAACACTATTTATGTCATGAATATAACATAAACGTAATGTCAGGTCCGCTTTTTATCGGAGATGATCTTCTTGCGTAAGAGCTCTGCATTCAAATTGGGTTCTGAATTACAATTGCTACACATTTCGAGACACTGGGAATCCACTTTCTGTAATTGAAGACGCTTGGAAAGTAAAACTGCCAGACTGCGTATATCGCTTCAGTCAGCAGTCAGCATTCTCACTACCGTCACTCGCACAACGTGTCAAGGCTGGTTCATAATAAACCGGGAACGGAAACGACAACGAGAACGAGAACGGAAATAATGTTAAAATAAATGTATTTGAATGTGAGCATTCACAATAGGTAAATGTGAATACTCACATTTAAATACATTTATTTTAAGAACATTTCCGTTCTCGTTCTCGTTGTCGTTTCCGTTCCCGGTTTATTGTGAACCAGCCTTCAGTGATTCATCGTTATGTGTGCCTTGCAAATCGATGCCGGAATTCATGGGGAAAATAGGATATGCACGCATATTCGTGATGGATTAATGACCTTATCGCAATTGGACTGTAATTGAACATCTGCTTTCACTCTGTATTCCGAGCTTCCTGAGTATTCGGATCCAAGAGAAATAGTCCCGATACTTCAGAATGAGATGACTCCAGGCTGCATCATGTTCGATATCTTCATTAAGACAGGCTACTCTATATCTGAATAATTATTTTCCTGCTGTGCTTACAAATCTCAAGAAGCCCTGATCGACCATTCCTCACAATCTGACAGGCATTGACAGTAGGGATATGAAGTTTCGTGAAGTGGGACGAATTGGCTACAGACAACCACCCGTATTTTATCCGGGATTCGAAACTAAGATCACGACTTTCATGAAACGTTATGAGCAAATCGATGCCGGCACTAGGATAATTTATTAAGAGAATTCAATTCTTTTCTTTTAATTCGTTTCAGCTATCTATGGAATGCGACTTTGTCATTTATTGCTTGAGTGGTGTTCGGTGATTTTTAAGTATGCATTTTCAATTGGAGAATCCAAGCATAAATCTATCTTAAGGGGGAAGGACCTACAGGAAATCTCTTTCCTCGTATTACTTTAAGTTGAGCCTCTATTTCTCTAACATATTTTCATATAAAAGCCTTTTAAATACAACATTATCACTTTTGCTCTTATGGTACAGTCACAGATATAAAAAATGCAGTACTATAATATATTATATATACATATATATGTGTTCTCAAGAGTATTACAGAATCACAAATCTCATCTTAAAAGAAAACTAAAAGCCTGCTAATCAATTTTGTTTGGTGATTTTTAGACATTTTCATTTTTATATTTTTATTTTTCATTTTATGAACAGAAAGAAAAATTGCACGTCTATTTTTTCACTTATTCTTTAATTTGCAATTTGACAACTTCCTCTCATAGAATTGTTAGTGTGCAATGTGAGAATATGCCCTGAAAATTTTATTCAATTATCTCTATTATTGCCTGAGATATTACATATTAAATGTTGAAAAATGTAAAATAAACAAACTCCAGATATTCAACGGAGAAGTTTGAGCATAGAGTAAAGGCACTGGAACGCAGCGGCTATTTACAAATGGCGTAAAAGCAATTATTTTCTTCTTAACGACCTTGAAATTTCGCTCAAATGAAGTCAATACTATGAAGTAATTTTAGGGGGGAAAAAAAACAACAACGTAATTTTGATACATACTTGGTCATTCCTGTAGATCCTTCTACTTAATGAAAGTATGAAAGTTTGTGAAAAAAATTACTATTGCTTTTTATTTTTGTTTTTATGATATATTCATTTCGGAAAAAGTATTATGTGTCTTTCATGTATTAAATTTTATTGCCTTGTTAACATATTTCGGCCTGCTATTGGGCATCTTTAGAACTGGTTGTTGCTGGTTTTGGCGCCTTTTGTTTTGTTTTCTGTGGGGACGTGTTTGTGTAGTATAATGTGGAGTCAAAAAGTGTGTGTGTTCTGAAATTGAGTTGTGTTGAGAATTTCATTTGGATTTGTTTTTGTGGTCTGTATACTTCGTATTGTTTCTAAATTCTCAACACACAACTCAATTTCAGAACACACACTCTTTGACTCCACATTACACTACACAAACATACCCCCACAGGAAACAGAACAAAAGGCGCCAAGACCAGCAACAGCCAGTTTTGAAGATGGCCAATAGCAGGCCGAAACAGGTTAACAAGGTAATAAAATTTAACACGTGAAAAACACATAGGGGAGAGTCGGGTAGTATCGGACATCGGGTAATATCGGACAGTGAGTTTCTTTCATCTACCACGCGATGATGGTACCTGATTGACATGGTTACGTTTCTGTGATGTCGCATAGAGAAACGTAACCATGTCATTCAGGTACTACCATATGGTGGTAGATGAAAAAAACGCACTGTCCGATACTACCCGATGTCCGATACTACCCGACTCTCCCCTAATACATTTTCCGAAGTGATATAGTGTTAAAAGTTGTGTAATCAAGATGGATATGTTCATATTTGAAATTTTCTGTTTAATTTGATATTATGTTTAATTTATATTATTGCATTTTAAGTATTTTCAATACCTTTTAAATATGTTACTACAAGACCCATTGTTTTGTTTGCGTGAGCACTTGTGTAGTTAAAATTCAGTAATTCCGGAAATATTTACTCTGGAAAGCTTTGGTTTGTCTTGGATTACAGGGAAAACTACGCTGTTTACCTTGGCAGCATTTGCTCTTATGACGTCGCTTCTTATTTCGTATTGAAGGCGATAATAACTCATGGAAGCTTCCACGTTTGTGAAACATCATATTTTTAACTACAACTTCCGAAAAATTACATTTTCTTGCACAAGTTTAGTATTTTTTCAAGAAATGCTTAAAGCAGAAGTTCGAAACTTTTACCACTTATTCATAACGTTATTACAGTAATGTACGTCTGCAGTGGTGAAGCTAAATTTATAACATTATTGTGGTAACGTGTCTTTATACTGGTAGAGCTAGGACAAATAGTGGCACATTAAAAATATAACATTAAAAAAGAAAAGGTCATTAAATTAGAAAGAATTATATCTTGCTTCTGAGTGTTGATATCTTAATGAAAATAGAGCTATTAATTTACAAGATATGGATTTATAACCTGTAAAATTTACATTATATTATCTTGAATAGTTCCAGAGAAAATGGAATATGAAGATGTTAAATTTATATCTTTCCTACTTTCCTTAAATTTGATCGAGTGTAGTTTATAAACGAACATAATACGAAGTCACATTACTGAATTAATATAAGTGGCTAGTTTTTTGCCAGCCGTCAATTGAAATGGCTAAATATTTCATGTTATTTCAAACTGAATTACGTACTTCTTTCTTTCGCGCATTTCTATTATTAGAGTTTGGCATTTTTTCTTTGAGATACTTTCAACGTTACACTCCAAACAAACACTTCCCAAAAATTCCATAACTTGTGATCACCATGGCATTACCTGAGACAACATAATACAACACTTAAGGCTGGTTCATAAAAAACCGTGAACGGAAACTACAACAAGAACGAGAACGGAATTTTTTAAAATAAATGTATTTAAATGTGAACATTCACAATTAACGAGAAGCTTGCCGGAGCCCGAGAACGGTAATGTTATAGTTGGCCAAATTTTAATTTTACCATTTTCGTTTTCGATCATAGCCTGTTAGATTCATTCTGTTGTCATCAAAAAGCTAGGTTGGTCAGCGAATAGGGATTATAAAGAATGAACACTTCGCGTCGGTACCTTTGATGTAGCCGGACTGATTTCAATGACCTTGAAGCCAGCTAGAGCGTGAGATTCTGCTTTCTCCCTAGAGTTGGCGCTGACATCACACCAGCTAGCAGTCGACACAGCGGAAATATAACACATATAATTAATACATCTAGGTACATTATGTACTCAAATAAAATAAATTGGATCCATAAAACAATAAATCCGTCATTAACTGTAATGTCTAGACTCTAGAGTTCCTTTATAATGAGAGTTGAGACGTTGACCCCAACAACAATTAAATATGTAATGATTTGATAGCGCTGAAAATGGAAAAACAAAACTCTTATGAGAAGTAAAACCATATACCTATATTATATTATATACAAATATTAAACGAATTCGATACTTAATTTTATAATGTATTATATTATTTTATAATATAATTTATTATATCTGAAATATAAAAAAAATATTATTACAACTAGTTCGTCACTGAGAAATAACGAAAAGCTGTTAACTTTAATTTATTTGAAGCAAAGCGTTACTGGGTTACGCAATAAAGTAGACGATGTTTGAATCCTGTGTCTCAACTCTATTCTCAATTATTATCTTAGGCTATGCTCGATTACACTAACCTCTAGCGCTTGAAAGTAGAGCTAAACGCTGGCGCACAGAGAAACAAAATACAGGAAAATTCCCTCAGTGTCCATTCTTTATAATCCCTATTCGCTGGTTGGTCTTCAAGTATTTTGTAGCAAGGAGGCCGTGACATAATTTATTGTCCATTCCTTGCTTGTAACTAACACAGAAATTCAGTAGAATCACTTTCATTATACTACGTGTAGCCTATATGTGACCAGACTATCACATGAATTGAATGCTTCAATTTATTTATTTATTTATTTATTTATTTATTTATTTATTTATTTATTTATTTGTTTATTCATTCTGGCGTAATTAAGGCCATCAGGCCTTCTCTTCCACAACACCAGGAATAAAATACAATAATAGAAATAAACAGAAAAAAACACTATCTAGAAAGTAAAGCTACACAAGAAATAAAGAGAGAGAGAGAGAGAGAGAGAGAGAGAGAGAGAGAGAGAGAGAAACACTATAAACAAAGTAAAGCCACACAAAAATATACACAAGTTGCAGTCACACAGACTTTAAATGAGAGATTAAGTATCACAATTAATTGTATCCTAACTAATTAACTAACATAAACAAGAAATTGCAATTTTAATCTAGATTAAAAAAGAAAAAGAAAAAAAAACACAAATCAATACTTCTAGCAATACCTAAAAACATTAACTAAGACAAAATTTTCCAATTTAATTTTGAATTGTGATAAAGTCCGGCAGTCCCTGACATCATTAGGCAATGAATTCCAGAGGCGAGGTATTTCTACAGTATAGGAAGATGAGTATAAAGTCGTTCTATGATGAGGGATAGAAAGAAGTGCTTGATGCTGATTTCGAAGAATTGTAAGAAATTAAAAGTTCGATAACAGATAATTCAATATACCGTGTTTTAAATTTTTAAGTTGGCTAACCTGTTGGCTGACTTGTAGGCCTACTCATGAGAGAACGCCATTGGTCAATTATACACAAAGAACATCAGAAGGCGTAATATCGACTTTACACATCGTTATCGACATGTGTATCGATATGCATAGTCGTTTCCGTTCTCGGTTTATTGTGAACCAAAAATCTTTACGTTTCACGTTCTTCACTTTCCGTTCTCGTTCTGGTTCTAGTTTCCGGTTTATTGTAGACAAGCCTTTAGATGGCGGAAAAACGTCCATATACGGGGAAGGGAAACCAAGCACGACCATGGCTTTTGTATTACATGTACGCTGCACACCTTAGCAGTTGCATTCGCCACGAGCGGTTCATGCTGGATTGATCATACTACCGCTTCAAGCAAAACAAGAGACATGTCGAGACATTTCTCAACATCTTGTAGCAAATCTGTGAGAGGCAGCTGCGGGCAGACTCTTCTCTCACTTCTTGGCTCCAGCTTTTACTGTCAACTTGACTCAAGAACTATCTTTAACTTTGTGTTTGATTCTGACGATAGTTTACTGTGTTGTACAATATTTCCAACTATCACTATGTCTTGTGTGCCAATTATCGCAGCAATTCCTATTATATGTGTGATTAACTTACTTTTAAGTCTTAAGAAAAGGGGGGAAAAATATTACTCCTCTTTTGAGAACAGCTTTATTTTTGATACTATAAAAAGTGATTTTAAAAATGAAGAGTCCACTGCAAGAATGATGGATGTCATTTGGAATACATTTTGCAGTAGAAGCAATTGAAAGTTTGAAATGCTTAGCGCTCAAAGCTTAACTGTGACTTTCCGATCATTACTGGACAATCACTATCAGTGTTAATGCCATATAACTCTGTATGTACATTCTATGTGTCTTAAGCTATGCATTGACCGTCTCGGTTCATTTTCGACAAGAAAGTGACATCCATCATTCTTGCAATGGACTCTTCAAATCTTTCACTCGTTTTTACTGTGAAACTGCTAACAGACACGGTAATTTCAATAACTACCCTTGCAGTCCTGTTGAATTGAAAACAGTCATATGGTTAGTTATTCGATCGCTATTTCTTCTTTAAGAAATGCCAGAAATTACGTCAAAATGTATCAAGGCTTAGGCCCTACTATTTATAAAGATACATATTCCTCATAATGACAATATTCCTGTTCCAAAGGTTTCTGGATGTAGGAGTTTGAATAAAAAGGATGTCTCTGCTGCATAACACTGATCCAAATTTATGTTTGACAATTATTTATTCTCTCCGCATTCTGATATTATTACGAAAGTCGTTTTAAATGACATTCTCCGTGGCGCGGCTTAAGTACTGTACATTGAAAAATCAAGCTACACTCATGCATTTGTGTTAAAAGAATTTGAAATTTCAATTATACCGGAACACATTTTCAGGATATTGCGAAATACATTTCGAATACAGTTATGTCAACAAGAGAAGCACGTGGTTAAACATTAGACCTATAAACTACAATAAAATGTTTTACAATTCATATTGAAAACATCGGACAAGCTCTGCAATTAATTAATTATACTCAGAATGAACATTATATTCACGTACCCAGGGTTGCAGAACTGTAGAAGAGAGGGGGGGTGGAAGCATGGGGAAAGAGTTTGTTCCCCCGTCTACAAGGCCGGAGCCTTCTGTGACATTTGGCAAGCACACTGAATACATATCTCTTCTCCCCCTACCCTACAATGACGCGAGGATTGAAGGGAAGGGATGAGTTATGTGTTCCGGCTTGTGACGTGTGCTACAATTGTAGCACAGTTATGCATCCCTACACATACCTATTTACAAGATCTTAGCATATACTATATATACTGAAGTAATGTCTTCTTTGACGTAACATCTTTAAGCACTAATATAGAAGATGTAGTCAATTCTTGTCATTTATTGCATTGAGAAGAAATTAATACGCTGTAAATACATATTCTTTACGAACGTATTGCAATTCAAGGTTATGTATGTATGTATGTATGCACGTATGTATGTATTTTTTATTTTAGTAGGTTATTTTACGACGCTTTATCAACATCTTAGGTTATTTAGCGTCTGAATGAAATGAAGGTGATAATGCCGGTTAAATGAGTCCGGGGTCCAGCACCGAAAGTTACCCAGCATTTGCTCATATAGGGTTGAGGGATACCCCGGAAAAAACCTCAACCAGGTAACTTGCCCCCACAGGGAATCCAACCCGGGCCACCTGGTTTCGCGGCCAGACGAGCTAACCGTTACTCCACAGGTGTGGACTGTATGTATGTATGTATGTATGTAGTTGGTTATTTAACGACGCTGCATCAACTACTAGGTTATTTAGCGTCGATGAGATTGGTGATAGCGAGATGATATTTGACGAGATGAGGCCGAGGATTCGCCATAGATTACCTGGCATTCACCTTACAGTTGGTAAAACCTCGGAAAAAACTCAACCAGGTAATCAGCCAAAGCGGGGATCGAACCAGCGCCCAAGCGCAACTTCAGACCGGCAGGCTAGCGCCTTAACCGATGAACCACGCCGGTGGCGTATGTATGTATGTATGTATGTATGTATGTATGTACGAGTATGTATGTATGTACGAGTATGTATGTATGTATGTACGAGCATGTGTGTATGTATGTACGAGTATGTATGTATGTATGTATGTACGAGTATGTATGTATGTATGTATGTATGTACGAGTATGTATGTATGTATGTATGTATGTATGTATGTATGTATGTACTGTCGGTGACTCAGGAGAAGACGAGAGCGGACTGAGGAGGAGGGGATGTGAACAGATAACGTAAGACAACACGTGCAATATTTGTACTGCAGTAAGCGGAAACATTAGGTCTCCTTCTGTTCAACTTAGCTTTAATTTCCATACGCATTGTTACTCATGTTTCCTGCACGAGTAATAACCTGGCTACTGGGATGCTTATCTGAGCGATGTTTATAATAATCAGCAGCGATAGTCAAGAAGGTCACATTCTTTCCGCTCGTCTTCTCCTGAGTAACGGACAGTATGTATGTATGTATGTATGTATGTATGTATGTATGTATGTATGTATGTATGTATGTATGTATGTATGTATGTATGTATGTATGTATGTATGTATGTATGTATGTATGTATGTATGTATGTATGTATGTATGTGTGTACGAGTATGTATGTATGTATGTATGTATGTATGTATGTATGTATGTATGTATGTATGTATGTATGTATGTATGTATGTGTGTATGTATGTACGAGTATGTATGTAGATACTAGATAGAAGGATTTATTGAGCAATATTAGCCTATACATACAGAACGTACATACATACGTTACGTACGGTGTGTGTGTGTCTGTGTGTCTCTCTCTGTGTGTCTGTCTCTGCCTGTGTGTCTGCCTCTGTACCTGTGTCTGTGTCTGCCTCTGTACCTGTATCTGTGTCTGTGTCTGTGTCTGTGCCTGTGTCTGTGTCTGTGTGTTGTCAAGTTTGGAGACACTTGTATCTTCAATTTTAGCCTTTCTTAAACATTCGGGAAGAATAATTTTGTAAGAAGTCCTATGTATATGTGTGTATGCATTCATGTTATGTTGTATGTGTGTAGTTTTGCAGTGATTATTGTGTTAAAATATTTCATATTTTTCACTAGGTAATGATATTTCCATCAGTACCCGTTGCAGACAGTACAGCAAGCTATACGCAGCATGTTTCAGTCTGATGTGTGGGGTTAAATTCGTGGTCTGGAGAACTCAGCCATTTCCCCCCTGAGTATTGGCGGTTATCCAGAACAGTTTATTTGTGGGCGGAAATATGTTTTGGTGGTCCGACACAAGCAACACATGCACTGGAATCCTCTGCCAGGAGGCAGCTACATGGGTATCCAACATGAGTCCTAATCAAATCTATGACACGAAATATGGAAAATGAATAAAAGTGTTGCTATTGCGTTACTTTAAAGTGCATTTGGTCATAATGTAAGCTGCAAGAAGGAATATATGTTGATAAACATGAAGAGCAATATAATAAAGTAAGTATATATAAATTTCAATCATAAGACACGTCTGTTTTTGATTGGGTTTTGCTCTTAATTTTGATTCTTGCATAATTAGGTGTTAAGTTTTCTTTCAAACATTGTTGGTTAAACCAAATGTTTGCGTTAGTGTTGTGTAATTTAATCTTCAAGTTCAGATAACGTTTATACAATGCTGTCTGATTAACATTGAGTAATTTACAATTAATTTTATATTTTCAGATATGCCTTGTAATATAATAAAATAAGTATATATAAATTTCAATCATAAGACACATCTGATGTGTCTTATGATTGAAATTTATATATACTTATTTTATTATATTACTAGGCATATCTGAAAATATAAAATAAATTGTAAATTTTAAAAAAATGAAGAGCAATGCATACGAAATGATTTTTAAAAATTTCCAAAAAACTAAAGCGTATAGGTTACACATCTCTTCATAGCTTTCAGACGTCAGAAGCCACCTAAACTGAAAAATTACGAGTGAAATTAAGTGGAGTCTGTACACCAATTTTGACAAAAAAAAAATTAAATTTTGGTTTTTATCGTTTTTCGGTAGTTTAATATGTGTAAAATGAAAATATGATTTTATTTCTTCTAATTGTCAGCTTTTAGCCCTATCTTCAGCAAAAATATTGTAGTAGCCTAATTCGTTATGCAAAAAACGTTATTAATGATTTTTTTTGCCAACCGCTCAATGGAATTTTAAATTTATTTAGCCGATTCTATACATAAACGTATGTTACATATTGTATCGTATTGTATTTATTAACATTCCATGGTATTCATACATTGCTTACACCTAGAATATGAAACAAACCAAAAAAAATTAATGCTATTATAAAGTCTTAATTTACTGTATAGTCACAGTCTAGATGAAATATATACAGACGAGATTTACAATATAGTCTACTAGTACAACACAAAGTTTTAGTATCAATTTCATGAAGTGTTATTGAATGTCATGAATTCACCTACAGAATAGAAGGCGTGAGAAATTAGGTACTTTTTTAATTTGGACCTAAATAATTTTATGTTTTGAGTTTCATTTTTTATAGCGATAGGGAGGCTATTAAAAATTTTTACTGCCATATAACGCACTCCTTTTTGACAGCACGATAGAGTTGCCGATGGAGTATGAAAGTCATTTTTTGACGTGTATTTATGCTATGAACTGTTGAATTAGTTACAAAGTTTTCAGGATTACATACGAGGAAGATTATTATTTTTTTTAGTTGGTTATTTTACTACACTTTATCAACATCTTTGGTTATTTAGCGTCTGAATGAGATGAAGGTGATAATGCCGGTGAAATGAGTCCGGGGTCCAGCACCGAAAGTTACCCAGCATTTGCTCATATAGGAGGAAGATTATTAATGAAAAGATATACTAACAAGCCATGGGCATTATTTGTAATTTTTTTTTTAAAAAAGTCCTACACGATTCCCTAGATTTGGCACCTTCTATTATTATAATTACTATTTTTTTGTAATAGAAATATATTGTTACTATCTGTGGAA
Source organism: Periplaneta americana (assembly GCF_040183065.1). Classification (NCBI taxonomy): domain Eukaryota; kingdom Metazoa; phylum Arthropoda; class Insecta; order Blattodea; family Blattidae; genus Periplaneta; species Periplaneta americana. The sequence continues at coordinate 202,830,774 of NC_091117.1, read as the reverse complement.
TTTCCCCAGAATATTATTCCAAAACTCATTACCGAGTGCAAGTATGAAAAGTATATTGTTTTTAAGGTATTGATATTTACTATCTTTTGCATAGACCTAATAGCAAAAGAAGGTGAATTTAGTTTGGAGGTAATTTCTTTAATATGATTTTTCCAATTTAACACATTATCAATTTTTAAGCCAAGAAATTTGGTTGTTGTTGTTGTTTCTAATAGGGATCTATTATTAATCATTGCGCTAGAAATTTGCGAGGTTGAATTTGGACAGGATTTAAATTGAATTATGTTAGTTTTGTTACAATTTAATACCAATTTATTGACTGAGAACCAGTCACATATTGTGAAGTGAATTTCGTCTGTTGAAGATTGGAATGTGTTGGAATTATTGGCTGTAATTACTATACTTGTGTCATCTGCAAATAATATGGGATGACCTACATCTTTTATTAGTGGGGGGCAAGATCATTTATAAACACTGGAAAAAGTAGGGGACCTATTTTTCCTACATTTTTATCTTTTAATACTTCTGAGAAAAGTGCTCCCAAAATTGAGGAATTTAACATTACAAGATATGGCAACTTTGACACCATTTTTCTGCACTTTCTTATTTTTGTGACATTGGTGCATTTTTCTCAGAAAGGCTTGTACTCAGGAGGCTGAATTTAATAGTATATCGTCGTCGTTCCTGCAATAACTCCTATGTGCAAGATATAAAATTGTTCAGTAGGAAGAAAAACTAGGAGACTGTGAATTCTTAAATTTTCGAAAGAAAGAAATATAATCACATACAGGAGATTTTATTATTTGATGTCTCACTATTTAAGTTATTTAACAGGGCAAAAATCTGAAAATCGATAAATATGTCACATAGGAGTTATTGCAGAAACAACGACGATATACAATATCAATGTGATGGTATTTTAACAGTACCGTAGGTTAAAAAAATTAAGATTATTTCTATCTTAAGCAAAAATAAAAAATAATTTGTAGTAATTGTTAATGAAAAAACATCATTTTTCGGGATATCTCACAGTCACGCTGTTCTGTGGTTAATTTTGCGATTCACTGCAAGAACCTAGCAGTTATTGCATAGAGACGCAACCACTGGACGCAACCCAACACAATAAAACGAGACATGACATCGGAAGAACAATTGACGCACGAACATGGTTGTCAACCCACCACTTATTACACCAGCTATTCCTTTATTCAAGTTATGACCAGTCTTCTCCAAAATAATTGAAAAAGTAATGTATAAAAGATTATATCATCATCTAGAAAGATACAAAATTTTGGTCCCAGAACAATTTGGATTTAGGAAAAATAAAGGCCCAGAAAATGCAACATTTAGCTTAACTGACAAAATTCTGGAGGCAATTAATAAAAAATTACAAGTTGGAGGGATTTTCTGTGATTTATCCAAAGCATTTGACTGTATAAATCATAAAATGCTGCTAGATACATTAGATTATTACGGAATTACAGGTGTTGCACACCAGTGGTTTCACTCATATCTCATAGATAGGAAACAGAAAGTTGAAATCAATACAACTATGAAATCTGGCTAGATATGGGGAACTATTAATAATGGAACTCCTCAAGGATCAATATTAGGTCCCCTACTTTTTCTAGTTTTATAAATGATCTTACCCCCCACTAATAAAAGATGTAGGTCATCCCATATTATTTGCAGATGACACAAGTATAGTAATTACAGCCAATAACTCCAACACATTCCAATCTTCAACAGACAAAATTCTCTTCAAAATATGTGACTGGTTCTCAGTCAATAAATTGGTATTAAATTGTAACAAAACTAACATAATTCAATTTAAATCCTGTCCAAATTCAACCTCGCAAATTTCTAGCGCAATAATTAATAATAGATCCCTATTAGAAACAACAACAACCAAATTTCTTGGCTTAAAAATCGATAATAATGTGTTAAACTGGAAAAATCATATTAAAGAAATTACCCCCAAACTAAATTCAGCTTCTTTTGCTATTAGGTCTATGCAAAAGATAGTAAATATCAATACCTTAAAACAATATACTTTTCATACTTGCACTCGGTAATGAGTTTTGGAATAATATTCTGGGGAAATTCCACAGATAGTAACAATATATTTCTATTACAAAAAAGAGTAATTATAATAATAGTAGGTGCCAAATCTAGGGAATCGCTTAGGACTATTTTCCAAAAACTACAAATAATGCCCATGGCTTGTCAGTATATATTTTCATTAACAATCTTCCTCGTATGTAATCGTGAAAACTTTGTAACTAATTCAACAGTTCATAGGATAAATACACGTCAAAAAGTGACTTTCATATTCCATCGGCAAGTCTATCGTGCTATCAAAAAGGAGTGCGTTATATGGCAGTAAAAATTTTTAATAGCCTCCCTATCGATATAAAAAATGAAACTCAAAACATAAAATTATTTAGGGCCAAATTAAAGAAGTACCTAATTTCTCATGCCTTCTATTCTGTAGGTGAATTCCTGACATTCAATAACACTTCATGAAATTGATACTAAAACTAGTAGACTATATTGTAAATCTCGTCTGTATATATTTGATCTAGACTGTGACTATAAATTAAGACTTTATAATAATATTAAGTTTTTTGACTTGTTCCATATTCTAGCTACAAAGCAATGTATGAATACAATGGAATTTTAATAAATACAATACAATACGATAGAATACAATGACATCCGTATAGGCCTATGCGTACGGATATGAAACCTAAGAACGAATATTGGGGAAAGCGACTTTTGACCCACCTTATATTTATTTTGTCTGCTTTGTGTTAAGTATTGGCATTAAGAAATGTTGACCATATAACGATGACCAATGAATGCAGTGTTTGTAAATGGAAATAGGCTATAATGATGAGAGATGACGCTGACGAAGAGATTATAAAAATTATGATGACAGTGACGTCAATGATAAACATCAGAATACAAGAGAGACAGCGACAAATTAATGTATTGTGAGCTATTTAAAGTGAATTAAACATTTCCAACTTAAGATGAACATTCTGTGTGCTGTAAGAGCATTTTGAATTATAAATTCTATCTTGTATACAGTCTTTAGTTAGAGTTCAGACATTACGTGAGCGGAGTCGAGTAGCGCAATTACATGGGGGATTCATTCGGAGTAAGTTTCAATCCATGTAGAGCAGATTGCATTTGTGCCAATGTACAGGCGTCGCTGTGCAGCAGCTCCTTTCTCCCCAGGGCAAGGCCTGGCTCCTAAATGTCATGCATCGACATCGTACCGAATATTGACTGCAATAATAACACTCAAGTAATAATACGGGTTTCAAAATACTTTCTTTCCGATATGATGCAATAGAGAGCAGTGGTATAATGGTCATCATTTCCATTTTCCATTCGAGAAGTCCGGAGTTCGATTTCACCAGTAGCCGGTTACTTTGACGTGGGTTTTTAGTGGTTCCTCAAGTTCCTCTAGGCGAATGCTGGGCTGGTAATAATTTCAAGGACCCAACTCCTTACCAGTCTTCATTACCCTTTAATCATCACTTCTCATCTATTTCCTAATCATCTTCCTGCTATAGATCTGTCACCTGTCCCACGGAGTAGCCCACTCGGCAAAGCTGTGCCTGGTGGGTACAATGATAAACTCCTGTAATATGGAAAACGCCTGCAAGAAAATATATTCGTACATGCCTTCATTCCTTTCATTCATAAATTCCTTTATTCCTTTCATTCATGCATTCCCTCATTTCTTTCATTCATGCATTCCTTCATTCCTTTCATTCATACATGCCTTCATTCCTTTCATTCATACATTCCTTCATTCCGTTCATTCATAAATTCCATCATTCATTTCATTTATGCATTCCTTCATTTCTTTTATTCATGCATTCCTTCATTCCTTTCATTCATACATTCCTTCATTTCGTTCATTCATAAATTCCTTCATTCCGTTCATTCATAAATTCCATCATTCCTTTCATTCATGAATTCCTTCATTCCTTTCATTCATACATTCCTTCATTTCGTTCATTCATGAATTCGTTCATTCCTTTCATTCATACATTCCTTCATTTCGTTCATTCATGAATTCCTTCATTCCTTTCATTCATACATTCCTTCACTTCGTTCATTCATGAATTCCTTCATTCCTTTCATTCATACATTCCTTCATTTCGTTCATTAATAAATTCCTTCATTCCGTTCATTCATAAATTCCATCATTCCTTTCATTCATGCATTCCTTCATTTCTTTTATTCATGCATTCCTTCATTCCTTTCATTCATACATTCCTTCATTTCGTTCATTCATGAATTCCTTCATTCCTTTCATTCATACATTCCTTCATTTCGTTCATTCATGAATTCCTTCATTCCTTTCATTCATACATTCCTTCATTTCGTTCATTAATAAATTCCTTCATTCCGTTCATTCATAAATTCCATCATTCCTTTCATTCATGCATTCCTTCATTTCTTTTATTCATGCATTCCTTCATTCCTTTCATTCATACATTCCTTCATTCCTTTCATTCATACATTCCTTCATTTCGTTCATTCATGAATTCCTTCATTCCTTTCATTCATACATTCCTTCATTTCGTTCATTCATGAATTCCTTCATTCCTTTCATTCATACATTCCTTCATTTCGTTCATTCATACAGTCCTTCATTTCGTTCATTCATACATTCCTTCATTTCGTTCATTCATACATTCCTTCATTTCGTTCATTCATGAATTCCTTCATTCCTTTCATTCATACATTCCTTCATTTCGTTCATTCATGAATTCCTTCATTCCTTTCATTCATACATTCCTTCATTTCGTTCATTCATGAATTCCTTCATTCCGTTCATTCATGAATTCCTTCATTTCTTTTATTTATGAATTCCTTCATTCCGTTCACTCATGAATTCCTTCGCTCATATAAATTTTTAATTAATTCATTCATTCATTCATTCCTCTCTTCCTTCCTTCCATTCATTCATATAATCTATTCATTCTATTCATTTATGCATTAATTAATTAATTAATTAATTCATTCATTCATTTATGTATTTATGTTTTAATGAATTTCTGCATTTACAAATATACAGGCCACATTCTGAGTGGAATGAAGCCTTATGTATTAATTTAAGTAATGAATGTTTGAAGTAAAGTAAACCATACAATTCTCTGTGCATTCTCTTGTCTTGTTTGCAGTTTATGGGAAAAAAAAGAAAACAAGTCTCCTGGAAGCAAGAAACTACGTTTGTAACATAATTTGATCATACTCTGAATTATTCCGATTTAAATAAAATATTATGTTAATATTATTGTTCCTCAAAATGCATAGCTTGGGAGTTACATAGCCTGTTCGCAAAACATAACGAAATGTATCAAAATACTAGTGCAAGAGTCTACTCAGAAACCTTTGAAACTAGAACAAAAGTTAATGGATCTCTTAATTGGATCACGCGAATTCGTTTTGTGAATAAAATATTATTTCAGTATTTAAACGCTAGATGAAGAGACGAAGTACTTACAAAGTTCGTAACACACTACACCGAGAATTGTGAATTATGTAATGTAACTTATATGGATTCAGTTTAACAATGCTTTGGTCTTCAGACTAATGGGAGAAATGTCTTGCTACATAAGAGCCATGTGTGTTTAGATAACTAAAACATATATTTTACTATTTAATACAGTAGCAGTTTGATATCAGCAGATGGAAATAAAGTGAGAAATTTGAACAACTAACTTTATATTAATTATTCCATTTTATTTACCTAATATAAATTTTATAGGCCTATAATACGGATAGTTCTATTAGTGACTGACTACAGTCATTAATCGCGATTATCGACCTAATCGCGATCGTGGTTATAGCAAATACCTTACTATAATAATACCGGACAGCTGTATACTAGCAACATTGACGTGAGTGCGAAACATCGCGGACCTGACATCTAGCGGAGCGGCGTGGAATTACGTCCACAAATACAAATTAACATAGTGGGATTAGGACTATTGTTTAAAACGTGAGTTACTAATGTGGAATAATATATGAAACACTTAAGAAATGTTAACATTTAATGTAAAATTATTATCTTATATCGAAGCTGCATATTATGAGAAATATTGCATACTTCATATTACTTTCCGTAATTAATTGTTACATATTTTTTCTTTGGTTAGTGAGACGAAATCAATTCTGGTATTAGGAATGAATTTACAATAATGCTTTATATACGCATTGCTGACAACTGCAAACATAAAATTGATAGAAATCTGATGCTTGTAATAATAATTAGTAAAGGCATGTGAACAATAAAACTTTAATTTGATAAAACCTTAAAATTTCAGATACATTTTAACTTCTATTCATTTATTAGGTCTAAATAAAGAAAACTAATTTGTGTTTTTCTATCAACATAAGAAAGAAGGAATTAGGCCTACTATAGAATGTTGTTGACTCACGTTTTACGATCCCTCGGAAATCGAAAGTACGATTTGGAGCAATTTGTAATGCTGTAATTTTGTAGCAATTACAAACAGCACATATACACCCTGACATTTTAACACAGCACTCATTAATAAAACTATTAACTAGCCCAGCAACAATATACATTGCAGTTGATTACAGCTTGCTTCGCGAGTATTTCCACACCGGCCGCCTAGGTAGCAGCACCAGCGTCGTTCGCGCGCAGAAATGCTAGTTGTACGGTGTTATTATAGTAAGGTATTTCCGATCGCGATCAGAAGCTTAATCATGTTTCCAGAAGTAGATAATCGCTCTGAGGCACGACCCAGTGGACAAAAGTAAGTTTTTAGCAATCTTTTGTTTCGGATCATCTTGATATTTTGAAGTTTTCTATTTAGAAAGCCGTGATAGCTGCTGTTACGGAATTTTGTTACTTCTTCCGTTGTTTTATATGGAAGAGGAAAGAAAATGAATGACTAGAAAATGACATTTGGTTACTATTAGAAGTGTTGGAGAAATTTAATGTAGGTATGAGAAAAGTAAAAAGGATATATGAACAAATGACAGACGAATTATACATATGAGGGCAATAGAAGGTTGCTGAAAGATGCTTAATTTCAATAAATTTTGGATTAACTGATTTCTTTTGCAGATTTTTGAGTCTCTATTACGACGATATTGTTGAGGTTAGGGTTAATTTTAAAAATATGTTTTATTACAATATAAATTCAGGGCCTAGGTCTGATGATATAAATGATATAGGTTATAGAATCTCTTTCCAAAATAATAATGGATTGGTGCATAAGTTGTAGCGTAAATAAATACTTGGTTGCTATGGAAACATGAACAGCAGAAGAATGAAAGTACAGAAAAATGATACGAACGTATGCACCATCCAATATAAATAGTAATGGTATAAATTGTATCAGTTTAGGTTATAAAATCTCTAAAAATTTTAACAAATAAATTCGCATGTCAAACTGCAAGAAAGAATAAAAATAAGCCAAAACGATGAAAAACAATTGAAATAAAATTTGATCTTCAGATGTTGTCGAGGGGGGGAAACAAACATAAAATTATGAACATAGAGAAAATTGCCTGTGTATTGATTCAGTTGTTTACCAGACAAGATCAAACGCGACGTAGTGTGTCCACACATTTTCGGTAATCACGATAATGGCAATCGCGATTAGCGACTTTAGTCTGTCTCTAGTATTAGCTGCGGGAACGAGAAATACGGTTAGTAGCGGTAGCAATGTTTAAAAAATTACTAGCGCACCGATATCAGCTATGTCGCAGTTCGAGCATTATTCTGAGCTAAATGAAAGCATTTTATTTATTCTTTTATTTATAGTCGCTTTGACATTTGAATCATATCGCGACTAGATAATATTAAAGGCTCGTTCACACTAAACCAGAAACGAGAATCGGAACGAAAACGAAAACGGTAAAATTGTTAAAATGTGTACATTTAAATGTGAGCATTCACAATTAACGAAAAGCTTGCCGGAGCCCGGGATCGGGAACGAAGAGTTGGCCAAGTTTCAACTTTGACATTCACATTTCCGATCACAGCCCACTATATTCATTCTATTGCCATCTAAAAGCTATTTTGTCGTCGTATATTTTGTAGCAAGAAGACAGTGACATAACCTATGCATTATTTTGTTCTGTGCTGTGCATCATGGAGCAAGTTTTATTTGATGAGATTCTAATATTGAGTGTTGAGGAAAATCCTCACGTTTACGATAAGCGGCGCGCCTCGTATAAAGATGAGAAAATGAAGGAGAATACGTGGCTTTCAATAGTTGCATCTTTGAACACCGATCGGAAGAGAATCATATTTTATTACTGTATTGGTTGTATTAAACATTACATATTAATGCTTCAATTCAATAACTACTGTTGTGTTCATTATTTTTCTACTACAAATGTTTATTCTCTAGTTTACGTTACGGTAGACTTAAAATAGGTTGTGATAATAAAGATGCATGGGCATATTTATAGTACCGTACGTAATGAAATGTTTCAGTTGAAATTTCGAAGTTAGTTAACCTGTGTTTATGTTGGCTGCCTCGTACTCATGAGAGAACGCCATTGGTCAATTATACACAAATAACATCAGAATGCGTAATATCGACTTTACATATCGTTATTGACATGCATATCGATATGCATGGTCGTCTACGTTCTCGGTTTATTGTGAATCAAAAATTTGTATATTCACGTCCTCTGCTTCTCGTTTTCATTCTGGTTCTCGTTACCGGTTTATTGTGAACCAGCCTTAAATTACATTTGTTATTAATTAGTTACTTAAACAGTTACAAAATAATAATGAAATTATTACAGTGACCAGTATCTTTGAGGGATGTAAGTATCTTCAGATGGAGTTTTGGATTATTAAATGTAGATGATGTATCGATCGGTATTCCATATTTTTGTCTTTGTTGTATTTACTGCATTCATTTAAGAGGTGGTTGACGATGAGATCTGTCTGACAGGTACTGCAAGTTGGTTGTGCTTGTTTCAGAAGGAGGTAAGAGTGGGTGAGGTAGGAGTAACCAATTCTGAGTCGGATAAGTTTCATCTGTTCTTGACGGGGAAGGGATTTCATGGGATACGGTGAGGTGGATCCTTTTCTTACAAAGTGCAGCTTACTTGGTGTAGTTGGCTCCAGTGGTGTTTCCACTCATTTTCAGCTGCTTTGGAAAGGTAGGCCTAATAGGGATATATTATGCGAAGTTTTACCGTTAGATGGCAGGAGCGTTCCATGCGGCACAGGGCTCTATTACGCCATATGCTACAGTTCATTACGTTCTCCCGCTTGTTGGTTTTCTGTGCGTGTCAAAATTATATTTGTAATTATTTTGTATAACCTAGTATAATTTAATATAATTCAGCATTTTCTTACCTCATAATCTAATTTAATTTACAATAAATAATAGCGTAAACTCGAATAATACTGAGATATTTCCCTTAAGACATGAATAGGAAAATCTGCAATGTGCAGAATATAGATACGAGTAAACTGAATGTTCATGAACCTAAACGAGAAGTTTGAGAACAAGGTGCACGAATAGAAAAAGGAGGATCTTTGTCGAAGATGAATATTGCCTCTTTAATCATAAGTATTTTGTCCACTATTCTTATGAGAAGATTTGTCCACTATTCTTATGAGAAGATTTGTCCACTATTCTTTTGAGAAGATTAACTCCGTACGTAGATGAAATTATTGGGGATCATCAGTGCGGTTTTCGGCGTAATAGATCGACTATTGATCAGATTTTTTGTATTCAACAGATATTGGAGAAAAAATGGGAGTATAAGGGTACAGTACATCAGTTGTTCATAGATTTCAAAAAGGCATATGACTCGGTTAAGAGGGAAGTATTATATGATATTCTTATTGAATTTGGTATTCCCAAGAAACTAGTTCGATTAATTAAAATGTGTCTCAGTGAAATATACAGCAGAGTCCATATAGGTAAGTTTCTATCTGATGCTTTTCCAATTCACTGTGGGCTAAAGCAGCGAGATGCACTATCACCTTTACTTTTTAATTTCGCTTTAGAATATGCCATTAGGAAAGTTCAGGATAACAGGCAGGGTTTGGAATTGAACGGGTTACATCAGCTTCTTGTCTATGCGGATGACGTGAATATGTTAGGAGAAAATACACAAACGATTAGGGAAAACACGGAAATTTTACTTGAAGCAAGTAAAGCGGTCGGTTTGGAAGTAAATCCCGAAAAGACAAAGTATATGATTATGACTCGTGACCAGAATATTGTACGAAATGGAAATATAAAAATTAGAGATTTATCCTTCGAAGAGGTGGAAAAATTCAAATATCTTGGAGCAACAGTAACAAATATAAATGACACTAGGGAGGAAATTAAACGCAGAATAAATATGGGAAATGCGTGTTATTATTCGGTTGAGAAGCTCTTACCATCCAGTCTGCTGTCCCTCCTTCTGCCGGTAGTGAGATCGTTTCCCGGCTGTCACAATATATTCAGAATCTTTCGGGACCTGACTGAAGGCAAAAGGCTTTCCCCTGGTTTTTACATATAGGAATACAACAAAAATTTGGCGTTTTGAGTTGTTTTTAAGAGTATTTAATATACTAATACACTACGTAAATCCTCAATGTTTATATATTGGAAACAAATGCACACGCAAAGCGCATCCCTCAAAGTACACGCGCGCTATCTGTTGGTGCTAGTTCAGGACATCCCTATTCTGTGCATCGATTTAAGATACTGGGATGTTCATCTCTTCTGATAGTAGTGTGGCGTCTTTAGCAGCTTTGTCGGCTTTTTCGTTGTCCGGTATGCCTTGATGCAATGGAATCCATATAAATATAATTTTATTTACCTGTATTATGAATAAATACTGTGTATCTTGTAGGAGTTTCGAGTCAGTTATATGACTTTAGAGGCAGTGGCGGCTCGTGATATTATGTGTGTTCACAATTTTGTGGTTCCAAAATCGAAGAGAATTTTAAATCGTACGTTTAGTTTAATATGAAATGTCATGATTCCAATTTTTCACTATCGGAAAAAACCGTATATAAATTCAAAACAACATATAATAATAATAATAATAATAATAATAATAATAATAATAATAATAATAATGAAACTCAGTCTTTTATTTCCAAATTTTCTTGGTAAGCCAGTTTAGCCAGTTCTTCACTGTTCAAAATTACTTGAACAGAGTTCATTGTTTACGTTTGTTAAAAATGAATACATACCACAGTCCCGTTATTTACAAACGCGTGTGTTCAGTAATATATTTTCATTCACAACACACTGATACACTATAGCCTATACCAGTACTGTAATCTCATTCGCATAGATTGATTACTATAAATACATGCCAGTAAATATTATTCTTAAATATTATACACCACCATACTGATACTTAAATTCATACCACCATCACAGTCAGCAAGCACGTGTTTGAAAGCCAAACTATGCTATTATGCCGACACTGAAGTATAGTAATTCACAAACTACACTCTCGTAGCAGCACTGTACACACATCCACGTAAAGTAAACGTTCCTACAGTCAGATCCTGACATCTACAGGCTATTAAATTTCCTCCTCGAGATATAGCACGTGAACGATAGGCATCGATGGACCTGACATCTGTAGAATAGATTCACTGTTCACTTCACGCTTTGTGCTCTTGACGAGTCATAAGCGGCCAGCTAAAGACAATTTTCTCCCGCGCATGCCTGAAATTCCTGTAACCATCTCGAAAAGAGCACGGCTTGTACGTGAACGGATGTTGCCAAGTTTGCATAAGAAGTTTATGCAAGATGTGGGAAGTTTAAAATACTCGGTTCTGATATTATACATCCCCACTACGTCAATACGGTATTAAATAATAAAACTAGTCGTGCAATAATGGAAACAAGGTGTTCACGTGCTCTTGTGCTCTTATTGACGCACCGCCACTGTTTGAAGGCTTTGTAGAGTGTTTAGAGGATCTGAAAACATTACATATGATTTGTGATTGGATGACGCGTTGAGGAGCAGTGATCGGTACTGTACTTGGCGTAGAGTTCGCAGCTGGAGATAGAATAATGAACGGATAACTTGAATTTATGATGAAGAATGAGTGGAACGAAGAAAAATTCTCTCCGGCACCGGGATTTGAAGCCGGGTTTTCAGCTCTATATGCTGACGCTCTATCCACTAAGCCACACCGGATTCCCAATCCGATGCCGGACAGAATCCTCTCGGTTTAAGTTCCACCTCTTGGGTCCCCTCTTGCGGCCAATCCTCATGCACTGCGTCACAGATGTGTGACAGTGGTACAATGTACACACAGTGTTGGCCACAATAAAGTCAGAACTCAAACTAACGAACGGGAAAATATCTCTCTTCAAATTAATTTAAAATGGACAGTGCACAGTATTTAACATCTGAACTGCAGGACTGTCAAAACAACATCTTCAATATGTTTCACAAGAAGATAAACTTCATATTGTGTCAGTTTCATTTTATTACAAGGTCGATATTAGCCGGTAGGTATCTCTATAATAAAGATAGCATTCTTATAATTCGAACGTGTCGCAGCACCAAGCACAGGGATTATACTGAAGGAGGGATAGGAAGACTATGCCTTATGTCGATGTAGATTTTGTTACTCTGACAGTGAAAAATTGAAGGGAAACGATTATGGATAAAAATTATCCAAATATAAATATGTATTTTTTAAGTTCAAGGGAGGGAGTTCAAATTCGGAAACCCCTCCTTGCGTACGCCACTGGTCTCAAATCACAAACATATCAATTTGTATGTATAAATTCCATTTGTCGAAGTATCAGTAGGCCTCGGTTATATTACCGGTTGTTCTTTATGGTTGTGAAACTTGGATCTCACTTTGAGAGAGGAACATAGGTTAGGGATGTTTGAGAATAAGATTCTTAGGAAAATATTTGGGCTAAGAGGGATGAAGTTACAGGAGAATGGAGAAAGTTACACAACACAGAACTGCACGCATTGTATTCTTCACCTGACATAATTAGGAACATTAAATCCAGACGTTTGAGATGGGCAGGGCATGTAAGACGTATGGGCGAATCCAGAAATGCATATAGAGTGTTAGTTGGGAGGCCGGAAGGAAAAAGACCTTTAGGGAGGCCGAGACGTAGATAGAAGATAATATTAAAATGGATTTGAGGGAGGTGGGATATGATGATGATGATGATGATGATGATGATGATGATGATAATAATAATAATAATAATAATAATAATAATAATAATAATAATAATAATAATAATAATAATAATAATGTTTTATTTTCGCTGGCAGAGTTAAGGCCATAAGGCCTTCTCTTCCACTCAACCAGCCTTAATCAATACAATACATATTTAAATTACGAATATTTACACCACACTTAAAAAGGTTCTCCAGCAATATTCTTCAGCTAAGTTAACGACTAGTAGACTACATATTTATTTAAATTTAGATAAACCTATAAGGTAATTTAGTAACTTAATTTATGAGCTAATTTAATTCAATCAACTATAATTAATTTGATGTTTGAGATAGCTAGTAAAATGATGTAAATTAATTTAATATAAGCTTACTAGAACTATGTTACAGGGAGAAAAAAAAATATATATATAAATCTAAAGTATATTTCTATAATGAGAATATTAATGTAATTGTCATTAGAGGTTTTGTAAATCTATTTAGAGAAATTAATGATAATAATAAGAATGGACAGATGTTAGTTTCATTATAATATGTAATAAATATTAATCAGCAATTAATCTGTTAAGTAAGAATTTATGTAATTTTGACCTAAATGAAGTTATTGTCCAACAACCCCTTACATCACTCGGTAGCGAGTTCCAATTTCTAGCAACTGAAACTGTATAAGATGATAAGATGATAGAGACTGAATTAATCTTGCTCAGGATAGGGACCGATGTCGGGCTTATGTGAGGGCGGCAATGAACCTATGAACCTCCGGGTTCCTTAAAAGTAAGTAAGTAAGTAAGTAAGTAAGTAAGTAAGTAAGTAAGTAAGTAAGTAAGTAAGTGAGTGAGTAAGTAAGTAAGTAAGTAAGCGAGTAAGTAAGTGAGTAAGTAAGTAAGTAAGTAATTAAGTAAGTAAGTATCAAAGGCCTACTTAGTTTTAGTTCGTGTTCACACCTACAGAAAGAGAAAACCATGTGTAGGACTTTCGAAACATCACATGAAAGTTTGTGCATAAATTTTAATGCGTTCCGAAAGCGAGATATTGAAAGTACACCATACGGCATATACTTTACTGCATGAAGCAGTTAGAAAAGTCGTCCCATGCCTGCACCTTTGTACAACCTAGAGCAGAGAAGAAATATGGATTTCACGGGCAGCAAAGTGACAGCCACTTGCGTTCAAGCTGTGAGGTTAAGCCAAGGGGTTTTCTTGTCAAAACTACAAACCAGAGGAAGGGGGATATATAAATCCAGTCGCATGATTAGAGTGCAACATAATATGGAAAAACCTGCTATAAGAGGGTTTAATTGCCTCAGGAACTGCAATGAAAAATATTTCTTACATGAAGACAATAAGGGCTTTCAGCATAAGACAATAAAAATCTAGTGAACACAGAACATAAATTGCGTGCTGCGAGTGGTAGGGGTGGTTTGGATCAATATATGGGGCCGGCACTAAGGGGTTCAGAGGCGGGGAAAATAAACGTACGGTTACGATTATATACGTCAGAAATGCACGATTTCTTCACAGAGGTACGCAAGACGTGCAGGGTAGGTTTGTAAAGTGAAAGTCGGAGTTCGATTTTTATGCTGAGTACACATCCCTGTTAGGTCTGATCTTTGAACATAATGAAAAATCAATTCAAGTAACTCACTGTTATCTCCTTCAAGATTATCGTAACTAATTGAAGACTGGACATAAAGAAGGCTGTAACTGTGAACGAGAAAAATCGTAGAAAACAGAGATTTCATGGGCGACTAATGATATAGTACCATACTTTTGCACATACAGTAGGGGAGACTGTTGTACCTTTAAACACTTTTCACATTTTATTTTTTTGAATTTTGGGAAATGAAATTTTTTAAATGAAAAAATGCTTGAAATAATTATTGAAAATACCTTTACAACTTCCTGTATGTATTTTCCTGTTTTACAGATCTATTAAGGATGGAAAAAATAAAATGAAGGGATATGTAATGTGTCCAAAGGTACAACAGGATCATGTACCTTGGAACATACCCTCTTGTAAGTTGGAACGCATGGAATATAGGTGGGAATATAGCTGTAAAAACTGACAATCATATTTAAAATATATTTGCCATCATAAACCAGAGCAGGCTTCTCTGATTGAGATTTTATTTCCTGGAGGAGCAATAACTGCTTCAACAGCTTTCTTCAAGCCATCCGGATCAATTGGGGACCTCTTAACTCCAGACTTACTTCGTGACACGACCTTAAAATAAAAGAAAAACAAAAACCGATAGTATCGTGTAATTTGGAACATGTTCCATGGTGCAAGATGTTTTGTGTTCAAAGCTACAAGAGAGTGCATGTTAAAACAAATATGGCTCCGAAAACTAGAGAGTCAAATAAATCGTGGAAATTAAAATATGTTATTACTCACCAGATGATAGGGAACACACCGTACTTGAAAGATATTAACAAATACAATCTGGTTTTGTGTTAGAAAACATACATCAATGAACGAAATGTTTACTTTTGGTACTAAAAATATTATTTTGTCAACAGAACTCACACTTTGCAGTACATCAAACTGAAACTACGATCACAGCTACTTAGCGGTTTTCTCTACAATCTACTTTAGTTTGAGTCCTCTAGATAGCAGCAAAAATTAAAAAAAAAAAAACAAAAAATGTTCAAAGGTACACCATGCTAAAGGAACAACAGTCTCCCCTATATGGGAGAAGCTAGGGCCTAAATAAAATTAATCTTCTATTGGATTGAGCCAGACAAATAGACTCTCTTACTTACTTATGGCTTTTAGAGAACCCGAAGGTTCATAGCCGCCCTCACGTAAGCCCGCCATCAGTCCCTATCCTCAGCAAGATTAATCCAGTCCCTATCATCATATCACAACTCCCTCAAATCCATTTTAATGTTATCCTCCTATCTATGTCTCGGCCTCCCCAAAGAGTTTCTTCAAAGAAGTTTAATTATTCGTTTTTGTAGTAAATTTAACGGACTAAGTTTAATTTTTGTACTTCCACCCTAAACAATAATGCCATATTGAATAATAGACTGAAAAATGGCCAAATAAACGTTTCCTAGAACTCTAATGGGTAAGTAGCATCGAAGATTAACGAATTTGTAAATTGTTTTACGAAGCCTCTTACAAAGATAAGTAATAAGTTCTGTAACGTCCTTTTGAACGATTCGTATATTAATTCGTCACGTGAATGCAAGAACTAGGTAACTCGAAATTTTCGTTTTTTAGTTACCTCTTTTATAGCATAGTAAAAATCGCACAAAATGTAATGCAAGAACTAGGTAACTGATCGAACGATACCAGCGACATCTATTTTCCAATATAACAAATAGGTACAAGAAAATGAGACATTTTCCTTAGTGCAATAAATAAGTAAATAGGGAATGTCACAAAATATGAAAAATCAAGTTACCTAGTTCTTGCATTTAGGCGACGAATTACAATTATAATGTGAACATAACACATTAAAGTATTAGATGTAATTTAGGTAATATTTGTTTTGAGCTCGGCCGCTCGTCCCCCTGATGTTGACGAATTTTTTTAAGGCAAACTGGAAACTCACTGACAAGAAGCCTGGCGGTTTGGTGTTTGTGGCAGAGATTGAAATTAGCTCTGCTGACTTTAAACACGGTGTATTGATAATCAAATTAATGACCACAGATTCATTGGAATGAATTATGAGGGCAATAGAATAGAGGAGGAAGGGGAGAAGCCCTTCACAGAAGGGAAGAAAGTTCTGTTGCTATTGACCTTCAATCATGCTTAATAAGCTCGCGATGGCCCTTCACAGAAGCGGAGGAGGTTCTTCTACTATCGACCCTCAGTCAGGTTTAATAATAAGACCACGATGGCCCCCAAAGAAGGGTGAATAATACTTCTCCTATCAACCCTTAGCCGGAGCAATATAAACCACTATGGCGCATCAGAGAAAAGAATTACATGGGGAAAAGTGTAGGTATGACGAGAGAATGATTACACAGTCTGCGATGAAACAATTTTTTTTCCATCTTGGAGAATACAAGCGAGTGAAAACAAACAAATCATGTTACTTTCGGAACCAGAATTGAAAACTGTCCTTCTGTAACACTTTACAACAAAGAACTTTCCGAAGCAGACGATGTTAAATATTTAGGTTTGCATTTAGGTCGCCGATTAACATGGCGCAAACATATTGAAACTAAACGTAAAGAATTAAATTTTAAAACATCAAAAATCTATTGGTTATTGGGGCCTAAATCAAAACTGTCATTAGAAAACAAACTTCTTGTTTATAAAGTCATACTAAAACCAATGTGGGCATACGGCATCCAGCTGTGGGGAACTGCTAGCATTGAAATACTGCAGAGGTATCAGTCCAAAACTTTACGTTCCATTGTCACTGCACCATGGCATGTCCGTAATGATGTCATTCATCGTGACCTCAACATTTCAACTGTGAAAGAAGAAATCTCTAAATTCAGTAAAAAATACCTGCACCGATAAAATCAACATCCCAATCACCATGCATTAAATTCGCTGGACAATAGTCAAACAATAAGAAGACTTAAAAGGACCGATGCTCTTGACCTTCCATTCATTTTTACTACAACTATTTGAAACAGTGTTATTTTTCTTTTGGAGTATTTTCATGGGATAACATCTCCACTCATGTCATATTCTTTTATAATATTTACTTGTTGTCTCTTGTAGACAGATTGTAAATGTGGCATAAATGTTAAATAAAAAAATTGCTCTTCTTTATGTATTTTTGTGTGCTGAAGCCAGAAATGACATTAAAAAAGCACATCACGCACCATTTTTACACAAAACTATATTTTATGCTTTGTATTATTAATAAACTAGCGATTTTGCTGCATCCATAACCCAATGCTCTAATGTAAAATTTTGTACTAACCTGTTGATGAGGATCTAGAAGGCTGTGTGATATAGAGAGTTAAAGGACAGTCTAGTATATACAGTCACGAAGCTTGAGTTGTGAGGGTGCTAGGAACAATAGACTGTGCCGGTACTATTTCGCATTGTCTGTAATGAAGCGATATTAGCGATCCTAGTGGTTAGCAACTATCTATGGATGCATATTTACTACGTATTGAGCTTCGTGATTGTATATTTCATTTCATATTTCATATTTATTATCATCATACGACTTTCAGGTAGTGGTTTCCCCTCACATTTCTACATACGGTCCACCACTACCCTTGATTACATTCAATCACATATCCTAATATATTTCTCCTATCATCTATATCTCCCCATATCTTCCAATTACATGAAGTTAAACCCTATTTCTATCTATTTCTTCTCCATACTTTTAGAAGCACATTTTCAACTCTGCACCTTCTTTATCTTCCCTCAATCTCATTCCCGAATACTATGCAATGCTGCAAATCAATCGGTGTCGGTTAGAGTTCCCGAGTAGCTCAGTGGTAGAGCGTTGGTACGTTAAACCAAAGGTCCCGGGTTCGATACCCGGCTCCGGAACAATTTTTCCCTCGAAATTATTCAAATCAGGGAGTTATACCTGAAATCTTGATTTGCATAATACACATCACTGTTCGTTAACAGAAAGCCACAATTTAAGTCACACGGAGTTAGTGTGCACTCGAAGTTGGTTGCTTGACGCTAGTCAGCCCACTTTGAGGTCTGTGGATATAGAGGGAAAAATTGGATCGGTGTCGGTTAGAGTTCCCGAGTAGCTCAGTGGTAGAGCGTTGGTACGTTAAACCAAAGGTCCCGGGTTCGATACCCGGCTCCGGAACAATTTTTCCCTCGAAATTATTCAAATCAGGGAGTTATACCTGAAATCTTGATTTGCATAATACACGTCACTGTTCGTTAACAGAAAGCCACAATTTAAGTCACACGGAGTTAGTGTGCACTCGAAGTTGGTTGCTTGACGCTTGTCAGCCCACTTTGAGGTCTGTGGATATAGAGGGAAAAATTGGATCGGTGTCGGTTAGAGTTCCCGAGTAGCTCAGTGGTAGAGCGTTGGTACGTTAAACCAAAGGTCCCGGGTTCGATACCCGGCTCCGGAACAATTTTTCCCTCGAAATTATTCACTATGCAATACTGTCAATCATTCTCTTATATAGAAACATTCTCGTCTACATCTACTCATCCATCTCTACTACTATCATTGTCAGCTTTCATTACTGATATCCCTAATTTTCTGTTTATCTTAAAAAACCTTTTTATCTCTGACTAGTACTCACTTATCTGATAAATGAATCTGTAAAGATGCTAAGTATGTATTTGGATCCTAAACTAAGGTGGAATAGCCATGTCAGTTATGTATGTAAAAGAATTTCTAGAGTAATTTATCTCTTGAGAAGTATCATGTACAAGATTCCCAAACATTATTTAAAACAAGTTTACTATGCACTATTTGAAAGTGTTATTAGATATGGATTACTTTTATATGGAAATAGTTCTGACCTTCCAAACATTCTGATACTGCAGAAAAAGGCAGTTCGTATTATAACAATGTCACCACCCAGACTATCATGTAGATCTCTTTTCAAAAATGAAAAGATTATGAAAGTCTACAATCTATATATTTTTGAACTTTTAATGTATGTAAACAAGAATATTACTAATTATACAAGTATATTAGATCTGCATCGCTATGAAACAAGAAATAATGATCAATTAAATGTACCACAAGTCAGGTTGCAAAAAACACAATCAAGCTATGCAATTACTGCAATAAAAGTATATAATAAGATACCTACAAATATAAAGGCACTTAATGAAACACAATTTAAATTTCGGATTAAGAGATGGCTACAAAATAATCCCTTTTATAATATGAATGATTTTTTTTTAAATGATGTAGTATTTTAGTTAAATTTTATTGTCTTTTTTTACTCTTTTAATATTTTAAATATTGACACATTATTTTATATATTATCACATTGACGAGGCCTCTTGTATTCTTGTACCTTCAGGCAAATAAAGAATATGAATATGAATACTAATTTAGTGACTGTATATACTTGACTGTGGTTAAAGTCCTGAAGAGTTTACTAGTTTAATAAGAGATTTAGGATTACCCAAGGAAAAAGCTGAGCTCCCGATTAAAATAAATAAATTTTCTGACACCAGGAACATCTCTTTATTGGTACAGGAGTAGAGAAGAGTAATTTACGCCCTGCTCTTCATAAGAAAGCGCCTTAGTATACTGCAGATATTCCTGGTTTGATACATAAGTTTAATGTTCAGTACAAAGTGAATGAATGGAGAATTTTATCGATTCCTACAAAAGAAGTCTGAAGGCAATAGTCAATGCTTTTGCACAATGGCAACAAGTATGCTTGGCTACCTGTTGGTCATTCAGTACACCTTAAATAAACTTATGAGAATCTTGAACTGGTTCTTACAAAGATAAAATATAAAAATCATAACTGGATGATCTGTGGAGAGCTGAGAGAGTTGAGCATGCTTCTAGGTCAGCTGGCTGAGTAGAAGTTTCCATATTTCCTCTGTGAATTGGCCAGCAGAGCAAGGAGCAGTTATTGGGAACAAAAACACTGGCTACAAAGAACGTCTCTTCAACCTCACACAAGGAGAAAGGCAAAAAACGCAACTTCATCATGAAGAGAAAAAAGCTATGTAAAACATTTGAGTAAATATGAGTTGTTAATTATGACAATTTAATATAAATAATTGATTAAATTGCGATCTTACAAGTGTTAATTATGAAAGCTTGTGCGGCTTACAGCTGTTTCGGTGCTACTTGACACCATCCTCAGAGCCTTCTGTGTCTCGGCGTCATCTCAACATCGCTGCCTGTTGTGTGGGTGCGTTCGTGAGATGAAGAGTTGAGTCAAATAGTGTGTGTGTTCTGAAATTGATGTGTGTTGAGAATTTGATTAGGGTGTGTTTTAGTGTGTCTGTATATTTCATATTGTTCTAGTGTGTGGAGTTTTTGGTTTTTGGGTTGTATGTGTAGGATTTCCATGTGTGTATTTATGTTATATGAGGATGGTGTCAAGTAGCACCGAAACAGCTGTAAGCCGCACAAGGTTACATAATTAACACGAGTAAGGTCGCCATTTAATCAATTACTTTTATATTCAAGTGCTAAAAGTAGTGTACGAAAGATTCAACATGGACAATTTAATAGTTTTTGTAAAATATACCTTTAATATTTGCCACAGGACATTTTTCACTTCAACACTTTTCCATATTAAATGCAATAACGCTATATTCACATTGCCAAAAGTGTCAATGCATGTTGCGGAAAAATGGTAAGTGATAGGGAAAATCAGTTTTAGATTCAATTTTCAGAAAAGTGTTTATGACCCTTAATTTTGCAGGCCTGTGTTATCGACCGATGATGAGAGTGGCAGACGTAAAAAAGATTATTGTTTAAAGAATGACAATGAGCAATTTATGGCAACATCCTAGAATATAAATATGGCGGAGAGGTTGGAGATGGTGTCGTCGAAAACTAGAGGTGGATAAATTTCGTGAGCATGCGGCTCGTAAATCGTGGAATAATCCTACGTCCAGCAGGGAGATCGCGTCAAATAATGGGTGACGGTGCAGAGTTGGCCCGTTCTTTTATTGGGATTGTTAGGATGTTCAATTGAAAAGGCAGACAGTAAAAACGTAACACAGTTCGCTAGTATAAGGCGAATATGCCCGGAGGTCACACCGAAAATTCTAGTCGTGTCTAATCTATGGGCCCAGTTAGCCAACATTACCAAAGTACCCGAGGTGAACGACTCCTCGAGTGCAGGCGTGGGAGTAGAGCGTCTTCAGGACGGACGGCGCACACAAAACGTTTCCAAAGGGTGGAAATACCAGTGGCTGTACAAAACGGGAGACGCGCGCCAAGCGTGGCAGCTACGAATGCGTGTCTTTATATTGGTTTAATTTAACTGAATTAAACGACAGCAGCTACGAGCAAATTAATCAACTGAATTATCTTATCAATGTATTAATATTAATTACTTCACATTCCATCTTATTCCAGCTAAACTTGAAAGTCCACAACAACTACAGTATTTGGATACCGCCCGTAAATTAACCATGTAAGTTTCCATCTAGTCAACACGTCACACGAAATTTAATTAATCTCATAAAATTTTTAATAACTCTTCATTTAAAGTTAAGTCATCAACTTAATGATAATACACATTATTTAATTTAATTACCTAACTCTATTACTTCTATTTTAGATTGAAGAGCATCACCGCACATACTGCACGTTCAAGTATATGCCGCAAATCAACATCATAAGACAACCTAATATTGAAACATATCGTCGGATACAAATGATATCCATAACGACTTTCAATAATTAGAGTCAAGGCACAACCTCAGTATATAATATATATATATATATATATATATATATATATATATATATATTTCTTTTCTCAATCGTACTATCAGTGACTGGAATATTTTAACTGCAGACTTACTAAAGGCTTTACCAACAACCAAAAAGTATTTAAAAATAGGCTTAAGGACTTTACTAATAGACGATAATTATAATAATAATAATAATAATAATAATAATAATAATAATAATAATGATTTATTTTAGCTGGCAGAGTTAAGGCCGTAAGGCCTTCTCTTCCACTCAACCAGCAAAAAGTGTATATACATATGCATGAACTTACAAAGAATCCAACAATTTGATTGAGATGAGAGTTACATGTATACAAAAGTTATTTACAAATTAAACAACAAAATACTATGAACTATTAATTAAACACTGAAATAAACTGTGTAGCAGAATTAAACTAAAATACATAGAATGTTAATATATTTCAAATAATATTAGATAATAGAAAGAGATTATTACGAGACAATTAAAATACAGCACAATCAGGAGGATGTCTAAAGAAAAAAGTAACAATGTAGTCAGTGAT